>NC_140688.1:4507500-4707500 GCF_054131305.1 Coturnix japonica | reverse complement strand
GATAGAAATTTGCAGGATGCAATATAGAACTAAAAATAATCATTTTTTCCAGCTCTCCAGAACTTCCTATTCTGGAATATCTATAAAACATTCTGACCACGCTGGGTATTAGAATTACCTTCAGAAGTCAATAATTTTCTATAGTTCTTACAACAGACCGGTCCCTGTTTTGAGGGAAAATACCCAAGCAGAGAGGCTAGCAGTACAGTCTTCCTTTTTGTTTGCTGCATTGTGTTGCAGTGTGTTATAATCATGGTCGTTATGCTGGCTCAAAAACAGCAATCTTTCTACGCTGTACTATAGAGGACCTTCCAACTCTTCCAACACCCAATATCTGTATCATTTATTATTGTATGTATTATAATTTATCCTTTTTGATATCAATAGTGTTCTTTTGTCATTCTCCTTCTCTGAAGCATATTGATTCTTTCAGGTCTTGTGCAAACCATCCTACCTCACATCTTGTCCTGGCAAATCATTCCTATATATTTTCCTAGCAAACAGGCTCTAGTACAACAGAATCTAAAAACATGAACACCCTCATAAGATACCCAGACACTGCAGAGTTTAGAAAAGAAAATAAATCTTACATGTTCCTCTTCAAACTGGTCCCCACCAAATGCAGAGATACAGGGCTTGATACCTCCCGTTCCAAGGGCGATCAAAAACAGACCCACCATAAACAGGACCCTTCATGCAAGAACAAAAACAACACCATTGCAGAACCCTTCCACTGCTTATGGGAACATTTTAGTGTCACCCAACTATAATTCCTCTCGTATCACTGTCTCTTGCACATTGCCAATGATGATGAGCCAGCTAACTGCAAATATATACACATATATATATTTATCCTCATTTCTGCATTCAGAATCAGTCAACTGAACAAACAGTGTTTGTCATTTTCTTGCTTTTCGGAGGCCCACTGAGTATACCAGACATCAAAGATCCAAGGGACTATTTTTCATTCATCTGAGAACAAAAGGCTGCAGAAATCAATTGTGAAAAGGAAAATTAAAACAAAACAAAAAGACCCTTTGCATATAAGGCTTCCAGTCTGGATAAGCAAAGCAATTCTGTTTGAAATAGGCTCTTGGGTGCTTTCTACCTCCCAGCGCTCCTCAAAATCCCATTGCTGGTCCGAAGGATTACTGATTATTTCTGGGTGGAACAGGAGTATCAGGACTGTCCAGATCTAGGACAAAAGAAAGCTGCTCCATCAACCAGATGTACTCCTGCCTGCATGCATGTATTTTCAGTGCCAGGTCCACCTTGGTAAAAACAGCACAGTGGCTTCAGAAATGCCAGCTGGAAAACTACTTTGACATTCCTATCAGTTCAGAGTCTAGAGGGCAAGAAGAGTAGTATCCTACAAGTTAGGTTGGATATCAGGAAAAACTTTTTTACTGGAAGGGTAGTTAAGCACTGGAATAGGCCCCCCAGGGAGGTGGTTGACTCACCATCCCTGGATGTGTTTAAAAACCATTTGGACATGGTGCTCAGGGACATGATTTAGCAGAGTGTTGTTAGTTAGGGCAGTATGGTTAGGTTGCAGTTGGACTCAATGATCTTTAAGGTCTTTTCCAACCTGAGCAATCCTCTGATTCTAAGTAACACAGATAATTCCTCTGTCACACATAAAAAAAAAAAAAATAAAAAAAAAAGTGTATTTAGGATTTAGTCTTCCCATGTACACAAAGGGACTTGCTGAGCTGGACAGCTATAGCAATGAGAAAATGAGGAAGAAAGGAGCAATTGAATGGAAGAGACCAAACTCCAGTAGCATAATGTAGCAGAGAGGCATGATCAGAAGTCCCTGTATCAAAGGGCTCAGTCCTGGTGACTGTTCCAAGCTTTTCCTGGTGAATTCACACTTCCCCTCCAAACTGCTGGCCCGATGGAGGTGAAACAAGTGACAGTAGTGGGTAAACCACCTACCATTGCAACCTACGAGAACATTCAGCTTCAGCTGCTACTTACACGTGAACTGCCTGGTTGCCAAGGGATGGAATTGCACCGACTGACTTTATCAGATGGCCAACCACATACACAATGGAGAGGTAGATGATAGTCCTGCGAGCAAAGCAAACAGCAGTGACTGAAGGTGCTGTGTGATGTACAGTCTCTAAACAGAGTGTGCCTGTGTTTCCTGATATGAAAGGTCTATTTGGCTGATGCACAAGGAATAGTTTTGTCCATATCCCCAGTACTGCAGACAGCTATAACTTTCACGTCAACATTTTGCATGCTGGAAAAAGGAGATAGGCAAATGGGCTGAGATTAGGGAAGCATAGATGCTACTTTCTTTGGGGAGATTGCTGGGTAGAATAAGCTAAATGTTCTACACTGCAAATAGATGAGTACTCTTCAGGTCCAACTCAGTTTCCAGACTACTAATAACTGGCAGTTTGTAGAATGCACTTAACTGTGCTGGAAGGAATCCATAGGGACTGCTGCACGCTTTCAACCCACCTGATTACTACAACCAAATTAGGAGTGTGGTTTTCCTGTTACAAGACTGAATTGAATCTCAAGCACCTCTGGAGGACTGAGCTCATCTATCTGCTTCCCACATCTTGGTGAGTGTGAGCAGGAAATCTGACCAGAAGGGTCAGGCTTTTGAGTACATTACATTGCTTCATTGTCTTCGAGATCAACACATTTATTTATTTATGTGCAGACAAAATGCTCAAAGCGAGAATGGAAGGACTTGTTAGGAAAGAGAATCTA
Source organism: Coturnix japonica (assembly GCF_054131305.1). Classification (NCBI taxonomy): domain Eukaryota; kingdom Metazoa; phylum Chordata; class Aves; order Galliformes; family Phasianidae; genus Coturnix; species Coturnix japonica. The sequence goes on along the minus strand of NC_140688.1, from coordinate 4,704,770 downwards.
GAAGAAGCCCCATGAGCTCCTCTAATCTGTTATCTTCTTCTTAGGATTGGTTTAGCTATTGCAGCAAAAACTACCATTTATAAAGACCAGGGGATTACTCCGGGAAAAACCTCTTGCCTAGTGCACAAAAGTTTGCCTAATGGTTTATTTTTTCACAACATTACGCTGCAAGATGGATATCCATCCTCAAACAGCAATGAGTATTCACAGACGACTAATGAAGTTAAAAAACAAGCCAACTTTGTGTATGTGCGTGTGTGTAGGTTTATTTCACTCGAGAAAATGACTAAAATAAAGCACAAAGAAAAAAAGGAATAGTGATATCTCTTGAAGAGCTTTCTGCTACAAAGGCATATTGCAGCCATTTTTTTCCATGTAGAGACTCACACTGCCAGATGTGCTTAGACCTATAGGGAAGGGTTCAGCTGCACTTCATCACTAACAGCAAGACTCCTCAGGCAGAGAGCAGACAGTGCCAAGGAAAGAATGGCCTGTGTACAGCTGCTCACCACCACTCTGGGTCAGATGGTGGCCCTGCCTGCAAATTATCAGCCTAAGGGAAGAGTCCCTAATTTTCTCAGGGAGAGTTTAGCTGGTTTTGTACTAAGGGAGATGATTTGTCCGAGTCCAGGTTACTCTGGGATAAAAATGGTTGTGTTCATGCATTCCCTAAACTGAGAAAGCATATGTGAGTACAGCTAGTGACATTTCATCTGAAACTACTAGATCAAGAGGACAATACTGCTTCCTTACCACTTTGAATCTATCTCAGCAACAGAACTTGGCAAGCTGAGGGTTAACCACCCTATATCTTAGTTTCCTCAAGGTTCATGGGGAAGGAGAGGGGAGGAACATTGTGATCTATGATTTAATTTATTGATTTGAATTGCATTGCCTATTGGTCATTGGGTGAAAGGGGAGCGTGTAACAGCATGAGCAAACACATTAGTTGTTCACCAGTTAACATAGAGAAGCTGTTAATATGTCAAAAGTGTGTCTTTGCTGCACCGTGAACTAGCTCAAAATCAGAAGCGCGGGCAGCACTGAATCTCATGCAGGCTGTACATTGCAGACAGATCCTGTCTGAATTAGAGAAATGTCTACTTACTTGTATTTCCCCAGACATGAGTCTGCCATGATGGCTCCAATGACAGGTGTGAAATAACAGAGAGCAGAAAAGGCATGGTACACAGCAGTGGAGAGATTCTCATCCCAGTGGAAGAAGCTTATGAAATACAGCGTCAGGACAGCTAAAAGGAAGCAAGCAAACCACATCAGATAATTGATGTGCATCTCTGTGGGTAAGCAGGAAGCTACATCACAGTGACAAGGAAAACAAGGACTTGCGTACCAGCTATGAGCACTGCTGTGGAAAGATCTGTGCTTTCAGATCTATTCCTCATAATCCCTGACACAGGAGAAGCTCAAATGAGGTATGTGAGTATCAGGCTTCCCCTGCTCATAAGCATTTGTGTTTAGCTGGAAAATATATTTTCTAGCTTATCACACCTGAACCTGTAGTTCTGTTTATGCATATTTTCTATTTGCAAATTAGGTGCCTATATGATTCAATTCAAAGACACACAGAATGCACACAACTGAAAGACATCACATGCTGGAAAAACTGGTTTGAGACCAAGAATGATATAAAAAATTCAGACTGGAAGCAACACTGGAGGTCTCTAGTCCCAATTCGTGTTTAAAACAGGTCTAGCTTCAACATCAGGGTGTGCTGTTCATGTTTATATCCCAGAATACCAGTTTATTTTGAAGGACAACTGAGACCATATACAGCAGAACTCTGGAACGCCAGGCCATCATATACAGAAACACAAGGATCGGATAGTCTCTTCCCATGGGCCACATACCTCTCATGCCATAGTAGGAGTAGCGCTCACAGAACTCATTCACCACAATGAAGGCGATGCTCAGGGGGTAGTTGGAGCCACAGAGTTTCTACAGGAATTAAAGTAGAACATATCAGCTTATTGACAGTTTTCACCCCAGCAACACATCCACACAGCACCTGGGCAGCAGAGAGGAGTCCAGTCTGAAAGCCAGGTGCTCAGTGCTGCCTGGCTAACCTGCAGGTTGGACTCAAAGGAGTAAGGAGGCCACACATCCATCTTGCTTTGGTTAGGGTTCCCTATGAACCCTCCTGGCAGGTGTGGACCCCATAAGGAACAGCAAAGGGACTCCAGAACTGCCAGCAGCCAACATCTGCTATGCCCTAAGCTCTAGAAACTTCTTTGGAAAGATTGTACTGCCTCTCTGCTGCAACATAACATCCCACTGAGACGCAAAATACACCTTCAGATGCATTTTTATCTATACTTCACACAGAGTTACTGCTCTCCCCTGAAACTGCTGCCTCCCCCAGCACCCAGAGAGCTGCTTCTTCCTCAGTGTCAACTGCCCTCAGTCTCTGCACCTCAGTTACACCAAACTGCACCACTGCATTTACTGCAGCAGAGCTTCAGCCACGGCAGCTATTTCATATCCCAAGAATGCTGGCAGAGCTATGGACAATTCAATTCATTAAACAAAAATCAAACAAAAGAGCTATGCACTTCTCAAACCTGTCTGAAATTGGCTACTTTTTTATTGACATCAACTTCACTCAAGCTAAAATCTGCTGTTTCCAAATGAAGTGCAAGGCACCTGAACAGCCAGGTCTTAGCGTGACCTTGTGCAGGCCCCCATCCCTCTACTACCCACGGTGGTCCCAGCTAAGCAGCTGGGAGCTGCTGGAAGCTGCTTATCTCCACTGCCTCCCACCAAGGACAGCAAGATTTCACAGCTCTGCCAATTAGTGGGAGAGACAGGCTGGCCATACATGGGGTGAGGGACGGGGGTGTAATACTGTCATCTGCATTTACATCCAAAGTTTTAAACAGCCGTGGTATGGTGAGATGAACTCTTCGTATGCATTTCTGTACCTTGTGTCAGAAGTAATGAATTCCTCTATTACTTCCCAGAGTCTCAAATGCAAACACAGATAAGAAGATAGATGTGTTTATTGAGGTTTATTCCACCACGAGACTTGAGCTTATTTGGATTCCCAAAGCAATGCCTCCTAGGTTAGATGACTAGCTAATCATGGTGTCTCACTCAAGATTATACAAGGACCACAGAAGAGAAGAAACTGTTTGCTAAATAAAATAAAAACAAAAACAACACAACACTGTAACTAAACCCATTTCCATTCCCTAACCAAGTATCTGTGATATTTTTGTGATTTTTGAAATACTTTCCTCTCACTATTCATGGAATGCCTTGTTATTAAGAAACCCTTGGACTCTTGGGTTCACTTGAATAAAGATGTAATTATCCATTTCATTTATTGTTTGTGCTGAAGCTGTTGTGCTCAGCATATGGCTACCAAGACAGAGTGCACAGAGGGTGCTCCCTTGGAAACTGGACCCAGGGCTCCTGCTTTTAGACCAGCCTGAAAAATGGCAGTATATAGAAGCTGCAAATGCACAAATGCACAATGCTCTCCCGCAACACGTTCTTAATATTATAGAGGAAAAGCCATAAGGAGGAAATAATGCTTTCTCTGGTTACTTTGTGGCATTTTTTGAACTTGGAAATAAAGTGACATAACAGGGATATCTTTCTTCCACTCTTTCCCAGACCTCATTGTCAGTACTCTGATAATTAATAGCATTTGATGCAGATACAGAGTGGGACTCCACAAAGCCAAGGCAGCCAGGTGTAGGGAAAGCTGCTGCCTGAAATCACTGCTCCGTGCACAAACCCTGCAGGATCTGTGTGCATCAGTAGGAGGTACAACGTGCCATGCTGTGACCTGTAGTGACAGAAACCCTGGCAGTGGCTCCTGCTCTGGGATGGGCACCTCCAACACATCAGTGTCTGCAAGCAGGAAAAGGGGAGCAAGAAGAGAGACTGTACAGCTAAACCTGCCCCAGTGCCTGAGCCAGCACCTTAAGTAACTGCTTACAAATGCTGAGCAAGGGACTTACAAGCAGGGACACTTTCGTCTGGCCTGGACGCTGTGAGACAGCATCAGCGCACACAGAAACACTCAGGTGCTCTCTCTGCTACATCACTGACCTGCATGGGGCCTGCCTGGACATCCAAAAGTGGGCAACCTTCATCCATGGGAAGAGCCAGCTGCAGTTTGCTCACTTTTGCAGAGGAGGACCTTGCTCAGCAGATAGCCCCAGCAAAAGCAAAGAGGCTAAACCTGGATTGACGATCACACAGCTACACCGCTGTGCTTAGCTAACCACTGTAAGCCTGGGATGTGCAGGATTATGGAGCTCTTAGAAATATTGTGGAAGTTGATAGATCTGTGTCTTCAAGAAGAAAAAAAAAAAAAACAAAAAAAAAAAAAGAGAGAGAGAGAGAGAGAGAGAAAATAAGGGATCCCTTAAAGTGCCAGTGGCAGAGTTGTTTGCTTTCACTTCTCTCTCTTGCTGATCAGCTGCAAAATAGGACTAAGATTAGTATTTCACATGAGCTCTGAATACCCAATAATTAATGCCTGCACAGTACTTAAAACAGTCAGCTAAATATCTAGCTTGCTTATGACATAACTGGCTGCAAGAGCAATTACTACCACACTGTCCTGTGAATCAAAGCACGTGCAAAACAAGCCTCTTTCTTACCAAAGCCAATATAGTGTACGGTATTTAGTGTCAAGCCCTCAGCTGGAACTAGCCTGAAAACCTACACAAACGCAAGAGCTGCAAGGTAAGCAAACAGTGAATCTGGCTTAACTCACAGCCAAAGACGTAAAGCTGAGGCTCTGGGACACACATCAGTGGCCTGTCCAAAGTCCCCATCCCTCCTCCTGCTTAGCAGCACCTGGAAACCTGTCTCAATGGTCTCACCAAAGGAAGCAAACGCACAACCCAGCTCCCTCCTACCCATGCATGACAGCTCCCTGCAATTGACAGAAGGAAGTCCTTTCCCACAAGGAAAGGAGCATTCAGGAAAAAGGCAGCAATGCAAACCCTCACTTTTATTTTTCCCCAAGGATGCAGTTCATTTTTACACTTTAAGCTGCCCTTTGTCAACTTAATCAGGTTAGTGGAGGGAATATTTGCATGGAGTTGTTAACGCTTACTTCAACCCTCTGCAAGAAAGGGTGTTTGTCTCTAGCCAGAGCACAAAAGAGGAAAGAACAGAGAGATCTTGCAATGTTTAGAGCAAGCTGAGCAGAAAGCATAGCAAAGTAAATGAGCTGTAACACTCACCGGAGATTTTTTCTGAACAGGGAAATCTCCTTTGGGGGGATCATCTCCTGCAGAAATAAAAGTGAACAAACTTTCCTTGGATTCGTTTCTCTGAAAAGTGTTCATCTCCCCTCTCGCCTCGTCTCCCACCGTGCTCTGTGGCCGTGGTGAGTTGACTGGGAAGATTTCCAACCTCAGGCATGAAGTTTGATTCAGTTTGAGTTAACCCTAATTGAGCACATTTCTGCGGCCAGGGCAGAAAGGGGAGGGAGATGCCATAAAGAAAGACAACAGCAGAGCTCAGGAAGAGCTGGGGAGTGCAGCTTAAACCTTCTGCAGGTTGGGGCTGTGAGCACTTTGTAGCACAGACCTCCAGTTTGCTTGGCATGCTCCCAGCTGTCTTACACACATCAACCCAGCACAGCCCCGTATGCTGCACAGATGTGAGACGAATAAAAATCCAGGGTCCCAGAGACCTCTAGAGCCTGCTGATTTAGGAGAAAAGCATCAATCTGTCCTCCATTGTGGTAATGTCAGGTTCATTCCACAGGGGTCCCGCTCCACTGAAAAATCATGTTACTCCAAGTCATAACCACTGAAACACTCATCACCCTTAGACACTGGATGTCATAGGTGCCTGCACGGTATTAAGTCATTTCTTTGCTGTTCCAGGACCAGGGTACATTTCCACACCAACTCCCTGGAACATCCTTGACTTCCCCTATGGGGCAGTTTAATCCTGAGGGCACAGACAGCACCCAGAAGCAGCTTCAAATCCGCTGTAACATCTCCTTATATACAAAAGGCCACCTCTGGGATCCCTATGATGCAAATGCTTTCTATGCTGGGTAGGGAGCCCCCGGCTCCCAGCAGGCACCCACCCTGGTGTCCCTCCTCATTTGCCCTTCCCACGGGAATCCAGGGAGCTCCTTATCAGCTTATCAATATCCTTATCATTGCTCCCCAGCAATGCCTGCAGTTACAACAAAATTCACAGCCTTCCCATAAACCACCCTGAGTGGCTGCAGCTCTGTGGCATTTTGGGTGCAGTGCAGGGCTTTTTCTTCCCCTTCCATTTGGCTTCTTTAAAAGGCAAATATTCAAAGCAATTTCCCAAATATTCCTCCTGTTTCTTATCAGAAAAAGCACAGATCATACCCAGGATCTGCAGTTGGTACCAGTGTCTCCATAAACTCACCCCTAGCTCCAGCACCAAGTTGCTGCTAGTGCTGGGTATAATGGAGCCAGGTTTGCAGTTGACAAACCAGGAAAGAGGCATCTGCTCATACCACAGATCCTTAGCCTGCCTTCAGTTCTTGCTAACAAGACACAGAGAACATCTCTGTTAAGCCCATTTCACAGGCAAGAATGACTTTAAAGTATATTCAAGGCTAAGAGCAACACAAATAACAGATCATGTGCAAGTTGGTCCTGTCTCCTGCACACCAGGCCAGCATATACTCTTGAGTCCTGTCAATCTGACCCCTTACTGAAGGCAGCAGAAATATTTCCAAGCCAGCTGTTGGTCTCTCTTACTTGCCAAAGCATCTCCAGCCAAGCCTCAGTAGGAGCCTGCTGTGTTCTGCTATGCACAGATGAGCAGGACAAACACAGTGAAGTTTATTAAAGGATTACACAAAAGCAAGACAGGAGAGGTTTCAGCATCCCTCATGCAGGGCTCCCATGCTGATGCAATGTGATGCCTTAATATTATCTTCAGAATCCTGCAGCTATGCTTCCTTTGTGAGTACACAGACCTGTGCTTTACACCAGCTAAATGATTTTTCTAATACTAGCATGAATAAAAATATATGTATCAGTCAGTAGAATTAACATGCTGCTTGTCAAATACAGTGCAGAGATGTTTAGGCCATTATCTTCTGGAAGGTTTTCTCAGACAGAAAGGGGGGAAAAAAAGAATAAAAATGTGTAGTAATAAATAGTAAGTCAAAGCAAACAGTGAGAATGAGTTAAGGAGAATATATGTGCAAGCAACTCAGATGCAAGTTAAATAGAACTTGATAGGAGACCTGTGTGGCTGGGATGAGAATTGGAAAGGAATTGTACCACAAATGGAAATAAGGTGACACTTCTGAAGATGAGTATAAACAAACAGATCGAGTATGGAGCAATAGAGGCTGAAAAGCTAAGGCACAAAATGAATTATAGCTAGCAGGGGACACAAAAGGCAATAAGAAAAGGTGTTAGAAATGCTGTAAATACTGGAGAAAGAGGAAGGAAAATGAAAGTCTTATTGAAACTAGAAAATGAGCAAACAAAGGCTGATCGAGAGAAGCCAGGGAAGCTGTGTTCTTTTTGTATGTCTTCAACAAAAGAAAGAAGAAGCCACAATATACAATATTCAGATGCTTCAGTTGTGCTCAAATTGCTACAGCCTGATCAAATTCACTTCAAGGTGTGGATATTGTTTTTGAACCAACTTCCTTGTAAGAGTCAGAGGTAGCACAAGCTTCACCATTATCTTTAAAAAGGCAAGTGAGGCTTCATGTGAAATATCCATCCAGTAGGCAAACAGGAAATCCCTCTCACAATACTTTCTCACCAAACTGGGAAGGTAGAAAACATGCAGGTTCCCAACTTCTCCATGAGCAAAGAGAACAAAAGCACAGCCAGCAGGCTGCTTGCACTTGTGCCCAAAACTGGGATGGAGAATAGGGCATTAACTCAAAATTTTTATGTGGGAGATAACATCTTGTGGCTCTGGAATGAATAAGATGAAATTCAGGAATGGCTGCCAAATGCTACCCCCAGGAAAAATGACACAGAGATCAACTATTCTCTACCTTCATTAATAAGATGAGGAAAATAACTGACTTCAGTAAAGAAGATCTGGGGCCTCTTTTGTCCAAATTTCCCTCTTGCAAGGATGTGGGAGCACTGGCAGAAAGGTGGTGCAGTTGAGGCAGTCCTTGATGTTGGATATTTAAGATCATCTTAGGGACTGGCTGAATATGTCAGGCCCTGTTCCAGAGCTGGCAGATGAATCAGGTGCCCCTCTGATGTTCACTCTTCTGAATTTCCATGAAAAGCCTGTTCTAAACAACTTCAACTGGCAAGCAAGGACTGCTTTGCTTTATGTAAGATTTTTTCTGCATTGTTCTTCCTGCAAGCGGACAACCTGTAAGATGATCCACGCTTCAATGTAAAACTTGGCTACCAGATGCCTTGCATAGCTGTAAGTTTCCATGAATATATTAGTTTACAACTTCGAGTCAATCTTCTACATTTTTCAGATCCCTAAATCCACAGGAGGACAATCTGCATTTTCCTTTTGCATTTACAATTCTTAGATCCTCAGTACTTTATCCTGCAGTGCTGTACACATTAATCTGTTTATACTCAGCTGATCAATTCATTTATGTCTGCATTCATCTTGTTCAATTCCTTCTTGATTTTCAGCTCAGCCACACTGGTCTCTTTCTAATGAGTCTCATTTTGAATTCACACACACTGGTCATCCTTTAATAGTATTTTCACCATATCTTTGTTTCTCTCCTCTTTTCCTAAGAAAAAGTTACAGCTGTGCCAGGAACACTTCAGGCTGTGGTCTGTCTTCGGATGGACAAGATGATCTCTCCAGATTCCTTTCTCCAGTTCTTCCATTATAGAAAAGATCACAGCTTAACTTATTTAGACAGACCAAGACTGGCTCCCAGTCACCTGCAGACTCATCCCAGAGTAATTTAAAAAAATAAACACAAATGTTTCACTTGATCAACCAAGAAAATATGCCACAAGTCTTCAGTCCTGCCTCCCTGTTCTACTCACTAGTCCTTAGGGACTCAAACTTGTAAAGGTATGTCAGTCAACAACACTAACAATATCAAGCACCTAAACTGTCTTTAAGTGCCTGTTAGCGGGTCACTAGTCAGCCTGTGCACATCAGGGAAACTTCTCATCACTCCTGGTGCCTTTTTGCCTTCAGTTTAGCAAAAGGAGTTTTAAGAAATTCTCTCACCAGCTTGGGCTTCCTTTGCAGTTTGCAGCTCACGGTCCTTCTCTGCCATTCCTTCTGCTCTGGGTGCACCAGATGAGCACAGCTATGTAGTGTTTGAAGATGAACCTTGTTGAGCAGTCCTGGCTCTCTCCCACCCTGTTAATGTTTCACTTCACAGCAGCAGTCCTTTGGTCGCCAATAAATAGTGATTTATTCACTACGTACTCAACAAGCAGAAAGGAGGAATGAGCACTATAGGCCATATAATGAAATAGAGATGAAAAGATAGAAAGAGAATTGTAAAAAGCTTTGTTTGGAAATGCTTGTGGCTTCTGTTACAAGACTGGAAGGAGGGGAAACACATCAGGAAAGGGCTTTCCCTTTCAAAGGACTTTTAAAGAGACTGTTACAGCACATAAAAATTAGGATATTTATCTTCACTTAGGGGAAATGTTCAGCAAAACACAGAATGAAGAAAACCCAGTGCAAACAAATACAACCATAAATGTAAACTCATTTCTAGGCTCTCAGGATGGGAACATCACAGAATCACTGCAAAAATTGGAAGCTGGCTCCAGAACAAGACTTGCAGTCTTTTGTAACCAAGCACTGATTAACAGTGAGTGCCAAGGAAGGATATACATTACTTTGAAAACCAGGAATAATTTAACTATTCAGGTTGTCAGTACAGAGAGAGCCTAAGTGACCTCTTGAATTCCTTTCCAACTATTTCCCCCTTGAGATTCCAAGTTGTATTTGATACTGCGAGGTCAGGCACTGTGCCCTGACTCCCAGCTGACCAGCTGCACCAGTTTGTGTAGGTTGAAGACAGAGGAAATGGACACTGAGGTGCTCCAGGCAATGCTGGCCCACAAGCACATGTCCAATCCCTGGGACATTTGTATTCTCTGTCCTTCCTGCTTGGCCTTCATCTCCCTCCATAGCCATTTAAAGCATTTTAAGAATGCAACTCGTGTCTTAGAGGCAGTCCCTTATTAAAACAATACCTAGTTTTATTGTTCATACAGGTTTGTAAAATCTGAGAAAAAAAAAAAAAAAAAAAAAGAAAAAGAAAAAAAAAAAAAGAAGAAGAAAATAAAAAGAAATTAAGAAAAGGAGAACCAAGATGGGTATTAAAGGGAACATTAGCTCATCTTCTAACACCCTACTTAGTGCTGTTTGAGATCGCTAAATTCTGAATGGCTTTCTTAATGCCCCTAATAATCAAGATGTGCTAGACTCTCACACACCCACCACCACAGCTGACTGGTTCTGGCATAACTCCAGCTCTTTGATTAAAACCTGGCACTAGAAGAATCCACAGGTTAACCCCATCCACTTGCCTGGGGCTGGATCTTCCATCCCCTTCATGGAGTGAGAAGGTGGGAGGTCTCTGCAGCTGGAAGAAAGATGGATGTGGTGTGGCAGAACTTTGAAAAAGCACTTGATGGCTGCTTGGCAAACATTTTCTCCCTGGTGGTACTGGTAGCAGGTTCTTAGTGCTGTAGGTCTCAGGGTGTTTCACTGTGCAGATGACACTATTTCCTCTTCAGAGATGGGCAAAAGAGGGGAAAAAAATGTCCTGATGAAGGCAGACTCCACTGAAAGCTCACAGGTGCCAGCTCAGCAGTCTATTCATCAAGCTGCCCTGCCTTTAGCGTTATCACAGCAAAGATTGAAAAACAATTGCATGCAGCATCTCAGCCATCTGTAGTCCATTCCAGCCTCTGGGACATATACTGCCTTGGGAACAGCCCTTTTCACACTGACAAAGTGGTAAGTCCCATACCATCTTCTATCCCTTTCCACGCTCAGCTGCTTGTACTCACTGTTTACTTGTTTCTCCTTCAGGAAGAGGCAGCTGGTAGCAAGAAACGCAGGAATCCTGCAACTCCTCCATCCCTCGCAGCCAGCTCTCAGGGATGCCCAGCACTGGGGGTCTGCTGGACAGCAAAGGAGGGTTCACAGCTCCTGGATGTGGCAGCAGGACACCGGGGTTCAGTTCTGATTCTGCTATATATCAGACACCTTGAGCTATCCTTAGCTCCACTGGCCATGAAATGAGAGACAAGCAGAACTAATCTCCCATACACACAAAGGAAACACTTTCATCCATTAATCTGGCCATACAACTAGGAGAATCTCAGGGCAGGCACTAATTGTAGTTTTTCCAGTTTTGTTTTTCATGCACCAACAATAAACAGCCTGATTGTTTCATTATCTGCAAACTTAATGCACTGCACAATTTCAAATCCTTGCCATTGCAGAGAGAGTACTCTCACCATCTCTCAGCACAGAGGATTTTTTTGGCTAGAGCTTAAGTTAGATTGCTGTTGCATAATCAGTGTTTCATTAGGGCAAGCTGCCAGGTCAGGGAACATGTAAATCCCTATAATATCTGTCCTGGTAGAAATCCTACTGATCTAATCCAGAGAGATCCCAGCTCTACATCAGTGGCCCCTACCAGATGCAAGCACAGATAGACACATCACAGCCTCCTGCATTCTAGGGACTGTCATTGCTATGAGATTTTAATCAGATCCTCCTGGACCAGCTCCCTCCATTGCCACACCCAGGGCCAGGCTGATCAGGGGCTCATCCAAGATTCATTAACTCTGGTTCCCCACATTTTTATAATGAGCTTGTGGTGCCATCCATTCTTTTCTGCCTCCCTCTGCAGTGACCACAGGGATCACTTTGTCGGATGGGGAAAGCCAGCAACTCCAGCAGGAAGAGCAGCTGAGTGGGTTTTCCCTGTATTAAACTCCAGAGGGAAAGACACAAAATTAGTGACTTTTCCTAAACACACAGTCTGAACTGACAGTCTGTAGCACAATTTCTTTTGTCCTGGCTATGCTGTGCACAAGGAAGTCTGCTCTCCCCTGGCTCTTGGTGCAAATCCCCTCCGACTGCAGGGGAGAAAGGTTATACTCACATAAGAGAAGGAGTTCATAAGTTGCTCTTCTTCATACAAACAGCACCCCTGAGCAAAGACATGCTTTCCTCATGGACACAGGGAGCTGCAGAGCAGAGCTGAAGCTGCAAGGAAGCAGCCAGATGCACATCCCACCAGCAGGCAATGGTACATGGTATTTCTCCTGCACCTACAGCCTGGATGCTGCAAGTCATTGGGTTTGTGCAACTGCAGGCTCAGCATGAGTCTGGCTCCAACAGCAGGTGGTCTGATGAATCTATTTGAGGCTGCTTTCATTCGTCAGGCCACTATGGTCACCTCCTGGCCCCTCTGCTTTCCCAACCTGTTTCCAAGTAGTTCCTCATGCACTATAAGGATACAAACCCTCAACGGATTTCCTTTATCTTCCTGCAGTGTATTTGTTAGACGCTGATTGGGTCCTTCTTTGCATTTATTACTCACCAGCTGCCATTCCCACCTGCATCATTGTGGATGCCTAGCAGCTCCAAATGACAATATGGATTTCCACCACCTCTTACACCTGTGCTCATAGCTGATCTTTTGCTGTTCAGTATTCAGCTTTAGGTCTGTCCAAGAGCTTTTGCACAGCCTTCAGTAAACAGAGGAGACTACACTGGTATTCAGTGACAGAAATCCATTAGTGCCAATATTTGTTAGCTTTAATAAAGCCATGATGAAAAAAGCAGTCACCTTTTACATGGCCTTTGGCTATGCCTAGGATACAAGAGAAAATCTGGCAGTGCCAGTCCTATGAGATACAGAGGGCCACTCAGGAGGTTTGTAGTCAATTGACTTCAAAGAACCTCAGAGTGCTCAGCAACCCACAAGAAGAGCTTTGTTTATAAAAGCAAAAAGACTCCAGTCTTCAAAAAGGGCAAGAAGGAAGACCCGGGTAATTACAGGCAAGTCAGCCTCACCTCTGTCCCAGGGAAGGTGATGGAACAGCTTGTTCTAGATGCCATCTCCAGACAACTGGGTGATATGGAGGCTATCAGGAGTACTCAGCATGGGTTCACCAAGGGGAGGTCGTGCTCGACCAACCTGGTCGCCTTTTATGAAGATGTCACTAGCTGGGTGGACAGGGGGAGGGCGGTAGATGTAGTCTACCTTGATTTCAGTAAGGCTTTTGATACTGTCCCCCATGACATCCTTATAAAGCTGAGGAAGTATGGGATAGATGAGTGGACAGTGAAGTGGGTTGAGAATTGGCTGACTGGCAGAGTGCAGAGGGTTGTCATTGCCGGTGTGGTGTCTGGCTGGAGGCGTATAACTAGCAGCGTCCCCCTGGGGTCTGTACTGGGTCTGGTCTTGTTAAACATCATCAGCGACCTTGATGAGGGGATAGTGACCACCCTCAGCAAGTTTGCTGATGACACGAAGTTGGGAGGATTGGCTGACATGCCTGAAGGCTGTGCTGCCATTCAGTGAGACCTGGACAGGCTGGAGAGCTGGGCAGTAAGAAACCGGATGAGGTTTAGCAAAAGCAAGTGTAGAATCTTGCACCTAGGGAGGAATAATTACATGCACCGGTACAGGCTGGCGGAAGACCTGCTGGAGAGGAGCTCTGCTGAGAGGGACCTGGGCGTCCTGGTGGACAACAGATTGGCCATGAGCCAGCAGTGTGCCCTTGTAGCCAAGAAGGCCAATGACATCCTGGGGTGCATTAAAAAGAGCGTGTCCAGCAGGTCGAAGGAGGTGATCCTCCCCCTCTACTCTGCCCTATTAATGCCTCATCTGGAATATTGTGTCCAGTTCTGGGCTCCCCAGTACAAAAAAGACAGGGATCTCTTGGAGAGAGTCCAGCGGAGGGCCACGAAGATGGTGAAGGGCCTGGAGCATCTCCCCTATTAAGAAAGGAAATGCCTTGTCCAGAAGCAAGCAGTGGGCTGGAGAGGGCACCAAAACCAAACCCTGCTTGCACCTTTCCCTCTCCTCATTCCACATGCTGACATTTATTTTAAGAGCAAAAACAAGACTACAGTGAAGAAAGCTCCAGAACAACTCAGCTACTTTATTCACCCCCTTCTCTTTCCACTACAGAAGATTCTCAGAAAACCTCCAAGAGCCACCTTACTGCTCTGCTGACCCTTCTCTGGGATGCATCAGTGCGCTCAGAAATGACTGAGAGCAACACATGCACACAGACACACAGCAGATCCCTACACAACCATTTCTCCACTAGGAAACAGCATCAAAAAGCAGCTGGTGGGAAGAGTAGAAGTGGAAAGCGGGCATGGTGAGAGAAGTGCTTTGGGCAGCAAGGAAAGGCCATCTGAAGCTCCTGGGTTAAGTCCCTTCTGCAGAGGGTGTCGGTGATGCCGTCTCCTTTGCAAACTCTTCCTGCACGGAGAGAAGCATTGGTCTCCCTCATCCCTGGGCTCTCCAGCATTTTGAGGGTCTCTCCTGCTGGGGGTTTTCCCATGAGAAATGAGGCACCAGCCCTGAGAGAAACTCTTCCTGCAGGAGATGCAGTCCTAGTAGCTACCTGTCCTGTGGACTGCAATGTTTAATGAGGACTGAGCTTTGCATGAAGTTCTTCTGGGAGTGTGAGGAGCTCTCTGCTCAGCACAAAGCCCTTCTCACACTCAAGGCTTCCTGCCATTTCAGCTCACTGGTGCAGACATTCTGGTAACACAGCAGATGGGATTCTCTGAGGGAGAGAAAAGACAAGTTCCCAGGCATCTCCCTGCATGCAGGCCTGGCCAAAATGTTCTAAAATGTCTGACAGAAGCTATGGTCTCTCTCCTGTGTGCATATGCTGGTGCAGCTTCAATTCAGAACTCCCTTTGAAGCTCTTACCACACTCAGGACACTCACAGGGTCTCTTTTTCCTGATGGATGCTCTGATGCAGTGTCAGCTCAGAACACCTTTTAAAGCTCTTCCCACACTCAGGACACTTATAGGGTCGCTCTCCTGTGTGCATGCACTGGTGCATCTTCAATTCAGAATGCCTTTTGAAGCTCTTCTCACACTCAGAGCACTTATATGGTCTCTCTCCTGTGTGGACACGCTGGTGCATCTTCAATTCAGCACGCCTTTTGAAGCTCTTCCCACACTCAGGACATTTATATGGTCTCTCTCCTGTGTGGATGCGCTGGTGGAGCTTCAAATCAGAACTGCTTATGAAGCTCTTCCCACAATCAGAGCACTTGCAGGGTCTCTCTCCTGTGTGGATGCTCTGGTGACGCTTCAAATTAGAACTGCTTATGAAGCTCTTCCCACACTCAGAGCACTTATAGGGTCTCTCTCCTGTATGGATGCGCTGGTGGAGCTTCAAATCAGAACTGCTTATGAAGCTCTTCTCACACTCAGAGCACTTATATGGTCTCTCTCCTGTGTGGACACGCTGGTGGATGGTGAGGTGGGTTCTCCCTTTGAAGCTCTTCCCACACTCAGTGCACTTGCAGGGTCTCTCTCCTGTGTGAATGCGATGGTGGATGGTGAGGCTGGAACTGTTTTTGAAGCTCTTCCCACACTCAAGGCACTTATACGGTCACTCTCCTGTGTGGACACGTTGGTGTATTTTGAGGTTAGAACTATCCTTAAAGCTCTTCCCACACTCAGGGCACTTACATGGTCGCTCTCCTGTGTGGACACGTTGGTGTATTTTGAGTGTAGAACTATCCTTAAAGCTCTTCCCACACACAAGGCACTTATACGGTCGCTCTCCTGTGTGGACACGTTGGTGTATTTTGAGTTTAGAACTACCTTTCAAGCTCTTCCCACACTCAAGGCACTTGTACAGTCTCCCTCTTCTGTGGATACACTGGTGGGAAGTGAGGCTCCCACTGTCCGTAAAAGTCTTTCCACAGTCAGAGCACTCAAAGGCTCTCTCTCCTGTGTACATGCACTGCTGGCCAGTGGGGTGGAGTCTCCATTCCATGCTCTCTGCAGAATCACAGATCTCATAATGCCTCTTTGCTGAGTGCGTGCACTGGTGGCTAGTGATGCTGGAATCCAGTTTAAAGCTTTTCTCACACTCAGTGCATGGATTCTGCTTTTTCATCTGGCACACATCCTTGCTCCTGGTTTCCTCAGGCTGCTTTGGACCTATGTTGGTGTCCACTGGGTTCCTCAGTGTCATTCCCAGACGCTTTCCCAGGGGCTTCTTGATGTGCTCACCCTGACCTTGCTGCAGGACTTCCTGGACATCCCTTCTGATTTCTTCCACAGAGATGCGATTCAGCTGCATTTCCGCTACACAATTTCTCTGCGGAACCTCCTTTGTATTTTTGATCCCATCAGCTGCTGGATGACAGAGGAAATGCAGCAATAGCACACAGTGCCCAAAATAAAACACAGGCAGAGAAGGCTCTTACAGCCCCAACATTCCCCTTCCCTCCACCACCTCACCTGGGCTGAGGTCTCCTGGCATGGTCTCAGGGCTACGCACATCTGGGATCCAGGGGTCTTCCCCTCGTTCAAGCAGGGAGATCAGCATGGGCTTGGGGGCTGGAAGTGGAGCTTCAGGGAGAGAAACAGGGAACAAGAGAGCATTTCCCTCATGCTGGCAGTGCCTGTTCAACAGTTCCACTCTGTGCCCCTCCCCAAGGAGAAACCACCATTTAGGTCTAAATTACACTGTGCCTACAGCTTCCCTTGGAGCAAAGAATGTTTTGACATCTCTGAACATTGTGAAGGGATATTTTTTCTTTCAAATTAACTTTACAACAGCTTATTTGTTTTCTTACAGTCTACCAGTGGTCAAGGCATCAAAATGTTGATGGCAATTGCATGGAAAATCTTCAATTCCATAGCAGTAACCAGGGATTCATCTGTGAGCTGGAGCTGGTGGCACCAAGCAACACACAACACAAGGGCTGGTTTTCTCCCTCCTGGCTGATGCCTGCTTGCCAGCACTGACTCTGTGGCTTTGATCAGAGTGCCGTGCATACTAATCCCTTCTGAAACTCATGCTTTTCAGTATCTCCTTTCTTGCTGGCACTGTGGTGTGAGTCAATATGTAGCTGCATGGTGTTTATTCAAGGCCCGGCTTGCAGAGGCTCATTCTGCACAGCCAAAGGTGCCCTAACGAGGAGGAAAGGCAGACAAGCTCTCACCCAGCGAGGCCACACACTGGTATGTCTCCAACATCACGTCCCGGTAGAGCTCTCGTTGCACAGGGTCCAGCAGCGCCCACTCCTCCCTGCTGAAATACACGGCCACCTCCTCAAAGCTCACGGGCTCCTGCAAGCAAAGAGGCTCCTTGCTGGGAACAGCCAAGGCCCAGGCAAGCAGCTCGCACAGGACAGAACCTCACACCCCAGCTGCTTTTCTGTCCCCAGCACACACACGCTGGCTGAGGGCACCTCCCTCTTCCCCTGCATTCACATCCCTGGCCCCTTGGCCTCTCCTGCCTGCTTCCCCAACCCCTACCTCAACTGGATGTGCTGCGGCCATTTGCTGCTCTCCTGCAGGCTGGGATGATCACGGCTGGAAGGCAGAAGTTGAACTGGAGCCTGCAGAGAGAAGAGAAATGGCAGGGGAGCTGTGAGGGAATGCAGCAGTCCCAGTCCCAGCTCAGCCCTTCTGCAGGGCACTGCCCAGCCTTGCAGAGGAAGACAATGAGCTGCAGCACAGGAAACAGTCTGGCTCAAAGAGATGAACCGTCACAAAGCTGTCTCAGACTGGGAGGCTGAAACAACTGGTAGCTGACACTTAGTTCAACAGCTGAGACTGAGAGGGGACTTAAGACAAAGCACGGCAAGGAGGCAGTCATCTTACCGCAAAAGAGGGAGCAGCCCAAGTGCCCCTCCAGCTCTGCTGCACAGCAGCGGGCTGCACCACAGGACCTGCCCTCGAGCAGGGCTGTTTCTGCAGCTCACACCTGCACAGAGATCCCTTGCAGCTTGACATCAAGACTCCTTCTCAATACAGATCTTCTGTAAGACACCCGTGGTTACTTTGGAGCTTTCATGTATTCTCTAAGGTTCTGTCTTAGAGGGACTGTGCACGTATGATTCCTTCCACACAAAGCCTTGACCAAGCTTGGGACTAGGAGAGGATCCAGCCACATCCTAGCTCCTTACCTCTGTGGTCTGAAGACATGAGAAAAAAAGGGGACCTACTCTGAGCCTCGTGACTCAATGGGAGGGCCTCCTGTAGGTGTGTGCGTAACCCTACCCTCCATGCAGTAAATAACCAAGTGTATCCAGCCACCTCTGATCCTGCTGTGTCACTGTTAAATCACTACAGCATATCCCTATTATATCAACAAATATAGTCCTGCTTCTCCCTTAGGAGTGTATGCTGTGTTTGGATCCACTTGTGACCAATGGGCAAAGTCTGCAGGATGGCAAGAAGGGAAACAAACCGATGACAAGAGACATGAAGCGCATCCCAAATTCTTCTGTGAGTGTTCTCCTGGCGACTGCTGTAGTTGAGCAGAAAGCAGAGGTCACTGGGGGCAGTAATAGGATGCAAAATGGGAAAGGTGTTATCAGCATCGTGTCGGGTTTGAAAGTGACATATGAAGCAAAGGAGAACTGCACCGGTCCTCCCAGAATCAAAAGCGACTGATATTCCACAATATTTCTGCTGCACTACGTGGTGCAAGTTGTGCAGGTAATGCTTATTCACACAATAAACGAAGACCTCCCCGAGTCGCTTACAATCCTTTAGGCCACACATCCTCCACCTGTAGGGTTTGGCTCCAAACAGATGCAAAACTGCACCCATAGCACTAATTAAAGGCACTGCCTCTACACAGTTAAGGCAAACAGAGGCAGCAGAATGACGGCTTATTGCCTGCCCTAGCTGCAGTTAAGGAAACTGAAGAGTGATACAGGAGGAATGGGAAAGGGGAGTTTTATTGGAGGTCTGAGTGGTGAAGGAAGTTGAGGACATACAACAAGGACAGCCTGTGCCAACTGGGGGATCTTTTGATTGACTGCAAGCACACCTAAAGGGGACGGCTACCCAGGAAAGAGATGCAGAAATACTGTTAGAAAATGGTATGGCCATCCAACCATCCAGCAGGAGGTGCAGAAAAGCACCTGGTTCATGGAAGAACACCGTGAATGCAGCCCCCAACACTCAAACACAGCAAGCCTGCTGGAGCACCACCTCCACAGATCCGTGAGGGAACACCTGGTGGCAAATGGATTAAATCCTCTGGCAGATGTCCGTACATCCTCTCAGGAGTGGAAGTAGCCCTGGGCTTGCTGAAATCAAGCAAGCCCTCAGAAAAGGGTTGGGAAAAGTACTCTGTAAAGGTGACTGATGTAGTTCTCAAAACCACCTACTGCTGATGTTACCTAAAAGTGGTGATGGCTCACATTCCTCAGGTAAGGAAGTGCAAAACGGCGAGGAGTCAACTGGATGGTTCACACTTCTCAAATAAATAGGATGGCTTACTTAAACACAACAATAAATCAACAAAACATCCAACCACATGGAGATTATTTTTCCATCTCCTGAGAAGAGAGAGTATGTGACAGCACTGCAGCCAAACCAGCCTGTGACGGTCACAGCCACCACCAGCCGATGCTGTGCTGGGAATTTTAACTGAACCGTGAAGGCAACTTATCGAATAGCAGCAGTGCTAAACAGAACAATTAAAGCAATAAACAACCACGTGGTTACAACAGCCTTGTTAAGCAGTTGTTAGAGCACTCCAGGACACCTGCATGATATCAATAAATTCATTCCTCCCTCCCTCTTCAGCCGAGCACGCAGACTGCGCTCACTGCCAGGGGACGCTCTCAGCAGCGCGTGCCCTTTGCAGAAGGCACCTGGGCTGTGCTTTACTGACCTGCTGCTGCTCGGCCGTGTTCTCAGCGCGTGCTCCAGTCAGCCCACAGGCTGCCAGCTTCTCATCGTCTGTTCCAGAGCTGCTGCAGATGCTGAACGTGCTCAGGGCCCGCAGCTGTGTGCTCAAGGCATCTGCAGCTGCCGGGACAGCCTGAACAAAAGCCTTGCCAGGGCTTTGCACAACCCCAGCTGAGCCATCAGGCAAGCGCTCAGCAAACAAAAGGTAACGCCATTTCAAGGGTCGCCAGAGGCACGTGTTGCCCGCAGCGTCCCCGAAGAGAAGCTGGGGGCTGCCGGGGAGGAGGAGCAGGGCGAGTGCAAATTTCCACTTGGAGGCTTCACATTAAGACACTCCAAAGGAGGCATCGGGGGGTTTAAAGCTTCCGTCAATCCACGCGTGCACAGCTGCAGAGCGAGGCCGTCTCGTGTCTCCCGTGGCCCAGAGGAAGAACTGCAGCCCCAGCTGCGCTGTGTTACAGAGATCCAACCGGGCAGCAGAGCACGCTGACCTCCTCTGCTCCCTTCCTCACTGTCCCAGCTCCCAGCCCGTTCCCGTGCCCCTCGGAGCCCAGCCCGGGCTGCATGAACTGCCGCCCTGGTTGCAGCCCGTCTGGGCCAGCAAACCTGCTGCGCTGAGCGGGAGCTGGAGCCGGGACCAGGGTCCCGCCTGGGGTACGGCAGTGCGGGTTCCGCCCCGTCCGGGGCCGCTCCCCGCTCCTCTCCCGGTGCTGCTGGCAGGGGGCAGGAAGCGTGCGCTCCTCTGCACGAGCCACGAAGGGCACCTACCTTGGGTGCGGAGCAGGCTGCTCCCAGCTCTGGTGCAGGTAGCCGGGCTCCTCGGAGTCGCGTAGAGCAGAGGACGCCGAGTGCCCTCAGCCCGGAGCTGGCCGCAGGACGGCCTTGGTGCACCTCCCACCGCGGTGCTGCCCGGATGGCTTCCAGCCAGGCTCTCGCCTCTTCCGCACAGGCTCAGGAAGGCAGGAATTCCCACAACGATCACGCCCAGAGCTCGTTTTCATGGCACATCTGCCCCCGGGGGATGGCGATGGGAAGGGGTGCGGGGGAGGAGGGAGGGAGGAATGGGGGCTGTGTTTTGTTACGCTAATGAAGCATCCCTTTCTGCCGGCTCTCTTTGCTTCCTTCGGTGGGGACATTCGCACACCCTTGTCATCAGGCATCCCTCCCTTGCTGTCCTGGCGTTCCTTTCACTCCTCTCCCCCACGAGTATGTCCCAGCAAGAGGCAATCTCCGGCACAGCACCAGAGGACATTGTGTGTTGAACAGAACTCTTGCAATGGAACCGAGCTGTGGGTAGGAGCTTTACCCAGAAGCTGCTGTAATAATACGACTTTCCCCAGATCCTTGTCTAAGGGTCCTAATAAGTCTTCTGTGCAGCGATACCTTGCGGTTCTGTGTGGGTTTGTGGTCCGTATGGCTGGCCATACCTACCCTTGAGTTGCACCGGGCAGTGTACTTGGGAGTGACCTCACTGGAAGAAAAGCAGTGTGCAAACTGCAGTGGGAAATTGCATTTAGGAAAGCAGGATATTGAGGTTCGTTTTCTCGTGGATATGGGTGCTTCTTACTACCCATAGATGGTTTTGTAACAGTGTAGATGCTACTGCCCAACGGGAAAAGGCTTCCTTTTTTGGATTAATTAAACATAAGCTAAGAAAACAAGCAGGAATACAGAAATTCTTGTACCTGCCGGGTTACTCTGGCAAGAAATTGAATAAAACTGGAGCTAAGAGTGCAACGATATTGACTGATTAAAAACTGTAACTCTGGCTTTAACACAAACTGGGCAAAACAATGTTGTACCCCCAGGAGTTACAGCAGTCTCAAATATGATACACTTAGTGGTGTGGGCATCAGGGCCAAAAATGAAGCCCTAAATAGAAGTTAAAAGCAAGAGCTTGCCTAGTCAGGGTAAAGCGGTGCCCTTTGAGGCTATGGGACTGTAGGAGGATAAAAGAAATAATAGGTAACTTTTTGGAGTTTGGATTCCAATTTTGATAGCAAGTGCTGTAGTTTGGTACAAGACTTGAGGGCAAGTACTAGAATAGTTGAATGGATACACTCAGTGGTGGCAAATGCGTGCACTTTATTAACCAAGTTAAGGAACAAAAAGATTAAGTTTACCTTCTGGATTTGAGGGATGTCTCTTCTGCCTGGTTTGGCCAAAGGAAGCCTAAGGTTATTTGCCTTTGAAAAGGAAAGCCCTGATAGGGGGAGAAGAGTCTCAGTTAACCTGGACAGTGTTACCCAGGGTTGTGAGAACAGCTGAATGATGGTCAACTCATGAGCCTGAGATCTGGGATCCTCCATCCTAGGGTGGAACTTTACTGCAGCACGTGGCTGCCACAGCAACAAAAGGACTGTGTACAATAGACTGAGAGTTTGCTGAGTTTCTTGGTTTACAGAAAGCACAAATAACTCAACAGCAAGTGACATATTTGGAAAATGAGATTACAGCTGGACTTTGAACCTTAAGAACTGCCAGGAAAAAAGTCATCTGCCAAACCCCTGAGCTGCAAATTGCCAAGGAAGTGAGTAAGGGATGGCCAGGGTGCCTGAGGGCGGTGGCTGCACTGGTACTTGTGGGAATACAAGAAAAGCTGTTCAGAGCAGCAGCTGTGGAGCAAGATAAACAGCATGAGAACCAAGGACACCTCTGCAAGGAGAAGAAGGGTCTCAGAGCTCTGATTGGATACGTGCCTGCATGGACAGTTGAAAAGGGTTCTGTAGAATGCTGTGTTGACATGTAAAGGTGGTTGGGAAAGTTGTAAGGGCGGACGGGAAAGTTAGAAAATAACAACTTGTGAAGGTCTATAAGGGATGTGAGAACTTGTAATAAACGATTTGGATCGTTCACATCTGAGTCCGTGCCTCAAACGCTGCAAATGTGGTGGTGATAGGTTGATGGTTGGACTTGGTCTTAGAGGTATTTCCAACCGTAATGATTTTTTTATTCTATGAGGGTTAAGGACTCCAGGACAGTATCAGTGAATACTTCATTCATGGCTTGAAAGCTGAAGCTTGAAGCTGCTGAGGTTGAATGAGGAAGAGTATGTCCTTTGTTGTGGTTGAAAACTGATCTTGAACAGACTTTCTCAACAGGATACTCTTTGGTTGGGACAAATACAGAGGAGTGTATTTGTGATTTTTCTTGCACAGGGTCAGTGATCACTGTCTGCACAACAGTTTTAGGAAACAAGAAAAGAGAAAAAAAAAACAACTGCACGGGACCTAAGTAAAATGAATTCTTAATGACTGACTGTGCTAGTGAAACATATTGAGTAGCTTGAAGCTTAAGACAAAGGAGTTAATTGCTTTGTTGTATGTGACTATATGAAGGGTTGCTGTAAAGAAGAATTGTAAACTTGTTATATGGCAAACAGGCTATGAACTAGTGGTTGTATCAGTTAGGAAGATTCGTGTTAGTTACTGCCTTTGAGTAGTAAAGCTTGTAGAGCTTGGGAAGAATAGGTTGGAAAAGCTACAGAATTTTCATCAGTAACAGCTTAGACATGTATTGGGGTTAGTCTAGTTATGGATTTTATTGCTGTAAGACATGAGGGATGGGCAAAATGACTTGTTCCTAGTCCCTCCCAGTGCTGTTATTCTGTGCTGCTTGTGTGTTTTCAGAAATCTATGTATTACTTACTATTGTGCCTTTGTTCTTTAGTTGTCATTAGTTGTGGCAAGGGTGACAGCCCTTTCTTCACTCTGTTTCCTTACTGTAGAATTAGGAAATTTACAAAGAGGAAAAACGTGAATAGTCAGGAATATTTTGGAAAGTGTTTCCACTGTTAAACACTTCAGAATTTCTCAGAAATTCTGCTTCCCAGCTGTAAAGAAAAGGCTTGTGCATAATTTCAAAGGGTTGAGAATACTTAATCCTGAAATTGTTTATTGGTTTTTTACTCTGTTTTGGCCTTGTACTTTGTCTCCAGTAGTATGTAGTTGGCACTCAGAAGTAATTTGATTCAGCTTGTCCTTCTGCACTGTTTGCTTTCTGTTCCGTTGTGCTGCTTTGCCTGTGGAGTCCTCTAGTCTGAGATCTGTTGTCTCACCTTGCCTGAATTCTGCCTCAACTGAATAGACATAGATTCAAAACCTGTGTTGCATTATTTTCTGGTTTCAGAAGTGTCCAGTCTTTTACTAGATAGACTTTCCTGGTTTTGAGTAACTTGCAAAACTGATAGTATTCCTGCCTGCTTCCCGAGAGTCTCTGTTTTTCAGACAAGGTTATGTTAACAAATCCATGAAACCCCAGTAGAAATTCCGGACTCTTTGCTGTGTGTCTACTTGTATCTTCTGCTTTCTGCCCTTGTCTTTGTGATGTCTTCGTTTTGCACATCCTCTTTATTTGTCTTACTTGAGTAAATGAATCCATCTGTCACAATCTTCTCACCTGGATGTCTGAAAGTTCTCTTCCCGGCAGGGGAATTATTTCACTGTTTACCTCTTAACTTTTGTCCTTCCATTTCCTTCTCTGTTACTTTCGTTTTATTTGCTGCAACGCTTCCTCCTCTTTATTTTCAGGAGTACTTCTAATCTCTTAACATGAACTGTGTGTTCCTGTACTTCAGGTTCCCTTCAAAGATTTTTTCCATATCTCTTCTTTGATTTTGATTAATGTTAACTGTTGAGATTTTTCTGGATGTATTCCCAAGACTCAGTCTGAGGTTTAAAATCCATCCAGTAGTACTACTGAATTCAAGTCTGCAATTCAGAATTGCATCGTTCGTAGAGCAGGGCCTTTTTAGAATTGAATTCAGTGGGATGTGAACAGAAGACTCAGGGCAGCAGGGTCCGTTTTAGTTGGATAAGGCTTTTGGTTAACTCTTCTCATTCCTGTAGATATGGATATATCTTGTTTCATCTACATGCAAAACTTTGTAGTGTAATCAGTTACATAAAAATACATTCTCTTCCCTTCCTGTGTTTCTGGAAAATGCTCATGAAGATTTCTGTTTGATTGTTTTCAGAGTTGTGGGTTATACTGCTTTCTTTTAATGGGCTTGCTATGACAAATATAAAGCCTGTTCTTTTCAGCCTTTAGTTTACTAGCTATTAACAACAGAATATTTACAGTGAAAAAGATCTAAGGGGATAAACACATTATATTTTAGCACCTCAACATTTGCAAAAAATAAATGGACAAAACTGTGGGAATACAAGAAAAGCTGTTCAGAGCAGCAGCTGTGGAGCAAGATAAACAGCATGAGAACCAAGGACACCTCTGCAAGGAGAAGAAGAGTCTCACAGCTCTGATTGGTTATGTGCCTGCATGGACAGATGAAAAGTGTTCTGTAGAATGCTTTGTTGACATGTAAGATGTTTGGGAAAGTTGTAAGGGCGGATGGGAAAGTTAGAAAATAACAACTTGTGAAGGTATATAAGGGATGTGAGAACTTGTAATAAACGATTTGGATCGTTCACATCTGAGTCCGTGCCGAGTCGCTGCAAATGGCGCCCACAACGTGGAGCAAATCAACCCGCGGCTGAGCGAGCCCGGTCCGGCAGCGTCGCCCGACTGAACTTCGGAGAGACTGTTTCGCGCGCACCCGCCCCGTTCTGCAGGACAGAAGGTGAGCAGTCGGGAACTATGGGGAGCTCACTAACGAGGGAGCAACGAGTACATCTCGAAGTATTGCGTTCAGTGTTACTGTATCAGGATGAGACTGTGTCTACTTCAGCATTAGCTACTCTTCTTAAATGGATAAGCAAAAACGTCCCTGAATTTCCAAAAACTGAGTTCTCTCTAGATGGAGAACTTTGGGACAAAATCGGCTCAAAACTCTACGAGGCTTCTCTCGCTAAAGACAGAACGGCTGCTAAGCTGTTGCCCGTTTGGAGCCGGATAATGGAAGGGATTAAGCAATCACGACGGGAAAGAATTTATTCCGACCATTCCCTGCCGCCCTCCGTCCCAACCCCGCCGCTGCCTCTCGCTGCGGGAAGCGGCCCGTGCCCGGATCCGACCGGCGGCTCCGACCCCCCCGCGATTCGGGGAGACGAAAAGCCGCAACCGCCCCCCCTCGCGCTCCCGCCCCCCGCTCCGCCCACGACGCTCGCCGCGCCCCCGCCCTTCGCCCCGCCTACGACGTTCGTCGCTCCGCCCTCCGCTCCGCCCATGACGTTCTCTGCGCCACCGCCCTCCGCCCCCCCCACGTCTTGCGCTGCAGCGTCTGTGCAGCCGGAGTGTAACGTGATTAAAGACACGGACGGATCGAAACCAGGGGATCGTTGTGACCCAGGTCCAATATATCCGGAATGCGAATCGGGCGCATTTCTTCCTGATGATAATTTGAAGGGAGCAGAAACGACAAATTTCCCTACAGCGTACTGTGGTGTCTTAGAGCAGTGCAGAAAAGAAGCAATATTAAGGGGTGATGCTGACACATTGCAAGCCTTTCCTGTGTTGTATCAGCCGAATCAGGTCCCCCGTTGGGAACCCCTGCCTTATGAGGCAGTGAAAGAGCTAAGGAAGTCAGTGAGAACATACGGAGTTCAGTCTACCTTTACATATAATCTTTTGGTTGCAATTGGTGATAGTTATGTTATGACCCCTCATGACTGGAAAAGTGTGTTACGAATGATCCTCTCTCCCATGCAATACACCGTGTTCATGACTGAATACCGGGATCAGGCTGCTGTCCAGGCCTTGAATAATTTGAACAATCTAAATCACATTGGCCTAGAGGAACTCATGGGGGAGGGGGTCCGGGCAACACCTCAGGCACAGGCACAGCTGGACAGGCAATGCCTGGAACAAGTTAAGACTTTGGTGTTGCGTGCTGTCCGTCGGGTTCCTGATATTAATTCACCCGATGCTTCATTTACTTCAATTAGGCAAGAGGCTACTGAGCCTTACATTAAATTTCTTGACCGTTTACAAAATTCATTAGAGAGACAAGTAGAAAATGAAGCTGCCCGAAATGTCTTGCTTAAGCAATTAGCAGTAGAAAACGCAAATGCAGACTGTCGAAAGGTTTTAAAGTCCCTAAGGAATGCAGATCCATCAATTACTGACTTGATTAAAGCCTGTCAAGATGTAGGCACAGAAAGTCATAAAATGGCCCTGCTAGCAGATTCATTGGCCACCCAACTTGATGCAGGGACAGCTCAAAAAGTAAAGTGTTACAATTGTGGAGAACCAGGTCATGTCCAACGGGACTGTAAAAAGCCCAAGCGAGTAAATAAAAATGCTTCTGCTGTTCCAACTCGACCCTGTCCACGGTGCAGGAAGGGGCTACACTGGGCTAGAGACTGCCGATCCAAACTTCCTGTTGCTGCACAGCCCTGCGATCTGCCGGGAAACGGCAAGAGGAGCGCGAGACCGCGCGCTATGACAGCAAATACGGTCCCGACTCAGCCAGACGCTGTCTGGCCAGCTCACTCAGACCAGCCACCATTGGCAGCGCAGGAGTGGATTTGTCCACTGCCCAGTCAGTGACGCTGACTGATAGCACCGTGACTCTCATTCCAACAGGGGTAATGGGTCCCCTTGGGGACGGGCGTAGCGCCCTCTTGTTAGGACGTTCTTCTGTTACAAGGATGGGACTTTTTGTTTTACCTGGAGTTATAGATGCTGACCATACCGGGGAAATTAAGATAATGGCATGGACACCCTCACCCCCCTGTTTTATTCCAAAAGGCCAAAAAATAGCACAATTAGTCCCTTTTCATTCTATGACCAAACCTGGTATTAGAGATCGAACCGGTGGATTTGGGAGCACAGATAAACCTGTTGTGCTATGGACCACACAACTGTCAAAAGACAAACAATTATTACCATGCTTAGTAAATGGCAGGCAGTTATTAGGACTAGTGGATACTGGAGCTGATGTTACCATCATTAAGTCCAGTGATTGGCCCTCTGAGTGGCCACTAAGAGACCCTAATTCTGCTATTGTGGGGGTTGGGGGCCTACAGCAGCCAAAACAAAGTGCCCGAATTTTATCTTTTGAAGGGCCTGATGGTCGCATTGCTCACGCTGCTCCTTACATTTTACCAATTCCCTGTACTTTGTGGGGTCGTGATCTCTTAAGTCAGTGGGGTATGATTTTGCAGACAAATTTTCAGTAAGGGCCATTGATTGGCAGCAAACTATACCCTTAGCTTGGAAAACAGAACAACCTATTTGGGTAGATCAGTGGCCCTTAAAAAGAGAAAAGTTGCTGCACTTACATGAGTTAGTTCAAGAACAGCTAGCTGCTGGTCACATAGTGCCTACTACCAGCCCTTGGAATACTCCGGTTTTTGTTATCCTCAAGAAGAGTGGAAAATGGAGACTTTTACAGGACTTGCGTGCTGTCAATGCAGTAATTGAGCCTATGGGAGCGTTGCAGCCTGGCCTTCCTTCACCCTCAATGTTACCTTCGGATTGGCCTATAGCAGTCATTGATTTGAAAGACTGTTTTTTTACCATTCAGCTTCATCCAAAAGATGCACCACGATTTGCTTTCTCAGTGCCCTCTATCAACCTACAAAGCCCTGTTCAGCGGTATCATTGGACAGTGTTACCACAAGGAATGCTTAATAGTCCAACGATATGTCAATTGACTGTAGTAGCAAATGCATTACAACCAGTACGAAAGGCTAGACCTCATGTCCTTATTTATCATTACATGGATGATATTTTAATAGCAGCAGAACAAGAAGAGGGTCTAAAGGACGCTTTACTGCTCGTCCGGGAGGCAGTCCAATCTATTGGCTTACAAATAGCAGAAGAAAAAGTGCAACTTAGTTCTCCATGGAAATATTTAGGATGGAAAATTGCATCTCACACTATTCAGCCACAAATCCTCAAAATAGTACCTCACGTACGGACATTAAACGATCTGCAAAAGTTATTAGGAACCATCAATTGGTTGCGGCCACTTTTGGGAATTACTACTCAAGAGCTGCATCCTTTATTCAAACTACTGAAAGGAGACCCAGATCTAACTTCTAAAAGACAATTAACACCAGAAGCACAACAATGCTTAGACCCTGTAATAACATCAGTGAAAAATCGATACAGCCATCGTGTTTGTTTATCACTTCCAGTACATCTCATAATAATATCCAACTTCTATCAGCCATATAGCTTGTTATGTCAATGGGATACCTCAAGAAAGGATCCTCTCATTATTCTCGAATGGGTATTTTTACCTCATACATTTTCAAAAACTATTACATCACGAGTGGAAATGTTTGCTATGCTAATACAGCGAGGTCGTCATCGTCTACAAATTCTACGAGCTCTTGACCCTGAGTGCATATACGTACCTGCTACTAAAAAAGATTTAGATTGGATGCTTGCGCAGTCACTTCCTTTTCAGACTGCTATGGCAGACTATACCGGACAATTGTCCACTCATCCTCCCAAACATCAGTTACTACATAATTTGGCTGATATCCCCATTGCTACTAATACTTTACTTTCACATGTTCCAATACCTAATGCTGTTACTGTATTTACAGATGGCTCTGGCAAGACACACCAAGCAGTGGTTCTCTGGCGTGCGACTGCTACACAATGGCAGTCAGACGTACATGTTGTTGATGGATCACCTCAAGTTGTAGAACTCGCTGCAGTAGCTCGAGCTTTCCAAATTTTTTCAGACCAAAAGCTTAATATAATAACTGACTCTTTGTATGTTACGGGTATCATTCAGCGGATTGAAGGATCCTTTCTTAAGGAAGTTAATAATCCGGTTTTGTTTGTACAGCTCAAACGAGTCTTGCATTATGTTTCTCACCGTACTCTTCCTTATTTTATTATGCACATTCGATCGCATACTACATTGCCTGGTCCTTTAACTGAGGGCAACCGTAAGGCTGATCAAGCCACAGTCGCTTTTGCTACTCCTCAATTATTTGAGCAAGCACGACTCTCCCATCAATTTTTCCATCAGAACAGGAGAGCCTTACAAAAACAATTCCAACTGACAGTAGATCAAGCCCGTAACATTATTTTAACATGCCCAGACTGCCAGGCAATTGCCCCTTTGCCTCAAACTGGGACAAATCCACGTGGAACAGCCCCTCTTCAACTCTGGCAGACAGATGTCACTCACATTCCTGAATTCGGCCGTCTAAAATACGTACATGTAACGATAGATACTCATTCTTCTTACATATTTGCCACAGCACATACAGGTGAACGCAGTCGTGACGCCCGTAAACACTGGTTATCTGCTTATGCTGCTATGGGAATCCCTCATACGATAAAAACAGATAATGGGCCCGCTTATACTTCTAAGGCCACTCAAACTTTCCTTCAAGAATGGGGAGTTAGACATATTACAGGCATCCCTCATTCTCCCACTGGACAAGCTATCATTGAGCGTACTCATCAAACACTGAAATCTGTTCTTAATAAACAAAAAAGGGGGAATACGGGAGACACACCACAAGAAAGATTATGTAAGGCTTTGTTTGTGCTGAATTTTTTGAATCGTGATCATACAAATACAACTCGTGTGGATCGTCATTTTGGGGGCTCCCCAGTGCTCAAGGAACGGCCAATAGTTAACATTCGAAATATGGCCACAGGGCACTGGGAAGGTCCCTTACCATTGATAACCTGGGGTCGAGGATATGCTTGTGTTTCTACAAGGACTGGCCCTACATGGGTTCCGGCAAGATATGTTCGGCCTCATCTCAAGGCAGAAAATAACACCCAGCCTTAATAATGATTGTGATTATACGCCTCTTACTTCATTGATATTGCTTTGTAATTTGTTGTATTGCAAATAATAATTTTAGTAATGGTAAGACATAGTAGGTAACTCTTCCACATTACTGGTATAAATTTAAGAATTAGAATTATTAAGCATTATTTAGATTATTGTGTGTCTTTCCTATTTTGGCAGTAGATAGAATATAAGTTAAATAGGATTTGATGTTACCAATGCTGGAAATTATGGGACTAACTCTTCTAGTGTATTAGTAATGTTCAGTTATGATTTTATTAGCCTATCAACTAACCTCTTCTTAGTTTGTAAAAATAAGACCCTGGAAAAGAATCCTGGACAAACGGATGATTCTTAAACATAACAGTTATTAACTCTTTTTCATCTCACTAATTGGGATTTTCAAAATATGACCATGCATCAATTGAAACAAAGGTGCTTGCAAAAAAAGCTAACCTCGGCAATTTATTCTGTTTTGTAAGCAGGTGTTCCACTTGGGCTCTGTACCACGCACTGGCCATGCGGATGCAGTGTACAAATGGAAAATACCATTCAGACCCTGAGTAGGAAAAGAGCAAGAGAGAATCCGTGGTGGATGAGAAAGGGAAAGTGCACCTTGAAGCAGGGGACGCCCTGCTGGCGCTGCCTATCGCATCCACCGCCAACATAATCCTTCTCTCTCCTTTTCTGCAGTTTTCTGCCTCTCCAGGGACAATAAGTAATAATGTGCTAGCTTAGGGAGTATTTGCTTCATGCTGACGGGATGGTTTAAAATGGATAACACGAAATTGAAGTCTTTACTAACCTATTTCAAATTTACACAGAATTGGATTCTCAGGGGTTCTTTTCCAGGTTGTAGGAACTTAGGCCGCAGGCAAAATGCGTCTGATATTTTAGTGGATTTAACCATATATTTTCTCATTTGCCATATCTCCTTTTTCATTTTCAGAATATTGTCAATCGAGGCCTTGATTGAGTTATAATGATTATGTTATTAATATAATTAGTGTTATTATATTATAGTATGGTAGTAGCTTGTCAATAAACAAAAAAGGGGGAATTGTGGGAATACAGGAAAAGCTGTTCAGAGCAGCAGCTGTGGAGCAAGATAAACAGCATGAGAACCAAGGACACCTCTGCAAGGAGAAGAAGAGTCTCACAGCTCTGATTGGTTATGTGCCTGCATGGACAGTTGAAAAGTGTTTTGTAGAATGCTTTGTTGACATGTAAGATGTTTGGGAAAGTTGTAAGGGCGGATGGGAAAGTTAGAAAATAACAACTTGTGAAGGTATATAAGGGATGTGAGAACTTGTAATAAACGATTTGGATCGTTCACATCTGAGTCCGTGCCGAGTCGCTGCACAAAACCACCTCCCTTCCCACTACAGCACTTATCTGGCAGAACTGGTTGGATTGCTTCTGTTCTCTTAGCTCTTGGGGCTGTTGTTTTGCCACTCATAGAACTGCTTCCCATGAGTTTATGTTGTGTTTGCACTGGAGGGGTTGAGAAGCAGCTGAAACTGTCAGCTTCATTCTTGTCCTGCATCCCACTGAATGTGAGCTGTGTATGAACTCAATAAGCAAATACGATTTTTGGTATTGCATTAAGTATATTCCTGTGCTGTGCTCTGGTGGTATGTAACTGTTCAGGCTTTGACATTATTAATGGAAGCATGCCTGACTTCAGCATGTGCAAGGCTTAATCATGAGCATCTAACCCATCTTTTAACAATGAGGCAGAGTTCAAGTAGATTTGCAGGTGATCAGTTGTGCCAGACAAAACTGAATTCCTTCTTTGATAGAACGACCAATTCCTTTTTTCCTCCAGACAAAGAGAAGAGATGTAGTCCCATATGTCATACTTCACTTGTGCTCTTGAGGCTGTGCCAGACAGTAAACAGCTAATTCATGTAAAAGAGATGATCGTTGCGAGAGTTGGTGTTTGCTGAAGGAAACAACTGCTTGTGGTTCTTTTTTTTATTTAGGGCAACCACCTCAAAAGCCATAAGCAACAACAAAAATTCCTGCAGGAGTGATTGGAACGAGAAATGTTGGCAATAAGGGGATTTTCCAAGGGCTCAAATTGAGGGCTAGTCTTGCACTGTTTGCAGTAATGACCTTGGCACCAAAAACTCGTTGGGATTTTCTTATGAGAATTTGTGGTGTGTTGTCAGTAGGTGACAACTGAGGAAACGCATGTGCAGCAGAACACATGCGTTTGGGACATGGTACAGATACAGAAAAACCAGTGAGACTGGGCATGTCAAGGCCAATAACAACCCTCCTGGGAGACAGTAGAAATCCTTACTGTTGCAGCATGGATAACTGGAGAGAAGTGAACATTAGTGTGGAAGATGTATAGGTAAAGATATTCTGTGGAGAATAAGCTGCAATTAAGGCATTGTACAATGTTCTTCCAGCTGGAATATTACTTGCAGTTCTGGCTACTATATTCAAGAAACATTGATTGAAGCTGCTTGGAATTCAATGAAGGGAATATTATGGGAATAAAGAGCCTGTTATGAAAGGACAGTAGAGAAGTTTTTCAGTCTGTGGATAAGATCTAATGGCTGGATAAAATAAATGTAAATGAATGGAAAAGCTCTTGCCTCTTAAGGTGGGATCCTGGAAGAGACTCTGTGGTCATTTGTCCAGTGTGTTTTCCCCCAACTCTTTCTGTACAGGGAGTGATATTGTTTAAACCTACCTTTATAAATGAATCAGTTGGGTATCTTACATGAGTTATTGCCTTTGTTTATAAACAGTATTGGACAGTATTGATTTATGTAATTGGAAATGAAAGATCATCGTTATGAAGATTTTGTTTGGGACCTGAGCAAGGTCAGTTGAGCTCCCAACACACTGTGGAAGAAAACTTGTTTTTATTCTTGTGAATTATTTTTTTAATCTCTAATGTCGTTCTGGGAACACTTGTTACATCCTTAAAAGGCAGCAGCATATTTAAATTATCCCAGTAATGAATAATAATATACAGTAAGGAATAATAATAGTTTCATTATAAGTGTTAAAATTTTCACTGATAGTTTAAAAAAAGGAAATGCTATTTGTCAGATGTCAAAAACAGGATAATTTACCAAATGCAGAAATTTAGGATTTAGTGAAATTAATTCAGGTGTAAGAATATTGGTGGCCTGTATTTGACTCCTGCATAGTTTGCAAGGTTCTTGCACATAAAACCTAGTTTTGTGGTATTTTTGCTTCTAATTCTACCCTCTTGTTAGCAATTTGTGGGTCAGGCTGGGTCACATCACACTTCATTTCAGTTTTCAGTTCCTTCTTACTTCATCTACTTTTATTCCTCCATCATACAGGTAGTTAGGGCAGTCGATATATGAATCATTGTGGAGATGACTGTTCCTGTAACATTTGAAAGAAAAAATTGTTTTTTGATCAAGCGTTCCCAGTAAAAGATAAATAATTCTATGTGAACCAAAAAACTCTGAGTAACTAGTGAAATAAGTTGACCTTTTTCTTTCCAGTTTTGCAGGTAGGAAGACAAACCTGATGAGCTGAATGAGTTTTCTGTTTAGCTGCTGTGTCTGAAATAAAACTAGTTCATAGACTGCATGCAATTTCAGTTATTCATTGGTGGGGTATTTCTTGTTTTGCTTGTAGTTGCCTTGTGGTCACCGGTGTGAAGAGATTTGCCATTCAGGTGATTGTCCTCTGAACTGCAGCCAGAAGGTTAAACTCAAGTGTCCTTGTAAGCGACTGAAAAAGGTAAGTTTTGAAGTTGCAGTTCTGAGAGTGACACATTTTCTTTGTATGTTCCTAGGCTTGTGTACATGGATTGTCTCTGGTCAAGACTGGAATAGAATCAGTTACTTGAGCGGAGCAGCAACAGCAGCTGAAAGTCTGGGTGGAACAATCAAAATATTCACTAAGGAAAATAAAATTCATTGTAGAAAATGTTAGCTCCCAGATTTGCAATACCTTTATCTTCAAGCACACTTCAATTTTTGTAGTTCCATTAGGAAAATAATCAGATGATCTGGAGTGATTTAAGAAGTCAAAGCACATTTTCCTCATTAGGAACCGAGAAGTTTATGATTACATAGATTGGAACAGTCACAGATGTTTTGAATTCCTAATTGATGGTTGTCTGAGGCCCTTAAAGCAAACAGAGGCATCAGCATCCTTAGCTTTCAGCAGAGATAAAGGACAAAGCTTATAGCTATCAAGTATGATGAGGGGAAAACCAGAGGCTGCTGTGACCTCTTGACAAGTGTTAACTTAATGAAAAATTCACTATCTGGCTTGAACAAAGCATGCTTAAATTATTTTCAAGACCCGGTTAACTTCTGAGCTTTCCACACAGATGCAGTTTCCCCAGAGTTCTTAGCTTCTCCAAGAAATGTCTTCAGAAATCTCAGATCTTGCAGGGTGCACGTTCAAGAGAAAGGATGGTAATGCCCAGAGTACGTGCTTCAAATTGAGCAGTCTCTGCTTATAAATAACTAGCTTTTCTTTATTTGTAAGTTGAAATGTTGACTTCTGCTGAGGATAAATTATTTTGTTGTGACTAAGTGCTCTTACTAATTTCAGTTTTTCTTACTCTACTGTGTTCAGTAAAATCAATAATATCATTGGTTGCGTGTATACTTCTGCTTCTTGTTCCTTAAGATATAGGTTTACAGTTGGACTTGATGATCTTTGAGGTCTTGTTTCTTATGCCAGACTTAATTGAATAAGGAAGATGGGTATTTCCATGATAGCTCTGTTACATCTAGTTGTTGCTGTCCCTAATTTTCATACTGTTTTTGGAATACTGAAATGTGTCATCATCTTCTGCTGAGTTCTGACGCTGTATAGCTATTTCAGACCAGTTCAGATTTTATTGTCCCAGATTTCCGGGATGTCTTCTGTGATTATGTGGATGTCCAACTGAAATGTGGTAGCAAGAAGCAATGAAATTAATGTTTAGGATGCTCACTTTTCACTTTTACAGTGGCCTGAAATGGAACATTCCAGATCTGCTATTCTGAAAGTTTTATGGTCCTTAAATATGATGACGGTTACTTTTTTTCCCCCCCTCAATCTTGTAAATTTGATTTTAATAAGGTGGAAAGGTTGTTATGAGTTAATTATATAATTAATAAAAATTAATTCTTATATGATGACAGCCCACTTATTTAAATAGCCACGAAGTGATACTTCTGATTCCTAGTGAAATGGTGTTTCCCTTCAGAAAGAGAAGAAAACACTATCCCCACCTTAAATATCATCTCACTGTTTCCAGGTCAAGCCCCCAATCCATGCTCTCTTTTGTACAGAGAGCTACAGTGTAGAGGGTAAATGATGGTAGAACCAATAAGCCACTGATAATTGGACTGTGTATTAGTTGCAGCTAATCTGACTGCAGAAATATGACTCGTTTCTGTAGTGTGAAAGATGATGTCTTTTAACGTTTGCTTTATGCATCTGCCCTTGCCTGAGACCATAATTAGGGTATCTTTGATTCCAGAAGGTCCTTATGCATATTTGCTTGGAGCTGCATACTTACAGCAGATAGTGTACTTCTTTCTTAGCTTGGATAGGATAGTGTACCTGTATATTTAGTCTTTTGTGCCTGCAGCCTGCGATCTTGAAGATAAGGAGAAACAGAATTGAGTACCTAATATTTGCAGTTGAAATCTCCTCTACCAGTCTTCTGTCTGTGTATACTACTGGTGAAGTTGGGAGTTGACAGGACACGTATTCCAAGCTGCTCTGTAAATATGCCTCATCTGAACCATCACAATTAATATCAAATGTAGGAGCTCATAATTTGAGTGCAAAACAGGAGGATTTTTTCTTCCTTTTCTGGTGTTGAAGTTAACTGTTGCATCATGAGGCTAAGTAGATGTAAACATGCAAGGTCGTATAAACCACTTGAATTTGTAACCCACAACTTGTAGTGGACCATATTCTTAACCATCTAGGCAGGTGGTTTATCTTAGCATGCTGGAATTGCTCTGAAGAAGTTAGTTTTTGGATTTTGCTGTATGCTATGAAAATTGTTCTGCATATTGTCAGAAAGCATGAAAACCAGAATAGCTTCTGGCTATGTTACTGTGCTTTCCTGACAAAATTCTTCATAGCCTAGTAGTATAGATTATAACTTTCTCTCTGTGCTGGTATTCTGTTTTGGTTTTGTTGGTGGTTTTTTTTTGTTTTTTTTCTGTTGTTGTTTGTTTGTTTGTTTGTTTTGGCCTTCATTGTAAGAGGGAGGAAGGAGAAGGAAGTAGGGGAGATCTTCCCATGACCAGACCTTGCCCTGTAGTTTCAGCCAGTTTAGAGAATTGATACGAAGTTTCAGAAGAGTTACTTATTAGTTACTTTGTATGGTATCTTTTGTAACAGTTCACAAGGTTATATTGCTTTGTCTTAAATAAATAAGTGAAAAAAAAAAGACATGAAAAATTAAACTGAACCACTTGATTTATTCTTGATTCAGTTTAGCTTATCAGAAAGAAGGAAAATAGAAAAGGATGCTTGAATACAGTTACAGTTTCAAATAATATTTATTTATTAGCTTCATTCTGTAAATATACCGAATAAAATTGTTTTACAATTTTCCCAACAAAATGAACATTATAATTAAATTTTTATATAGGGAAATGAATTACAAACAATTCAATTTATACTTAACAGGATGTACAGTGCAGCAAGATACAAGAAGGCCAAGTTTCCCTGGAGTGTGATGCGTTATGCAAGGAAATGAAACGGAAGGTGTCTGAGGTGGTGTATCCATTTTAGTTATGTTATCTTCATTGCCTTGAGAAAAGTTGGAAAAAACAGGCAGATCTTTATTTTTTCAAGACAGTAATAGCAAGAAATGCAGTGTAACTCAGCGTACAGTTTAATTGCACATTTCATTTTTGGACTACTGAATCTGGCTTATTGCTGAGAATTGCACTACTTGTAGATAGTGTCAACTCACTTGATGAAACACTATGTTAAGGTAATGCTCTATTACCTCTTTATTTTTATATAATATATAAATGAAATAGAGATGAAAAGATAGAAAGAGAATTGTTAAGAGCTTTGTTTGGAAATGCTTGTGGCTTCTGTTACAAGACTGGAGGGAGGGGAAACACATCAGGAAAGGGCTTTCCCTTTCAAAAGACTTTTAAAGAGACTGTTACAGCACATAAAAATTAGGATATTTATCTTCACTTAGGGGAAATGTTCAGCAAAACACAGAATGAAGAAAACCCAGTGCAAACAAATACAACCATAAATGTAAACTCATTTCTAGGCTCTCAGGATGGGAACATCACAGAATCACTGCAAAAATTGGAAGCTGGCTCCAGAACAAGACTTGCAGTCTTTTGTAACCAAGCACTGATTAACAGTGAGTGCCAAGGAAGGATATACATTACTTTGAAAACCAGGAATAATTTAACTATTCAGGTTGTCAGTACAGAGAGAGCCTAAGTGACCTCTTGAATTCCTTTCCAACTATTTCCCCCTTAAGATTCCAAGTTGTATTTGATACTGCGAGGTCAGGCACTGTGCCCTGACTCCCAGCTGACCAGCTGCACCAGTTTGTGTAGGTTGAAGACAGAGGAAATGGACACTGAGGTGCTCCAGGCAATGCTGACCCACAAGCACATGTCCAATCCCTGGGACATTTGTATTCTCTGTCCTTCCTGCTTGGCCTTCATCTCCCTCCATAGCCATTTAAAGCATTTTAAGAATGCAACTCGTGTCTTAGAGGCAGTCCCTTATTAAAACAATACCTAGTTTTATTGTTCATACAGGTTTGTAAAGTCTGAGAAAAAAAAAAAAAAAAGAAAAAGAAAAAGAAAAAAAAAAAAAAGAAGAAGAAAATAAAAAGAAATTAAGAAAAGGAGAACCAAGATGGGTATTAAAGGGAACATTAGCTCATCTTCTAACACCCTACTTAGTGCTGTTTGAGATCGCTAAATTCTGAATGGCTTTCTTAATGCCCCTAATAATCAAGATGTGCTAGACTCTCACACACCCACCACCACAGCTGACTGGCTCTGGCATAACTCCAGCTCTTTGATTAAAACCTGGCACTAGAAGAATCCACAGGTTAACCCCATCCACTTGCCTGGGGCTGGATCTTCCATCCCCTTCATGGAGTGAGAAGGTGGGAGGTCTCTGCAGCTGGAAGAAAGATGGATGTGGTGTGGCAGAACTTTGAAAAAGCACTTGATGGCTGCTTGGCAAACATTTTCTCCCTGGTGGTACTGGTAGCAGGTTCTTAGTGCTGTAGGTCTCAGGGTGTTTCACTGTGCAGATGACACTATTTCCTCTTCAGAGATGGGCAAAAGAGGGGGAAAAAATGTCCTGATGAAGGCAGACTCCACTGAAAGCTCACAGGTGCCAGCTCAGCAGTCTATTCATCAAGCTGCCCTGCCTTTAGCGTTATCACAGCAAAGATTGAAAAACAATTGCATGCAGCATCTCAGCCATCTGTAGTCCATTCCAGCCTCTGGGACATATACTGCCTTGGGAACAGCCCTTTTCACACTGACAAAGTGGTAAGTCCCATACCATCTTCTATCCCTTTCCACGCTCAGCTGCTTGTACTCACTGTTTACTTGTTTCTCCTTCAGGAAGAGGCAGCTGGTAGCAAGAAACGCAGGAATCCTGCAACTCCTCCATCCCTCGCAGCCAGCTCTCAGGGATGCCCAGCACTGGGGGTCTGCTGGACAGCAAAGGAGGGTTCACAGCTCCTGGATGTGGCAGCAGGACACCGGGGTTCAGTTCTGATTCTGCTATATATCAGACACCTTGAGCTATCCTTAGCTCCACTGGCCATGAAATGAGAGACAAGCAGAACTAATCTCCCATACACACAAAGGAAACACTTTCATCCATTAATCTGGCCATACAACTAGGAGAATCTCAGGGCAGGCACTAATTGTAGTTTTTCCAGTTTTGTTTTTCATGCACCAACAACAAACAGCCTGATTGTTTCATTATCTGCAAACTTAATGCACTGCACAATTTCAAATCCTTGCCATTGCAGAGAGAGTACTCTCACCATCTCTCAGCACAGAGGATTTTTTTGGCTAGAGCTTAAGTTAGATTGCTGTTGCATAATCAGTGTTTCACTAGGGCAAGCTGCCAGGTCAGGGAACATGTAAATCCCTATAATATCTGTCCTGGTAGAAATCCTACTGATCTAATCCAGAGAGATCCCAGCTCTACATCAGTGGCCCCTACCAGATGCAAGCACAGATAGACACATCACAGCCTCCTGCATTCTAGGGACTGTCATTGCTATGAGATTTTAATCAGATCCTCCTGGACCAGCTCCCTCCATTGCCACACCCAGGGCCAGGCTGATCAGGGGCTCATCCAAGATTCATTAACTCTGGTTCCCCACGTTTTTATAATGAGCTTGTGGTGCCATCCATTCTTTTCTGCCTCCCTCTGCAGTGACCACAGGGATCACTTTGTCGGATGGGGAAAGCCAGCAACTCCAGCAGGAAGAGCAGCTTCTTTAATATTTATTCTTTAATACAATAAATTTATTCTTTAATACTGGGTTTTCCCTGTATTAAACTCCAGAGGGAAAGACACAAAATTAGTGACTTTTCCTAAACGCACAGTCTGAACTGACAGTCTGTAGCACAATTTCTTTTGTCCTGGCTATGCTGTGCACAAGGAAGTCTGCTCTCCACTGGCTCTTGGTGCAAATCCCCTCCGACTGCAGGGGAGAAAGGTTATACTCACATAAGAGAAGGAGTTCATAAGTTGCTCTTCTTCATACAAACAGCACTCCTGAGCAAAGACATGCGTTCCTCATGGACACAGGGAGCTGCAGAGCAGAGCTGAAGCTGCAAGGAAGCAGCCAGATGCACATCCCACCAGCAGGCAATGGTACATGGTATTTCTCCTGCACCTACAGCCTGGATGCTGCAAGTCATTGGGTTTGTGCAACTGCAGGCTCAGCATGAGTCTGGCTCCAACAGCAGGTGGTCTGATGAATCTATTTGAGGCTGCTTTCATTCGTCAGGCCACTATGGTCACCTCCTGGCCCCTCTGCTTTCCCAACCTGTTTCCAAGTAGTTCCTCATGCACTATAAGGATACAAACCCTCAACGGATTTCCTTTATCTTCCTGCAGTGTATTTGTTAGACGCTGATTGGGTCCTTCTTTGCATTTATTACTCACCAGCTGCCATTCCCACCTGCATCATTGTGGATGCCTAGCAGCTCCAAATGACAATATGGATTTCCACCACCTCTTACACCTGTGCTCATAGCTGATCTTTTGCTGTTCAGTATTCAGCTTTAGGTCTGTCCAAGAGCTTTTGCACAGCCTTCAGTAAACAGAGGAGACTACACTGGTATTCAGTGACAGAAATCCATTAGTGCCAATATTTGTTAGCTTTAATAAAGCCATGATGAAAAAAGCAGTCACCTTTTACATGGCCTTTGGCTATGCCTAGGATACAAGAGAAAATCTGGCAGTGCCAGTCCTATGAGATACAGAGGGCCACTCAGGAGGTTTGTAGTCAATTGACTTCAAAGAACCTCAGAGTGCTCAGCAACCCACAAGAAGAGCTTTGTTTATAAAAGCAAAAAGACTCCAGTCTTCAAAAAGGGCAAGAAGGAAGACCCGGGTAATTACAGGCAAGTCAGCCTCACCTCTGTCCCAGGGAAGGTGATGGAACAGCTTGTTCTAGATGCCATCTCCAGACAACTGGGTGATATGGAGGCTATCAGGAGTACTCAGCATGGGTTCACCAAGGGGAGGTCGTGCTCGACCAACCTGGTCGCCTTTTATGAAGATGTCACTAGCTGGGTGGACAGGGGAAGGGCGGTAGATGTAGTCTACCTTGATTTCAGTAAGGCTTTTGATACTGTCCCCCATGACATTTTTATAACAAAGCTGAGGAAGTATGGGATAGATGAGTGGACAGTGAAGTGGGTTGAGAATTGGCTGACTGGCAGAGTGCAGAGGGTTGTCATTGGCGGTGCGGTGTCCGGCTGGAGGCCTGTAACCTGCGGCGTCCCCCAAGGGTCTGTACTGGGTCAGGTCTTGTTCAACATCTTCATCAACGACCTTGATGAGGGGATAGTGAACACCATCAGCAAGTTTGCTGATGACACGAAGTTGGGAGGATTGGCTGACATGCCTGAAGGCCGTGCTGCCATTCAGTGAGACCTGGACAGGCTGGAGAGCTGGGCAGTTAAGAAACCGGATGAGGTTTAACAAAAGCAAGTGTAGAGTCTTGCACCTGGGTAGAAATAGTTGCATGCACCAGTACAGGCTGGGGGAAGACCTGCTGGAGAGGAGCTCTGCAGAGGGGGACCTGGGCGTCCTGGTGGACGACAGATTGACCATGAGCCAGCAGTGTGCCCTTGTAGCCCAAAAAACCAATGGCATACTGGGGTGTATTAAAAAGAGCATGTCCAGCAGGTCGAAGGAGGTGATCCTCCCCCTCTACTCTGCCCTGGTGAGGCCTCATCTGGAATACTGTGTCCAGTTCTGGGCTCCCCAGTACAAAAAAGACAGGGATCTCTTGGAAAGAGTCCAGCGGAGGGCCACTAAGATGGTGAAGGGCCTGGAGCATCTCCCCTATGAGGACAGACTAAGTGATCTGGGTCTGTTTAGCCTTGCAAAAAGAAGGCTGAGGGGGGACTTGATCCAGGTTTATAAATACCTGAGGTGTGGGAGCCATAGTGGTGAGTCTGGTCTCTTTTCAGTAGTGCGTGGGGATAGGACTAGGGGTAATGGGATGAAAGTACAACATAGGAAGTTCCGCACGAATGTGCGCAAGAACTTCTTTACGGTGAGGGTGACGGAGCACTGGAACAGGCTGCCCAGGGAGGTGGTGGAGTCTCCTTCTCTGGAGATATTTAAGACCTGCCTGGACGCCTACCTGTGTGACGTGGTGTAGGGAGCCTGCTTTGGCAGGGGGGTTGGACTCGATGATCTCTAGAGGTCCCTTCCAACCCCTACAATTCTCTGATTCTGTGATTCTGAGATTCTTTCGGGTCACCTAATAGAGGGGGCTCACAATGAGGCTATAATTCGGGATGTGCACCCTCCAGAAGCCCACTACACCCAGGAAAGACTGTGTCTCTTTTTTGTCAGTGGGTGCAGACATAGCAGTAATTTTGTTGATCACGTCTGTTGGGAAGTGATGACTCCCATCTTGCCATTTCACCCCTAGAAACTGGATTTCTTGGGCAGAGCCTTTCACTTTGTCTCGCTTAATAGCGAAACCAGCAGACAGGAGGATTTGGATTACCCGTTCTCCTTTTTTAAAAACTTCCATTGCTGTATTACCCCACACAACGATAACATCAATGTACTGCAGGTGCTCTGGAGCACCGCCCTGTTCCAACGTGGCTTGGATCAGCCCATTGCAAATGGTCGGGCTGTGTTTCCACCCCTGGGGCAAATGGTTCCAAGTGACCTGAACACCCCTCCAAGTAAAGGCAAACTGTGGCCTATACTCTGTGGCCAAAGGGACAGAGAAGAATGCATTAGCAATATCAATGGTGGCATACCATTTTGCCTCTTTCAATTCCAGTTCATACTGGAGTTCCAACATGTCTGGCACAGCAGCGCTCAATGGGGGTGTGACCTCATTAAGGCCACGATAGTCCACTGTCAGCCTCCAATCTCCACTGGCTTTGCGCACTGGCCATATGGGGCTATTGAAAGGTGAATGGATTTTACTAATTACTCCCTGACTTTCTAGTTGTTGAATTAGCTTATGGATGGGGAGCAAGGAATCCCTATTAGTACGGTACTGTCGTCTGTGTACCGTTCTCGTGGCAATTGGTACCCGTTGTTCTTCCACCTGTAGTAACCCCACAGCAGACAGGTCCCCTCATAGGCCAGGCAAATCAGACAGCTGCTTTATGTTT
The DNA here is from genome assembly GCF_054131305.1 of Coturnix japonica. Lineage (NCBI taxonomy): Eukaryota > Metazoa > Chordata > Aves > Galliformes > Phasianidae > Coturnix > Coturnix japonica. The sequence continues at coordinate 4,661,361 of NC_140688.1, read as the reverse complement.
TCTGTTTCTATAGCAGCTATTCCAAAAGCCCATCAGTATCCTTTGGGGTCCTTGAAATGTCCACTTTTTAGGTAATCTATCCCAAGTATGCAGGGAGCCCCCTGGCCAGTCACTATACGATGTTTCTGCCAGTCTCTACCGGTGAGGCTTATCTCGGCCTCCAACACAGATAGTTCCTGCGAACCCCCAGTCACCATGTATATGTATCAGTTCTGTCCCTTTGTAACCTGAGGGTATCAGAGTGTACTGTGCACCAGTATCCACCAGCTCCTTATATTTCTGTGGTTCTGATGTGCCAGGCCACCGAATGCACACAGTCCAATACACTCTATTATCCCTCTAACCCCCTGGCTGAGGGCAGGGCCCCTCTATTGGTTGTCTGCAGCGGTAGAGGCAATCTCAGTAGTGGCTGACCTCTTTTGTAATTCTCTCGCACGTGCTCACAGTGCAAAATTGGGTTTGTCATGCCACTTTCTCATATTCTCTCCATGGTCACGCAGGTAGTTCGACATGGCACCACATGACATAGGCTCACTGCTGTCATTCACTCGGGCAGGCGGGCACTTGCGTCTGATGGCTGAGACTGCCACAGGTTCACTGTGGTTCCTTGCCACGAACCAGTTCTTCAGCACGTTGTCTTGTTTTCTCTCTATTTGGTCCAGTCTCTCCATTATTAGGCAGATGGCTGCGATGGTGGCACAGTATGGCACTAGTGTGCTTTCGGTATTTTGCAGTGAAAGAATAACCTCAAAAATTGGAGGTCTTCTATCCAGCTCTTCATACCTGTTAGAGTTCGTTAATAGTATACTGGAATATTTCTCTGGTGCTGACCGTATAAGTTTCTTGCATAGTTCTGGAGTACTGCTCACCTTCTGTGGGTCATGGCCATCCTCTGGGTCCTTAGGGACAAACATGGGATCGAACAGAATTTCTGCCACAGCCATTTCTCTCAGGTACTGGATACCTTCCTCAGCTGTACTCCATTTTTCCAGTACAGGCTCCAAATCACTTTTTAGAAGACAGGTTGCCTTTACAGCTGATAGCATCCTCTCCCAGAGAGTGGCAACTCCATTGAGACATCTGCTGATCCCTCTATCAATAGATGAGTTTCGAGCAATGTTTCCTAATTGATGAGCCTCATTGCAACTTAGGGACATGCTGGCGGCCCCATTGTCCCAACACCGGAGCAGCCAAGTGACAAGGCGTTCACCTGGGAGTCGGGCAAACTCCTTTCTCGTGCCTTGGATTTCAGTAATTTTCATAGGTTTACGAATAGAGGAAACGGTGACTTCCCCCTCATCATCGCTATCCTCTCCGTGTCTGTTAGTCTTCCTCGGTGGCTTTGGGGAGGGCCTCCTCAACTTCATCCATCCATTCCAGACATGAGGACACACGCTCCCATCTCTGGCCTTCCAATGGGGCAACTGACACTGATGCTGGTGCTTCCTGTGGTTGGCTGGGATTAACTTGGAGCCTTTCCCTTAGGGTTTGGATCTCATTCTTGAGACTCTCTATCTCCTTCATAAGCCGTTCATTCTGAGATTCCCCTGAGTTACACCATCCCTCACTCAAATGTTCATTTAATTTCCCAAGGTTCCCTCTGGTGTTCAGGGGTGAGATTACCTGAAACCGGGGGTCCCGATGCTCCTTGCCCTTTTCCGAAGTCTCTCACTATTCTTTGCAAGTCTCTCTGGACTTTATAGTAAGCTACTACAATTATTACAATTAGAGAGACTAACAACACAGTATCCAATTTGACACCCCAGTCATACTTAAGGAATTCAGAGCATTCGTGAACCAGTCCGAGCACAGTGTCTGTGTTGTTTGTTAGGCTGGAAAGGAGCCAGGCAGGTATCCCTATCCCTGGCACCTGTTGGCTTAATGCATTTACAACTAACCCCCCCAACACGATGCTCCAAAGCCGGGACCACAGGAACATAAGGACCATCAGTCCTACGTACAGGGCTGCTGAAATAAGCCAATTCATTACTGCCCAAAACATTGCCCAGAGAATTGCCTGCATTCTCCACCAAAAAATGTCACGAAATTCCCTCTAGACCTCACTCTGGGACAGTGGGAACAAACCCAGGGGACCAGGAACAAAAATGCCTCCCTAATCTAGCAGCACAGTGCAGCACTGCACAGCGCGGCCCGACCACATGTATTTCAGGAGAGGGGAGGGGAAGGGAGATTGCGATTAGGTCTAAAAAAAAAATGAAGGAGGAAAAAGTGATTTGAGAACAAATGGCAGTTTAATAACCTAATAAAGCTAAACAACAACAAGAGAGTTTCAACAAAGAGAATACCAAGTCCCCAATCTCACCGATGAGATATGGAAGGCGGGAAGCTCCGACCGCGCTGTCTCCTCACAGGGAGCCAGGCCAGAAAAACACGTCCCCTTCCTGACGTGCCCTCCGTTGCCGATCCCCACATGCCCATTTAAGGCAGTCCAGAGGAAAAAAAACTTGTCCCCTTAATTCCCATTTATCCGCACGGTTATCTGATGTGGAATACAAACACCAACCAAACTACAAAACCATAACAGATACCATCAGAAAAGGTATCCAGTACCTGAGGGAAATGACCATGGTGGAAATGTTGTATAACACTGATCCACAAGACCGTGATCCTGAGAGAGTGAGGTCCAAGCCTAGCATGTGGCAGAAACTCACAAGTACAGCACCAGAAAGATATGCACAGACACTGGTAACAGCATTTGGAAGATACGGGGAACAACAGAGAAGACCCCGAGTTTTTGAACTGATTATGACACTTCAAAACTATGAAGAGCAGCTCCCCCCAGTACGCACCGCAGTTTCTGCCATCTCACGAGTAGAAGACTGATAGATGAAATGCACAAGAAACTATTTCCATCGACTAATTGTGATGGTCGAGTAGTAGTATCAGAAACGACGGATGAAGGTCAGTCTCCATACGGGTCACCAGGTCTAGTGAAGGACCTGATCAAAATATTCCAATCCTACTCCTCACCTGTATCATCAAAAGTTTCAGCTATTAGACGCACGTGCTTTCCAGCTCGAGCAAGGAACAACAGTAAGATTGCACAGCGTGTTTCCATGTGGTGCTACCTACGGGACCACAGAGAAGACATGAGGAAGTGGCACAACCAGCCTACTCCTGTACTACGAGCACGGATGAGAGAACTACAAAGCAGATCAACCACCAGTACAGTTGCTCCAGTCATCACAGGTAACCAATAGAGGGGCCCTGCCCTCAGTCTTGGCGGGGAGAGGGATAATAAGAGTTTATTGGACTGTGTGGATTAAATGGTCTGGCACATCAGAACCACAGAAATATAAGGCACTGGTGGATACTGGTGCACAGTGCACTCTAATGCCCTCGAGTCATGAAGAATCAATCCATATTTCTGGAGTGACTGGGGGCTCTAAAGAATTGACTGTGCTGGAGGCCAAAATAAGCCTCACTGGTAAAGACTGGCAAAAACATCCTACTGTGACTGGCCCAAGGGCTCCATGTATACTTGGTATTGATTACATCAGAAGGGGGCATTTCAAGGTTCCGAAGGGGTATCGATGGGCCTTTGGAATAGCTGCTGCAGATATGGACATTAAGCAGCTGTCTGTTTTGCCTGGCCTGTCAGAGGACCCGTCTGTTGTGGGGCTGCTACGACTAAAAGAGCAGCAGGTACTGATTGCTAACAAAGACAGTGCACAGACGGCAGTATCGCACCAATAGGGATTCCTTGATTTGATTATCCATCTGGAGAATCAGGGAGACATCAGCAAAACTCACCCACCTTTTAACAGCCCCATATGGCCAGTGTGTAAAGCCAGTGGAGAATGAAGGCTGATGGTAGACTACCGTGGCCTGAATGAGGTCACACCCCACTGAGTGCTGCTGTGCCAGACATATTAGAACTCCAGTACGAGCTGGAGTCAAAAGCAGCCAAATGGTATGCCACCACTGGCATTGCTAATGCCGCCTTCTCCATTCTTTGGCTGTATAATGTAGGCCAGTTTGCCTTCACCTGGAGGGGCATTCAGTATACTTGGCACCATTTGCCCCAGGGGTGGAAACACAGCCCAACCATTTGCCATGAGTTGGTCCAATCTGTATTGGAACAGGGTGGTGCTCCTAAACACCTGCAGTACATTGATGACATTATTGTGAGGGGCGATACAGCAGAGGAAGTTTTCACAACAGGAGAGCAAATAATCCAAACTCTTCTACAAGCTGGCTTTGCTATTAAGCGAAGCAAAGTAAAAGGGCCTGCCCAGGAGATTCAGTTCCTAGGGATAAAGTGGCAGGATGAAAGTTGTCACATCCCAACAGATGTGATCGAAAAAATCACTGCCATTTCTCTGCCAACTAGCAAGAAAGAGACTTAGTCTTTCCTGGGTGTAGTAGGCTTTTGGAGGATGCACGTTCCAAACTACAGCCTCATTGTAAGCCACCTTTATCAGGTGACCTAGAAGAAGAATGATTTTATATGGGGCCCTGAGCAGCAGAAGGTTTTTGAGCAGATAAAACAAGAGATACCACGTGCTGTGGCCCTGGGCCAGTATGGACGGGACAGGATGTAAAGAACATCTTCTACATTGCTGGTGCTGGAGAGAAAGGTCCCACTTGGAGTCTGTGGCAAAGAGCCTCATGAGAGACCTGAGGCTGACCCCTGGGATTTTGGAGTTGAGCGTAAAAGGGGTCTGAAGAGTGCTACACTCCAACTGAGAAGGAGATCTTAGCAGTGTATGAGGGGGTTCGGACTGCTTCTGAAGTAGTTGATACTGAAACGCACCTCCTTCTGGCACCTCAACTGCCAGGGCTGAACTGAATGTTCAAAGGAGAGGTTCCCTCCACCCATCATGCTACCGATGCCACCTGGAATAACTGGATGGTACTGATTACACAAAGAGCGTGGATGGGGAACCTCAGCCATCCAGGGATCCTAGAGGTGATCATGGACTGACCTGAAGGTAAAATGTTAGGAACATCACCTGCAGAAGAGGTATCACATGCTAAAGAGGCCCCACCATACAATGAGCTACTAGAAAATGAAAGGAAATATGCCCTGTTCACTGATGAATCATGTCGTATTGTGTGGTATCAAAGCAAACAGAAACCTGCTGTGTGGAGCCCCACATGACAGGTTGCAGAGGCCTGAAGGTAAAGGAGAACGAAGTCAGTTTGGAGAGGTAAAGGCTGTTCAGCTGGCCTTTGATGTTGCTGAATGGGAGAGGTGGCCAATGCTTTATCTTTATACTGACTCATGGATGGTGGCAAATGCCTCATGGGGGTGGTTACAGCAGCGGGAGCAAAATAACTGGCAGCAGAGGGGTAAACCTATTTGGGCTGCTGAACTATGGAAATACATTGCTGCTCAAACAAAAGATATGGTTGTAAAGTTGCATCATGTGGATGCACACATGCCCAAAATTCGGGCTACTGAAGAACAGCAAAACAACCATCAGGTTGATCCATCTGCCAAAATCGAGGTAGCTCAAATAGACTTGGACTGGCAGAACAAGGGTGAATTATTTCTACCTCGATGGGCCCATGAGACCTCGGGCCATCAGGGAAGAGATGTGACACATCAGTGTGCTGCAGACCAAGGGGTGGACTTAACTATGGATGCTATTGTGCAAGTTATTCACGTCTGTGAAACATGTGCCATAATTAAACAAGACAAAAGGCTTAAACCTCTCTGAGAGGAAGGACGATGGCAAGTTAAATACAGGGAGGAGTGGCAGCTTAATTATATCACCTTGCCACACTCTCACAATGGTGTTATGTGCTTACCATGGTGAAGGCAACCACTGGGTGGCTTGACACATACACAGTACCCATACTACCACCTGAAACACCATACTGAGTCTAGAGAAGCAAGTCCTGTGGCAACCTGGCACCCCAAGAGGAATTGAGTCTGATAATGGGACACATTTCAAACATTTCCTTATAGATACAGTGGGTTTACCATATCCTATGCCATAACCAGCTTCTGGTAAATTTATTGATACAATGGGTTGTTGAAAGCTATGTTGAAAACAATGGACGGTGGAACACTGAAGCACTGGGAAAAACATTGGGCAGAAGCCACTTGGTTGGTCAATACTACATATATGTATACATAGTATGGGATGTTCAATGTGTACCACAAGGGAATCTGATGCTGGGGGAGTGCAGTCAGTAATTCTTTGTATATATTTGTATGTAGACCTGTGTGTGTAATGCATTTTAATTTTTATTTGTATATATGTATGTACTTTAAGCATGATGTAATGATGTAGATTAAGGGGTGGAATGTCATGGTTTGGTAATTTTTTTGCTATTGCTATTCCACATCAGAACATCATGTGGAGCAGAGAGAAGAACTACACATCCCAGAGGACCTCAGTTTCAATAAGACTGTATTATATTGTGTAATCTTACATCCCAACATCATAGTTAGTAAGGTAAGTCTCCACCTTAGATTGTTGCTGCTGCTCTGTTTGTTTCCCTGAGCCCAGCTCCCGTCTCCCTACCCCTTTTTCCTTCCCATTAATGGGGGGCGGGGAGCCCATAGGCCTGCTAACCCCAGTCACGGACATAGATTGATCTAGATAACATAATGACACACTCCTGTGTGGATGCTCTGATGCAGCATCAGTTCAGAACTCCCTTTGAAGCTCTTACCACACTCAGGACACTTTCAGGGTATTTCTTTTGTGTGGATGTGCTGGTGGCGCTTCAAATCAGAACTCCTTTTGAAGCTATTCCCACACTCAGTACATTTAAATGGTCTCTCTCCCATGTGGATAAACTGATGGGAAGAGAAGCTGGAACTCCATTTGAAGCTTTTCCCACACTCAATACATTTAAAGGGTTTGTCTCCCGAGTGGACATTCTGGTGCAGTTTCAATTTAGAACTGCTTATGAAGGCCTTCCCACACTCAGTGCACTGAAAGGGTTTTACTCCTGTATGGATGCGCTGGTGGCACTTCAGTTCAGAATTGCTTTTGAAGCTCTTCCCACACTCAGGGCACGTATAGGGTTTCTCTCCCGTATGGATGCGCTGGTGGCACTTCAAAAAAGAACTGCTGGCGAAGCTCTTCCCACACTCAGTGCACTTAGACAGTTTCACTCCTGTGTGGATGCGCTGGTGGCGTTTCAAATCATAACTCCCTTTGAAACTCTTCCCACACTTAGGACATATAAAGGGTCTCTCTCCCATGTGGACGCGCTGATGGGAAGAGAAGCTGGAACTCCATTTGAAGCCTTTCCCACACTCAGGGCATTTAAATGGTTTGTCTCCTGAGTGGACATTCTGGTGCAATTTCAATACAGAACTGCTTTTGAAGCTTTTCCTGCACTCAGGACACTGAAAGGGTTTCAGTCCTGTGTGGATGCGTTGATGGCACTTCAAAACAGAACTGATTTTGAAGCTCTTCCCACACTCAAAGCACTTATATAGTCTCACTCCTTGTGTGGGTGCGCAGGTGGAGCTTCAATTCAGAGCTGCTCCTGAAGCTCTTACCACACTCAGTGCACTTAAATGGTCTCTCTCCTGTGTGGATGCGATGGTGTTGGGAGAACTTGGAACTGCTTTTGAAGCTCTTCCCACACATAGAACACTTATGTGGTTTCTCTCCTGTGTGGATGCGCAGGTGCATCTTCAATTCATAGCTGCTTCTAAAGCTCTTCCCACACTCAGTACACTTAAATGGTCTCTCTCCTGTGTGGACGCGATAGTGGTAGATGAGGCTGGAACTGTTTTTGAAGCTCTTCCCACACTCAAGGCATATATATGGTCGCTCTCCTGTGCGGACACGTTGGTGTCTTTTGAGTTTAGAACTACATTTAAAGCTCTTCCCACACTCAGGGCACTTGTACATTCTCTCTCTTCTGTGGATACACTGCTGGGAAGTGAGGCTCCCAGTGTCCGTGAAATTCTTTCCACAATCAGAGCACTCGGAGGCTCTCTCTCCTGTGTACATGCACTGATGGCCAGTGGGGTGGACTCTCCTTTTCATGCTCTCTGCAGAATCACACAACTTGTAATGCCTCTTAGCTGAGTGCATGCACTGGTGGTTAGTGATGCTGGAATCTGTTTTAAAGCTTTTCTCACACTCAGTGCACGGATTCTGCTTTTTCATCTGGCACGCATCCTTGCTCCTGGTTTCCTCAGGCTGCTTTGGACCTATGGTGAAGTCCACTGGCTTCCTCAATGTCATTCCCAGACGCTTTCCCAGGGGCTTCTTGATGTGCTCACCTGGACCTTGCTGCAGGCCTTCATGGGCATCCCTTCTGATTTCTTCCACAGAGATGTGACCCCACTGTCTATCTGCTACACAACTTCTCTGCAGAACCTCCTTTGCATTTTTGATCCCATCAGGTGCTGGATGACAGAGAAAATGCAGCAATAGCACACGGTGCCCAAAATAAAACAAAGGCAGAGAAGGCTCTTAGAGCCCCAACATTCCCCTTCCCTCCACCATCTCACCTGGGATGAGGTCTCCTGGCATGGCCTCAGGGCTACGCACATCTGGGATCCAGGGGTCTTCCCCACTTTCAAGCAGGGAGATCACCACGGGCTTGGGGGCTGGAAATGGAGCTTCAGGGAGAGAAACAGGGAACAAGAGAGCATTTCCATCATGCTGGCACACTGCCTGTTCAACAGCTCCACTCTGTCTCCCTCCCCATGGACAAACCACCCCTTGGGCCTGAATGTTGGAGCAAAGAATGATTTGACATCTGAACATTATGAAGGGATATTTTTTTTATATGTTCAACAGGTCATCAGCACCACTGTGTCCCTCCCCATGGAGAAAACAACATTTAGGTCTAAATGACACTGTGCCTACAGCTTCCCTTGGAGCAAAGAATCTCAGAACATTGTGAAGGGATATTTTTTCTTTCAAATTAACTTTAAAACAGATTACTTATTTTCTTACAATCTACCAGTGGTCAAGGCATCAAAATGTTGACGGCAATTGCATGGAAAATCCTCAATTTCATAGCAGTATTCAGGGAGTCATCTGTGAGCTGGAGCTGGTGGCACCATGCAACACACAACACAAGGGCTGGTTTTCTCCCTCCTGGCTGATGCCTGCTTGCCAGCAATGACTCTGCAACTTTGATCACAGTGCCGTGCATACTATTCCCTTCTGAAACTCATGCTTCTCAGTATCTCCTTTCTTGCTGGCACTGCTGTGTGAGTCAATATGTAGCTGCATGACAATTATTCAAGGCCCAGCTTGCAGAGGCTCATTCTGCACAGCCAAAGGTGCCCTAACAAGGAGGAAAGGCAGACAAGCTCTCACCCAGCGAGGCCACGCACTGGTACGTCTCCAGCATCACGTCCCGGTAGAGCGCTCGCTGCGCAGGGTCCAGCAGCGCCCACTCCTCCCTGCTGAAATACACGGCCACCTCCTCAAAGCTCACGGGCTCCTGCAAGCAAACAGGATCCTTGCTGGGAACAGCCAAGGCCCAGGCAAACAGCTCACACGGGACAGAACCTCCCATCCCAGCCGCTTCTCTGTCCCCAGCATACACATGCTGCGTGAGGGCATCTCCCTCTTCCCCTGCATTCACATCCCTGGCCATTTGGCCTCTCCTGCCTGCTTCCCCAACCCCTACCTCAGCTGGATGTGCTGCGGCCATTTCCTGCTCTCCTGCAGGCAGGGATGATCACGGCTGGAAGGCAGAAGTTGAACTGGAGCCTGCAGGGAGAAGAGAAATGGCAGGGGAGCTGTGAGAGAATGCAGCAGTCCCAGTCCCAGATCAGCCCTTCTGCAGGGCACAGCCTCGGCTTACAGAGGAAGACAATGTGCTGCAGCACAGGAAACAGCCTAGCTCAAAGAGATAAACTGCCACAAAGCTGTTTCATACTGGGAGGCTGATGCAACTGGTAGCTGACACTTAGTTCAACAGCTGAGACTGAGCTGGGGACTTAAGACAAAGCAAGGCATGGAGGCAGCCATCTTACCCCAAAACAGGGAGCAGCACAAGTGCCCCTCCAGCTCTGCTGCACAGCAGCAGGCTGCACTACAGGACCTGCCTTCAAGCAGGGCTCTCTGCAGCTCACACCTGCACAGAGATCCCTTGCAGCTTGACATCAAGACTCCTCCTCAGTACAGATCTTCTCTAAGACAGCCGTGGTTACTTTGGAGCTTTCATGTGCTCTATAAGGCTCTGCCTTAGAGGGACCATTTGATTCCTTCCACACAAAGCCTTGAGCAAGTTTGGGACTTGGAGAGGATCCAGCCACATCCTAGCTCCTTACCTCTGTGGTCTGAAGACATGAGAAAGAAAGGGGAAGTACTCTGAGCCTCGTGACTCAATGGGATGGCCTCCTGTAGCTGTGCGTGTAACCCTACCCTCTATGCAGTAAATAACCAAGTGTATCCAGTCACCTCAGAAGGGGAGTTTTATTGGAGGTCTGAGTGGAGAAGAAAGTTGAGGACATACAACAAGGTCAGTCTGTGCTGACTGGGGGATCTTTTGACTGACTGCAAGCACGTCTAAATGGGATGGCTACCCAGGAAAGTGCTGCAAAAATACTGTTAGAAAATGGTATGGCCATCCAACCATCCAGCAGGAGGTGCAGAAAAGCACCTGGTTCATGGAAGAACACTGTGAATGCAGTCCCCAACACACAAACACAGCGAGCCTCAGCGCAGATGGCAGCTGCCAGCAGAGCAGCCTGCTAGAGCACTGCCTCTACAGATCCGTGAGGGGAACAACTGGTGGCAAATAGATTAAATCCTCTGGCAGATGTCTGTACATCCTCTCAGGAGTGGAAGTAGCCTTGGGCTTGCTGAAATCAACCAAGCCCTCATAAAAGGGTTGGGAAAAGTACTTTGTGAAGGAAAATGATGTAGTTCTCAAAACCACCTGCTGCTGATGTTACCTAAAAGTGATGAGGGCTCACATTCCTTGTGTAAGGAAGTGCAAAATGGCGAGGAGTCAACTGGATTTTACACACTTCTCAAATAAACAGGATGGCTTACTTAAACGCAGAAACAAATCAACAAAACATCTAAAAAACTCCTGAAAAGAGAGAGTATCTGACAGCACTGCAGTCAAACCAGCCTGTGACGGTCACAACCACCACCAGACAATGCTGTGCTGGGAATTTTAACTCAACCAGGAAGGCAACTTATCAAATAGTAGCAGCTCAAAACAGAACAATTAAGGCAATAAACAACCACGTGGTTACAACAGCCTTGTTGAGCCCTTGTTAGAGCACTCCATGATACCTGCATTACATCAATGAATACATTCCTCCCTCTCTCTTCAGCTCAGCACGCAGACTGCGCTCACTGCCAGGGGACGCTCTCAGCAGCGCGTGCCCTTTGCAGAAGGCAGCCGGGGCTGTGCTTTACTGACCTGCTGCTGCTCGGCCGTGTTCTCAACGCGTGCTCCAGTCAGCCCACAGGCTGCCAGCTTCTCATCGTCTGTTCCAGAGCCCAGTGCCGGAGCTGCTGCAGATGCTGAACGTGCTCAGGGCCCGCAGCTGTGTGCTCAAGGCATCTGCAGCTGCCGGGACAGACTCAACAAAAGCCTTGCCAGGGCTTTGCACAACCCCAGCTGAGCCATCAGGCAAGCGCTCAGCAAACAAAAGGTAACGCCATTTCAAGGGTCGCCAGAGGCACGTGTTGCCCGCAGGGTTCCCGAAGGGAAGCTGGGAACTGCTGGGGAGGAGAAGCAGGGGGAGTGGAAATTCCCTCTTGGGTGCTTCACATTAAGACACTCCAAAGGAGGCACCGGGGAGTTTAAAGCTTCCATCAATCCACTCGTGCACAGCTGCAGAGCGAGGCCGTCTCGTGTCTCCTGTAGCCCAGAGGAAGAACTGCAGTCCCAGTTGCTCTGTGTTACAGAGATCCAACCGGGCAGCAGAGCACGCTGACCTCCTCTGCTCCCTTCCTCACTGTCCCAGCTCCCAGCCCGTTCCCGTGCCCCTCGGAGCCCAGCCCGGGCTGCATGAACTGCCGCCCTGGTTGCAGCCCGTCTGGGCCAGCAAACCTGCTGCGCTGAGTGGGAGCTGGAGCCGGGACCAGGGTCCCGCCTGGGGTACGGCAGTGCGGGTTCCGCCCCGTCCGGGGCCGCTCCCCGCTCCTCTCCCGGTGCTGCTGGCAGGGGGCAGGAAGCGTGCGCTCCTCTGCACGAGCCACGAAGGGCACCTACCTTGGGTGCGGAGCAGGCTGCTCCCAGCTCTGGTGCAGGTAGCCGGGCTCCTCGGAGTCGCGTAGAGCAGAGGACGCCGAGTGCCCTGAGCCCAGAGCTGGCCGCAGGACGGCCTTGGTGCACCTCCTGCCACCGCGGTGCTGCCCGGATGGCTTCCAGCCAGGCTCTCGCCTCTTCCGCACAGGCTCAGGAAGGCAGGAATTCCCACAGCGAGCACGCCCGGAGCTCGTTCTCATGGCACATCTGCCCTCGGGGGAGGGCGATGGGAGGGGTGTAGGGGAGAACGGTTTGAGGGAGGGAGGAATGGGGGCTGTGTTTTGTTACGCTAATGAAGCATCGCTTTCTGCCGGCTCTCTTTGCTTCCTTCGGTGGGGACATTCGCACACCCTTGTGGTCAGACATCCCTCCCTTGCTGTCCTGGCGTTCCTTTCACTCCTCTCCCCCACGAGTATGTCCCAGCAAGAGGCAATCTCCGGTACAGCACCAGAGGACATTGTATGTTGAACAGAACTCTTGCAATGGAACCGAGCTGTGGGTAGCAGCTTTACCCAAAAGCTGCGATAAGAATACGACTATCCCCAGATCCTTGTATAAGGGTCCTAATAAGTCTTCTGTGAAGCAATACTATGGAGTTCTGTGTGGGTTTTTGGTCCGTATGGTTGTCTGCTATAGATTCCCGTGTCAAAACCAGGCAAAGTCTTGTGATTTAAATAAAGGGATAGCTTTATTCAATTAAGGAAGGTGGTAAAGTGAGCAAAACAGAGCTGGGTGCTGAGGGGAGTCTGTACTCCGCCAGGGTAGCAATTTGAACAAAGGTTCTGCATTTGTACAGTTGTTATCTCTTTTATATATTCCAGTCATTCTTGTGGCTGTGCAGATTATTGCTGCGGTCGTAGAGTGTTGTGGGGGTGAAAGTCAGCAGTCTTTTCCTATATCTTTGGTTATTTTCTAGCAGCTTATGTGCCCTGGCAATGTGTAGTTTGCAGTGCTTGCTGCTTCTTAGTTTCCCTGCTTTACAACACGATCTACATTTTACAACACTGTTTACATTCCAGGACTCCTGAGAAAGCACCACTGAGTTTCATTTGACTAACAAACTTACCCTTACCTATCACAATCTCCCTTTTTCTATTTAATCCTGATTTTGTTCATTAAATCGTTTTACTGCTTCTTTAGTCCTTTGGAGGGTAGATTCATCATCTTCCTTGCTACTGATTTGTTCATATTCTTTTCTTACTAACATTAAATAGGCTGTTTCTAACCGACCCTTAACAATAGCAATAAGTGTATTGAACAGAAATGGTCCAAGAGTTAGTCTCAGGATTAATAAAATAAGAGGTCCCGCTAAAGTGGACAGCAAGGTAGTCAGCCAGGGAGAACAGTCAAACATTGATTCATACCAGCTTTGTTGCATCTCTCTCCTTTCTCCCTTTTTCTAGTCCCTCTTGTATTTTGTTGACTATTTCACTTACAACCCCAGTATGGTCAGCTTATACCCAGCACTCCTCTCAAAGTGCAGCACACAGCCCCCTACCCAACCTCCCCGCTGTAAAAAGATAAGGTCTAATGTATTGGGGGTGACCCTACGTACCCAGTGCAATACATTCCAAATTGCCACAGACACCAACTGACTGCCATACATTTTGTGGGAATCAATTGTTGTTTCTGCATTTAGAACAAGATACGAGTATTTCGTTTCAAGCTCTCAGCATCTAAGTGAAGCAATTTGTAGTTATTAAAAATTAGGTAAAATCCATAAGTACAAAGACTGCAGCTCATTTCTGTCCAGCCATCTGAAATAGAACTACTGATTTTCGGTGCTGGACAAACAAGACCTGAGTAATAAACGATCGAAAGAGGAGAAGTTAAAATAATTAACCGAATAATTGTATAAACTAACACAATGTATATATATATATATATATAAGTCGTGATATACCTATACAAAAGTATAATTGAGGGTATGTGGAACTGTAACTGAGGGTACAAATAGTGGAATAGTGTTCAAAGGAAAATGGGTTAAGGAGAAAGTGAGTTTATCTGCGCTGGTATGAGAGATTCTGTAGATATTCAAGACCCAACTGGGCGCCTACCTGTGCAACATGGTGTAGGGAACTTGCTTTGACAGGGGGTTTGGACTCGATGATCTCTAGAGGTCCCTTCCAACCCCTACAATTCTGTGATTCTGTGAGAGCAATCCCCCTTCATTGTTCCCTCCCCCAGCAGGAACTTCTGGAGTGAGAGAGAGCCAGGGAAAGAGACTGCTGCTGTAAACAGCGAAGGGGGAGGTGGAGAGGATGGGGCAATGGAAGTGAGAATAGCCATCATGTGCAGAGATCTAGGAAACCTGAAATCCCAGTGTTAGCACTGGACACCTCTGGAGAGAAGGAGGCGAAAGTGAAATAGGATGTTAGTAGCTTATGTAATGATGAGAGTTTGGAAAATAAGAAAGTTTGGGACAGACACAGGCAGAAGAAAGAAGGACTGGCAAGGTATAAAAGGAATGTCAGGACGGAAGAGTGGTGAATGATATGAAAACTAACCAAAACAAAACTGATTGACGTACATATAGAAAAGGAACTGGGAATAAGAACAGCTGTTACTGTTGTGGTGCCAGAATAGGGCTGTAGGATCCAGAGATCCCCTCAGGGAGAGTTGGGGGGATGGGGTCTTGAAGATCCCAGGGAGGGCTCCTCCCCACTGGAAGGAAAGCAGTGTGCAAACTGCAATGGGAAATTGCATCTAGGGAAGCAGGATAAAGAGGTTCATTTTCTGGTGGATATTGATGCTTCTCAGAAGCTATTGCCCAACAGGAAAGGTTTCCTTTTTTGGATTAATTAAATATAAGCTAAGAAAACAAGTAGGAATACAGAAATTCTTGTACCTGCCAGGTTACTCTGGGAAGAAATTGAGTAAAACTGGAGCTAAGAGTGCGATTATATTGACTGATTAAAAACTGTAACTCTGGCTTTAACACAAAGTGGCCAAAATATTGTGTCATGGTTTTGTAATGTTGCTGTCAATATTCCACATCATAACATTACGTGCAGTTTGGATCATTAGAAGCTTCATACTCCAGTTCCATGGAATAACAACATTCCGAATACTCATCTCTCAGAAGAAAACTACATATCCCAGAGGACTTCATGGCCAGAGATAAGTCACACGCAGAGGACATATTTATAATCTTGCTCCCAGGCTGGAGCTCTCTTTTTTGGGCTGGGGGCCCTACGGGGCAGCTGCACCCTGTCATTACCAAACATAAATCTAGGTAACCTGTGACAGATTTTGGTGGAGATGGCGGGCATAAGCTGCTGCTTTTTAGCTTTTGGAACAAATCTCTCTTTGCTCTCAGAGAGCTTTGTTAGGGGAGTGATATCTTTTCATAGCTGCTCACTGAGAGTGTGACCTTGAAAGTCCAGGCAAACTGTCAACATTCAGGAGTAGCTGTAAACTCTGAGCATTGCTGTCTTGCTTTTGTAAAGAAAACAATGGGATTTCTTTCTCTCCCAGAGCACAGCTAGCTAGCTTTGACTTTTACAGTGCCTGCCAGCTACTGCCAGCTATGAGTCTGCTCTTTATTTTAGGAGCACTGCATAGGGGATTCAAAGCCATCATGTTCTTTGAAACTTACTGGCCCTTCTTAATTTATTGATTTCTTGTTATAGAATATATGCATTATACAACCAAGTAAGGGCATTGATGGAGACACCTCCCTTGTACTTCTATGCAATGTGGTATGATGTGAATTTTGACACTTGCATCCCAGATGAAATAGTTAATTTTACAATGACTAATTTCACAATTGCTAATTTCACAGCAGCTAATTTTACAAACACCACGATGTTCAATCTGGTTTCCAGGCTGCCTTATCAGATTGCCGCACAGTTTTTGAAAACCGAGTTAGTGTTCATCCTTGTGTTCATACTCATGTTCATGTTATCAGTATCAATATATATGAATGTACTTCTCTCCATTCGTTCTATGCGGAAGTCCCCTCCAAAACAAAAAATGCTGACTGGCAGGGAATATGGAAAGGTTTAAGAAAAATCTTAGAAGCGTGGGGACCCACAGTGTCATGGGATTTCACTCTTGAACATCTGAGGGACCCTGAGAAATTGAGTATTTGAGTCAGAGATCTAAGGAGGTAAACCATACTTGGGGGTTGGCTTATGCTTACCGTGCTCTATATACTACTACCCTGGAGAGGGAGAGTTTCCGATCTGAGGTTCAAGCCTCAAAAAAAAAAAATCCCCAAGTCAACTCTGATCAGTCACAGGAGGCACCAGTAACAATATCAGTTGCCCCTGTGGAAGGAAGAAATGGAAACAGGTGTCCTTGTGTCTAGGATGAGAAGAAGGAGAAGCAGAGGAAGAGGCAGCAGAAGATCCAGGTAGGGGGTCTGGATTGGCACTGAGAAATGCAAAAAAAACTAAAAAACAAAAAAACTAAGAGGCATGAAGAAGAGAGTGATGAGGAGGAAATCTCTATTACCATTCATCAACCTCTGAAGATGGATGAATTCCAAGGCTCAAGAAAGGAGTTTACATGGCATCAAAATGAAGGTCTCTTGCCTTATTGATTCGCTGCTGGGACAACGGGGCCAACAGCCTGTCTCTAGCTGGTAATGAATCTCACCAACAAGGAAGCATTGCCAGAGACCCAGCTATCGACAGAGAGATTAGCAGATGTTTGGATGGAGCTGGCACCCTCTGGACTGTTAACAGCCGTGAGGGAAATGTAACCCTTCAAGAATGCTTTGAAGCCTCAGACTATTAAGTGGGATACCATTGAAAAAGGTATCCAGTACCTGAGGGAAATGACCGTGGTGGAAATGTTTCATACTTTCGTGCGGGTTGGAAGGGACCTTAGAGATCATCGAATCCAGCCCCCGGGATTCGAGCCTCTGTGTAGCAGATCGGCACTTCTACCACTTGTTGCGCCACAGGGGGGAATCGAACTCCGGGCCCCAGTGTTGCAAGGCGGTGTCCTTAACAACTGCACCACCGGGGCACACATGTTGTATGACCCTGATCCACAAGACCATGATCCTGAGAGAGTGAGGATGAAGTCTAGCATGTGGCAGAAACTCACAAATACAGCACCAGAAAGATATGCACAGACACTGGCAACAACATTTGGAAGATCTGAGGAACAAGAGAGAAGACCTCAAGTTTTTGAACTGATTATGACACTTCGAAACTATGAAGAGCAGCTCCCCCCAGTACACACCGCAGTTTCTGCCATCTCACGAGTAGAAGACTGATAGATGAAATGCACAAGAAACTATTTCCATCGACTAATTGTGATGGTCGAGTAGCAGTATCAGAAACGACGGATGAAGGTCAGTCTCCATACGGGTCACCAGGTCTAGTGAAGGACCTGATCAAAATATTCCAATCCTACTCCTCACCTGTATCATCAAAAGTTTCAGCTATTAGACGCGTGTGCTTTCCAGCTCGAGCAAGGAACAACAGTAAGATTGCACAGCGTGTTTCCATGTGGTGCTACCTACGGGACCACAGAGAAGACATGAGGAAGTGGCACAACCAGCCTACTCCTGTACTACGAGCACGGGTGAGAGAACTACAAAACAGACCAACCACCAGTGGAGTTGCTCCATTCATCACAGGTAACCAATAGAGGGGCCCTGCCCTCAGTCTTGGCGGGGAAAGGGATAATAAGAGTTTATTGGACTGTGTGGATTAAATGGTCTGGCACATCAGAACCACAGAAATATAATGCACTGGTGGATACTGGTGCACAGTGCACTCTAATGCCTTCGAGTCATGAAGGGACAGAATCAATCCATATTTCTGGAGTGATTGGGGGCTCTCAAGAACTGACTGTGTTGGAAGCCGAAATAAGCCTCACTGGAAATGACTGGCAAAAGCATCCTATTGTGACTGGCCCAGTGGCTCCATGTATACTTGGTATTGATTACCTCAGAAGGGGACATTTAAGGTTCCGAAGGGGTATCGATGGGCCTTTGGAATAGCTGCTGTAGATATGGACATTAAGAAGCTGTCTGTTTTGCCTGACCTGCCAGAGGACCCATCTGTTGTGGGGCTGCTATGAGCAAAAGAGCAGCAGGTACCGATTGCTACGAAGACAGTGCACAGACAGCAGTACCACACTAACAGGGATTCCTTGCTCCCCATTCATGATTTGACTCGCCAGCTGGAGAATCAGGGAGTGATCAGCAAAACTCACTCACCATTGCCACCATTGACATTGCTAATGCCTTCTTCTCCATTCCTTTGGCTGCAGAATGTCGGCTGTTGGGGAACTAAGCTGTCTTTGCAAGGATTTATGAGTGCATACAGTAGTTCTGAGTAGATGGAGTGTTCTAGAATAGCTGAGTAAGGCCTGCAGATTAAGAGTTAGTGGGTGGGGGGTTTAGTTAGGTGTGTGTAGAGGCTCTCTCGCGTGCATCGGGTTTTGCGTAGAGGGTGTACGTGTCTGCACAGGATTTAGGATGGTATATAAGGAGTGTGACGCAGTGAAAAAATGAGAGAAGACATCATGGCATCCATGTTTGTGTCTCTCCCCCGGAAAGTCAAGGTCCTGGGATAAGTCAGGTTAATTTGCAGATACGTCAGTAGGCCACAGTTTGCCTTCACCTGGAGGGGCATTCAGTATACTTGGAACCGTTTGCCCCAGGGGTGGATACACAGCCCAACCATTT
The DNA here is from genome assembly GCF_054131305.1 of Coturnix japonica. NCBI lineage: Eukaryota > Metazoa > Chordata > Aves > Galliformes > Phasianidae > Coturnix > Coturnix japonica. Next base: position 4,642,529 of record NC_140688.1, on the reverse strand, counting down.
GCCATAGGTTGGTCCAAACTGTACTGGAACAGGGTGGTGCTCCTGAACACCTGAAGTACATTAATGACATTGTTGTGAGGGGCGATACAGCAGAGGACGTTTTCACAAAAGGAGAGCAAATAATCCAAATTCTTTTACAAGCTATTAAGCAAAGCAAAGGGCCTGCCCAGGAAATTCAGTTCCTAGGTATAAAGTAGCAGGATGGACATAGTCACATCCCAGCTGATGTGATCGAAAAACTCACTGCCGTGTCTACATCAACTAGCAAGAATGAGACACAGTCTTTCCTGGGTGTAGTAGGCTTTTGGAGGATGCACGTTCCAAACTACAGCCCTACACCTTTATCAGGTAACACAGAAGATTAGTTTTGGATAGGGCCCTGAACAGCAGAAGGCTTTTGAGCAGATTAAACAAGAGGTACCCTGTGCCGTGGCCCTGGGGCCAGTACGGATGGGACAGGATGTAAAGAACATCCTCTACACTGCTGCTGGAGAGAAAGGTCCCACTCGAAGTTTGTGGAAAAGAGCCTCAGCAGAGACCTGAGGCTGACCCCTGGGATTTTGGAGTTGAGCATACAAGGAGTCCGAAGAGTGCTACACTCCAACTGAGAAGGAGATCTTAGCTGCCTATGAGGGGATTCAGGCTGCTTCCGAAGTAGTTGGTACTGAAACACAGCTCCTTCTGGCACCTCGACTGTCAGTGCTGAACTGGATGTACAAAGTAGAGGTTCCCTCCACCCATCATGCTACTGATGCCACCTGTAGCAAGTGGATTGTGCTGATTACACAACGAGCTCAGATGGGGAACCTCAGCCTTCCAGGGATCCTAGAGGTGATCATGGACTGGCCTGAAGGTAAAAAGTTTGGAACATCAGCAGCAGAAGAGGTGTCATAGTATCATAGTATCATAGTCTCGTGCGGGTTGGAAGGGACCTTAGAGATCATCGAGTCCAACCCCCCGGGATTCGAGCCTCCTGTGTAGCAGAGCGGCACTTCTACCACTTGCGCCACAGGGGGGATTCACGTGCTAAAGAGGCCCCACCATACAACGAGCTTCCAGAAAATGAAAAGAAATATGCCCTGTTCTCTGATGGATCATGTCACATCGTAGGGAAGCATCGCAAATGGAGCCCCACACAACAGGTTGCAGAGGCTACTGAAGGTAAAGGAGAATCAAGTCAGTTTGCAGAGGTAAAGGCTGTCCAGCTGGCCTTAGATGTTGCTGAATGGGAGAGGTGGCCAATGCTTTATCTTTATACTGACTCATGGATGGTGGCAAATGCCTTATGGGGGTGCTTACAGCAGTGGGAAAAAAGTAACTTGCAACGGAGGGGTAAACCTATTTGGGCTGCTGGACTGTGGAAAGACATTGAAACCCGAAGGTACGGTTGTAAAGGTGCGTCATGTGGATGCACACGTTCCCAAGAATCGGGCTACTGAAGGACAACAGAACAACCATCAGGCAGATTGAGCTGCCAGAATTGAGGTTTCTCAAATTGACTTGGACTGGCAGAATAAGGGTGAGTTATTTCTAGCTCGATGGGCTCATGAGACCTCGGGCCACCAGGAAACAGATGTGACATATAAGTGGGCCGGAGACCGAGGGGTGGACTTAACTATGGACACTATTGCGCAGGTTACTCATGACTGTGAAACACGTGCCGTAATTAAACAAGCCAAGAGGTGAAACTTCTCTGTGGGCAAGGACAATGGCAGAAGGTTAAATACAGGGAGGAGTGGCAGGTTGATTATATCACCTTGCCACCATCTCACAATTGAATAGTGAAAAAAGACCGCATAGTAGATGAAAAGGGAACACTTTGCTACAGAAAGGGAAAGGGGGCCTCACTAAGGCAAAGGGTAGTTACAGATAGATAGTTTATGTTAAGGGGGGGCAGAGAGGGGGAATTGCAGACACTAATTTTGAGAAAACAAGGAGATGAAGGCCATGAAGAGAAGGATGGAAGAGCCCCAGAACAGTGTGGTGATTAGATGTCCACAGAGCAAGCTGGAATGAGTTTGGGGGTGCCCCTCCCACAGGGTCGAAAGTTTACAGCGAGGAAGATGATGAGCCTTCATCCCACAACCACCCCCACAACTCAGTACACATACGCAAGGGGGGAGGGACTGCATGCTAATGCGGTCTCATGAATATAATTAATATGTATCCAAATTCCTGCAAACTATTGATTATGTATTAGTTCAGCCTATATCTGTTGCACATTTTGTCCTAACGGTGTGCAAGTAAGGTGAAGCTATCCCCCATGCACCAGGGTGTATGCGCATCACTCATTAAACATACCTGCTTTATAACTGCTTCGTGGTTATGGAGTTGGATTACGCAAGTCACAATGGCAAGTATTATGTGCTTACCATGGTGAAAGCAAACACTGGGTGGCTTGACACATACACAGTACCCATACTACCACCTGAAACACCGCACTGAATCTTGAGAAGCAAGTCCTATGGTGACATGGCACCCAAGAAAGATATGAATCTGAAAATGAGACACAATTCAAACGTTTCCGTGACATGGCACCCAAGAAAGATATGAATCTGAAAATGAGACACAATTCAAACATTTCCTTATAAAAACATTGGGTTTATCATATCCCCTACAGTGACCAGCTTCTGGTAAAATTGAACAATGGGTTGTTGAAAGCTATGTTGAAAGCAATAGATGGTGGAACACTGAAGCACTGGGAGAAGCATTGGGCAGAAGCCACTTGGTTGGTCAGTATGAGAAGATCTGTCAATCATGAGGGTCCTAGCCAATCCAGCCCCCTGCACAATGTAGAGAGAGATAAGATCCCTGTAGTACATGTAAAGAACATGTTGGGAAAAGCCGTTTGGGTCCTTCCAGCCTCTGGAAAGGGCAAACCACTTGGTGAAATATTTTTTGCCCAGGGACCTGGGAGCACTTGGTGGGTGATGCAGAGAGATGGGCATGTTCAATATGTACCACAAAGGAATTTGAGGTTTGGGCAGTGCAGTCAGTAATTCTATGTATATATATATAAATAGATCCGTGTGTGTCATACATTTTAATTTTTGTTTATTTATATGTATTTTAAGCATATTATAGCGATGTAGAATAAGAGATGGAATGGGATGGTTTGGTAATATTTTTTCTATTGGTATTTCTCATCATATCATCATGTGGAGCACAGAGAAGAACTACACATCCCAGAGGACCTCAGTTTCAATTAGACTGTATTATATTGTGTATTCTTGCATCCCAACATCATAGTTAGTAAGGTAAGTCTTCCTCCTTAGATTGTTGCTGCTGCTCTGTTTGTTTCCCTGAGCCCAGCTCCCATCTCCCTACCCCCTTTCCCTTCCCATTTTTGGGGGGCAGGGAGCCCAAAAGACTGCTAACCCCCTGTCACGGACATAGTTTGATCTAGATAACACCGTGACACTCTCCTGTATGGATGCTTCAATTCAGAACTCCCTTCGAAGCTCTTCCCACACTCAGGACACTTTCAGGGTCTCTCTTCCGTGTGGATGCACTGATGGCACTTCAAAGCACGCCTCATGGCAAAGGTCTTCCCACACACAGAGCACTTATATGGTCTCACTCCTGTGTGGATGCGCTGGTGCACCTTCAATTCAGAGCTCCTTTTGAAGCTCTTCCCACACACAGGACACGTATAGGGTTTCTCTCCTGTATGGATGCGCTGGTGCAGCTTCAAATCATAGCTGCTTTTGAAGCCCTTCCCACACTCAGTGCACTTAAATGGTCTCTCTCCTGTGTGGATGCGATGGTGGTACTTCAAAACAGAACTGTTTTTGAAGCTCATCCCACACTCAGAGCACTTATATGGTCTCTCTCCTGTGTGGATGCGCTGGTGCCATTTCAATTCATAGCTGTTTTTGAAGCTCTTCCCACATTCATTGCACTTATATGGTCTCTCTCCTGTGTGGATGCGCTGGTGGCGCATCAAATGAGAATGACGTTCGAAGCTCTTCCCACATTCAGTGCACTTAAATGGTCTCTCTCCTGTGTGGATGCGCTGGTGCGATTTCAATTCATAGCTGCTTTTGAAGCTCTTCCCACATTCAGTGCACTTAAATGGTTTCTCTCCTGTGTGGATGCGATGGTGGTAGGCGAGTTGGGAATTATATTTGAAGCACTTCCCACACTCAGTGCACTTATATGGTCGCTCTCCTGTGTGGATGCGATGGTGGTCGGTGAGGTAGGAACTCCTTTTGAAGCTCTTCCCACATTCAGTGCACTTAAATGGTCTCTCTCCTGTGTGGATGCGCTGGTGTGATTTCAATTCATAGCTGCTTTTGAAGCTCTTCCCACATTCAGTGCACTTAAATGGTCTCTCTTCTGTGTGGATGCGCTGGTGTGATTTCAATTCATAGCTGCTTTTGAAGCTCTTCCCACATTCAGTGCACTTAAATGGTTTCTCTCCTGTGTGGATGTGATGGTGGTAGGCGAGTTGGGAATTATATTTGAAGCACTTCCCACACTCAGTGCACTTATATGGTCGCTCTCCTGTGTGGACACGTTGGTGCCTTTTGAGTTTATAACTATCTTTGAAGTTCTTCCCGCACTCAGCACACTTGTACAGTCTCTCTCTTCTGTGGATACACTGGTGGGAAGTGAGGTTCCCAGTGTCCATGAAATTCTTTCCACAATCAGAGCACTCAAAGGCTCTCTCTCCTGTGTACATGCACTGCTGGCCAGTTGGGTGGACTCTCCTTTTCATGCTCTCTGCAGAATCACAGAACTCGTAATGCCTCTTTGCTGAGTCCATGCACTGGCGGTTAGTGATGCTGGAATCTGTTTTAAAGCTTTTCTCACACTCAGTGCACGGATTCTGCTTTTTCATCTGGCACGCATCCTTGCTCCTGGTTTCCTCAGGCTGCTTTGGACCTATGGTGAAGTCCACTGGCTTCCTCAATGTCATTCCCAGATGCGTTCCCAGGGGCTTCTTGATGTGCTCACCCTGACCTTGCTGCAGGCCTTCCTGGACACCCCTTCTGATTTCTTCCACAGAGATGTGACCCCACTGTCTATCTGCTACACAACTTCTCTGCAGAACCTCCTTTGCATTTTTGATCCCACCAGCTGCCGGATGACAGAGAAAATGCAGCAATAGCACACGGTGCCCAAAATAAAACAAAGGCAGAGAAGGCTCTTACAGCCCCAACATTCCCATTCCCTCCACCACCTCACCTGGGCTGAGGTCTCCTGGCATGGCCTCAGGGCTACGCACATCTGGGATCCAGGGGTCTTCCCCACTTTCAAGCAGGGAGATCACCACGGGCTTGGGGCCTGGAAATGGAGCTTCAGGGAGAGAAACAGGGAACAAGAGAGCATTTCCCTCATTCTGGCACAGTGCCTGTTCAACAGCTCACTCTGTCTCCCTCCCCAAGGAGAAACCACCATTTGGGCCTGAATGACACCACGCCTAAAGCTTCCCTTGGAGCAAAGAATGCTTTGACGTCTCTGAACATCATGAAGGGATATTTTTTCATTCAAATTAACTTTACAACAGCTTATTTATTTTCTTACAATCTACCAGAGGTCAAGGCATCAAAATGTTGACGGCAATTGCATGGAAAATCATAAATTCCAAAGCCGTAACCAGGGAGTCATCTGAGAGTTGGAGCTGGTGGCACCATGCAACACACAACACAAGGGCTGGTTTTCTCCCTCCTGGCTGATGCCTGCTTGCCAGCAATGACTGTGCAGCTTTGATCACAGTGCCGTGCATACTAATCCCTTCTGAAACTCATGCTTCTCAGTATCTCCTTTCTTGCAGGCACTGTGTTCTTAGTCAATATGTAGCTGCATGGCCATTATCCAAGGCCCGGCTTGCAGAGGCTCATTCTGCACAGTCAAAGGTGCCCTAACAAGGAGGAAAGGCAGACAAGCTCTCACCCAGCGAGGCCACGCACTGGTACGTCTCCAGCATCACATCTCGGTAGAGCGCTCGCTGCGCAGGGTCCAGCAGCGCCCACTCCTCCCTGCTGAAATACACGGCCACCTCCTCAAAGCTCACAGGCTCCTGCAAGCAAAGAAGCACCTTGCTGGGAACAGCCAAGGCCCAGGCAAACAGCTCGCACAGTACAGAACCTCCCATCCCAGCCGCTTCTCTGTCCCCAGCACACACATGCTGCGTGAGGGCATTTCCCTCTTCCCCTGCATTCACATCCCTGGCCATTTGGCCTCTCCTGCCTGCTTCCCCAACCCCTACCTCAGCTAGATGTGTTGCAGCCATTTGCTGCTCTCCTGCAGGCTGGGATGATCACGGCTGGAAGGCAGAAGTTGAACTGGAGCCTGCAGGGAGAAGAGAAATGGCAGGGGAGCTGTGAGAGAATGCAGCAGTCCCAGTCCCAGACCAGCCCTTCTGCAGGGCACAGCCTCGGCTTACAGAGGAAGACAATGAGCTGCAGCACAGGAAACAGTCTGGCTCAAAGAGATGAACCGTCACAAAGCTGTCTCAAACTGGGAGGCTGAAACAACTGGTAGCTGACACTTAGTTCAACAGCCGAGACTGAGCTGGGACTAAAGAGAAAGCAAGGCAAGGAGGCAGCCATCTTACCCCAAATCAGGGAGCAGCCCAAGTGCCCCTCCAGCTCTGCTGCACAGCAGCAGGCTACACTGGAGGACCGCCCTCAAGCAGGGCTGTCTCTGCAGCTCACACCTGCACAGAGATACCTTGCAGCTTGACGTCAAGACTCCTTCTCAAAACAGACTTTCTGTAAGACACCTGTGGTTACTTTGGAGCTTTCTTGTGTTCTCTAAGGTTCAGCCTTAGAGGGACTGTGCAGGTATGATTCATTCCACACAAACCCTTGAGCACGCTTGGGACTAGGAGAGGATCCAGCCACATCCTAATGAACAGCGATGCAAGAAACAGAGGCTCTGGTGGAATTTAGAACAAAGGGGGGCTAGAGGGAGATAGTTATATGTAGTTTGTAGGTGGGAAAAGGAATGATCTAGTTAGAATAACAAGGAATGGAGACAATGGCTCTGGGAGAGCAGGAAGGATGCAGATAAGAAGTGAGATCTCCCTGAGACACCTGGGGAGGAGAGGATTAGAAGTTTAAATATCAGAAGAGGAGTTGCATCTCCCTGATAAGATGGGCGATAATAAGAGGGGGGTCTGCATGCAAAAGAACTATTAAATATGTATCAGAATTTCGAGAACTCATTCACTATGTATTAGATGTACCTATATCTATGTCACGATTTTACAAATCGGTGTGCAAGTTTGGTTGGAGCTATCCCCCTTGCACCCGGCACTGCACAACACTGGAATAAACATACCTGCTTTATAACCCATCTCTGGATTATAGAGTTTGATTCCGCAATCACTAGCACCTTACCTCTGTGGGCTAAAGACACGAGAAAGAAAGGGGAACTACTCTGAGCCTCGTGACTCGATGGGAATGCCACCTGTAGGTGTGTGTGTATCCCTACCCTCTATGCAGTAAATAACCAAGTGTATCCAGCCACCTCCGATCCTGTTTGTCACTACTAAATCACTACAGCATATCCCTATTATATCAACAAATATAAGCCTGTTTCTCCCTTAGGAGTGTATACTGTGTTTCGATCCACCTGTGACCAATGGGGAAAGTCTGTAGGATGGCAAGAAGGGAAACAAACTGACAACAAGAGACATTAAGTGCATCCCAAACTCTTCTGTGAATGACTGCTTATTGTCTACCTTTGCTGCAGGAATGGGAAAAGGGAGTTTTATTGGAGGTCTGAGTGGTGATAAAGTTGAGAATATACAACAAGGACAGTCTGTGCCAACTGGGGATCTTTAGACTGACAGCAAGCACGCCTAAAGGGGATGGCTACCCAGGAAAGAGCTGCAGAAATACTGTTAGAATATGGTATGGCCATCCAACCATCCAGCAGGAGGTGCAGAAAAGCACCTGGTTCATGGAAGAACACTGAATGCAGCCCCCAACACACAAACACAGCAAGCCTCAGCGCAGATGGCAGCTGCCAGCAGAGGAGCCTGCTAGAGCACTGCCTATACAGATCCGTGAGAGGAACACCTGGTGGCAAATGGATTAAATCCTCTGGCAGATGTCTGTACATCCTCTCAGGAGTGGAAGTAGCCTTGGGCTTGCTGAAATCAACCAAGCCCTCATAAAAGGGTTGGGAAAAGTACTTTGTGAAGGAAAATGATGTAGTTCTCAAAACCACCTGCTGCTGATGTTACCTAAAAGTGATGAGGGCTCACATTCCTTGTGTAAGGAAGTGCAAAATGGCGAGGAGTCAACTGGATTTTACACACTTCTCAAATAAACAGGATGGCTTACTTAAACACAGAAACAAATCAACAAAACATCCAAAAAACTCCTGAAAAGAGAGAGTATCTGACAGCACTGCAGCCAAACCAGCCTGTGACGGTCACTTCCACAACCAGACAATGCTGTGCTGGGAATTTTAACTCAACCAGGAAGGCAACTTATCAAATAGTAGCAGCTCAAAACAGAACAATTAAGGCAATAAACAACCACGTGGTTACAACAGCCTTGTTGAGCCCTTGTTAGAGCACTCCATGATACCTGCATTACATCAATGAATACATTCCTCCCTCTCTCTTCAGCTGAGCACGCAGACTGCGCTCACTGCCAGGGGACGCTCTCAGCAGCGCGTGCCCTTTGCAGAAGGCACCTGGGCTGTGCTTTACTGAACTGCTGCTGCTCGGCCGTGTTCTCAACGCGTGCTCCAGTCAGCCCACAGGCTGCCAGCTTCTCATCGTCTGTTCCAGAGCCCAGTGCCGGAGCTGCTGCAGATGCTGAACGTGCTCAGGGCCCGCAGCTGTGCGCTCAAGGCATCTGCAGCTGCCGGGACAGACTCAACAAAAGCCTTGCCAAGGGTTTGCACAACCCCAGCTGAGGCATCAGGCAAGCGCTCAGCAAACAAAAGGTAACGCCATTTCAAGGGTCGCCAGAGGCACGTGTTGCCCGCAGGGTCCCCGAAGGGAAGCTGGGGGTTGCCGGGGAGGAGGAGGAGCAGGGGGAGTGGAAATTCCCTCTTGGAGGTTTCACATTAAGACACTCCAAAGGAGGCATCGGGGAGTTTAAAACTTCCATCAATCCACGCGTGCAGAGCGAGGCCGTCTCGTGTCCCCCATGACCCAGGGGAAGAACTGCAGTCCCAGTTGCTCTGTGTTACAGAGATCCAACCGGGCAGCAGAGCACGCTGACCTCCTCTGCTCCCTTCCTCACTGTCCCAGCTCCCAGCCCGTTCCCGTGCCCCTCGGAGCCCAGCCCGGGCTGCATAAACTGCTGCCCTGGTTGCAGCCCGTCTGGGCCAGCAAACCTGCTGCGCTGAGTGGGAGCTGGAGCCGGGACCAGGGTCCCGCCTGGGGTACGGCAGTGCGGGTTCCGCCCCGTCCGAGGCCGCTCCCCGCTCCTCTCCCGGCGCTGCTGGCAGGGGGCAGGAAGCGTGCGCTCCTCTGCACGAGCCACGAAGGGCACCTACCTTGGGTGCGGAGCAGGCTGCTCCCAGCTCTGGTGCAGGTAGCCGGGCTCCTCGGAGTCACGTAGAGCAGAGGACGCCGAGTGCCCTGAGCCCGGAGCTGGCCGCAGGACGGCCTTGGTGCACCTCCTGCCACCGCGGTGCTGCCCGGATGGCTTCCAGACAGGCTCTCGCTTCTTCCGCACGGGCTCAGGAAAGCAGGAATTCCCACATCGAGCACGCCCGGAGCTCGTTCTCATGGCACATCTGCCCTCGGGGGAGGGCGATGGGAGGGGTGTAGGGGAGGACGGTTTGAGGGAGGGAGGAATGGGGGCTGTGTTTTGTTACGCTAATGAAGCATCGCTTTCTGCCGGCTCTTTGCTTCCTTCGGTGGGGACATTCGCACACCCTTGTGGTCAGGCATCCCTCCCTTGCTGTCCTGGCGTTCCTTTCACTCCTCTCACCCTTCAGCCCAAGCACGATGCCTTCCAACGCAAGTGCGACACCCTCCAGTCCGAGCACAGCACTCTTCAGTCCGAGCATAATGCCCTCCGGTCCGAGCACAACACTCTTCAGTTCGAGCACAACACTCTCCAGACTGAGCACAGTGCCCTCCGGACTGTGCACAACACTCTCCGGACTGAGTATAACGCCCTCCGGTCCGAGCATAACGCCCTCCGGTCTGGGTACAACACTCTCCAGTCCAAGTACGATGCCCTCCAGTTTGAGCGCTACACCCTCCAGCCCAAGCACAATGCCTTCCGATCCAAGAGTGACACCTTCCAGTTCAAGTATGACACTCTCCAGTCAGAGCACAGTGCCCTCCGGAACAAGCACAACACTCTCCAGACTGAGCAGAACGTCCTCCAGTCTAAGAATAACACCCTCCAGATCGAGTGTAAAACCCTCCGATCCGAGTGCAACACCCTCCAGTGGAAGTACAACAACCTCCAGACTGAGTTCAGTGCCACCCAGTTCGAGCGGAACACTCTCCGAAACCAGCTATGTGCCCTCGGGGGTGAACTGAATGTATTTAACCAACTACCAGGGACACATGTAGTACAATTTGACCAGCCACGGGGGGAACATGTAGTCCAGTTTGACCAGCCACTGGGGGCGCGTGTAGTCCAATTTGACCAGCCACCGGGGGCACATGTAGTCCAATCTGACCAGCCACCGGGGGCACGTGTAGTCCAATTGGACCAACCATCGGGGTCACCAGATATAATGTTGGTTGCTCCTGTAAGAGGGCGAAAGACAAAACGAGTTTCAACTCGGTTAGAGAAAATGCAGAAGGAGTTAGAAGAGCGGAGGAAGTTAGGAGAGCAGGGGGACTCAGGAGAGCAGGGGGAGTCAGAAGAGCAGGGGGAGTCAGAAGACCAGAGGAAGATGGAGGAGCAGAGGATGTTAGAGGAGCATAAGAAGAAGTTAGATGAGCAGAGGAAGTTGGAAGAGCAGAGGAAGTTAGGAGAGAGGAAAAAAAAAGGAGGGTTACCTGGAGGAAATAATAGAAGAGACAGAGTCAGAAGAAGAAGAGGAGCCAAAAGCTAGATTTTCTTTACGAGAATTTCTCAAGTCCAAACTTATAGATGGGGCAGCCTCATCAACACAGTTGCCACCATCAACACCTGGGACTCTTGATAGAGCAAAAGGCAAGCAAAGTATTAGGACCATTATTGATCGATCTTTTAAACTGAGTGAATTTCGAGATCTAAGCCAAAAGAACATATGGTCACTTGGTTACTTCGCTGCTGGAACAATGGTGCCAACAGTGCATGGCTCGATGGCAGTGAAGCTCGCCAACTGGGTAGCATTTCCAGGGATTCACGTGTGGACAGAGGTATTGGCACATGCCAAAATCAGTCCTACACCCTCTGGAAGCAGATGTTGATAGTGGTAAGAGATAGATTCCCCTTTAAACGGGACTTGGAGCCTGAGAAAAAGAAATGCACTTATATAGAGAAAGGTATCCAATTTTTGAAAGAAAGTGCTCTGGTGGAAATGCTATACAGCCCCCACTTCAATCATAACGATCCAAACCAATTACATGATCCTGAAACAGTCTGTGTTCCACGACAAATGTGGCGTGACTTTACAAAGGCAGCTCCAGAAAAGCATGTCAGTGCACTTGCATTAGTATATGGCAAAGGGGAAAGGAAACACCTTGGGAATGAACTAATTAGCAGACTTCAGGAACTTGAATTATTTATAAGCGCTACAGAAGTTAATCTGTATACTTCAGCCATTGTCAAAATTGTGGAAAGATTAAACAAGATTGAGGGAACACAAAGTGATATTATTGACAAATTGGCTAACGTGCCTGATGTAGATGAATCCATGGTGGTACCAGATGATGGAGACCAGGATTTCCACGATCACCTATTGAGAGAGCTAAACAACGTGAGTTCCTCTCGACTTGTATCATCAAAAATCTCAACCATAAAAAAGAGACGTCCTCGTATTCAAGCAAATGACAATGATAAGACTACACGTCTTGCCTTGTTGTATTTCCTCTGTTGTCATGGGGAGGACATGAAGAAGTGATGTAATTCATCCACTTCTGCACTTCAGGCACAAGTGAAAGAATTACAATGCAAAACAACCAGTAAGGTGAACTCTTCAAAAAAGGGGAGAGTTCCAGTTGCTGCAAGTCAACGAGGTAAACAATAGAGGGGCCCTTCCCCCCGCCAGGGGGGGGAAAGGGACAACAGAGTATACTGGACTGTGTGGATTAAGTGGCCTGGCACATCTCAACCACAGAAATATAAAGCCTTGGTGGACACTGGTGCACAATGCACCCTAATGCCCTCAAGTCACCAAGGGACACAACCAATATATATACATGGAGTGACTGGGGGTTCCCAAGAATTGACTATGTTGGAGGCCGAAATAAGCCTCACTGGTAAAAACTGGCAGAGACACCCTATTGTGACTGGTCCAGAGGCTCCATGTATATTGGGAATCGATTACCTTAGGATGGGATATTTAAGGATCCCAAGGGGTATCGATGGGCCTTTGGGATAGCCGCTGTAAACACAAATGGTGTTAAGCAGCTGTCAACTTTACCTGGTCTGTCAGATGATCCTTCTGCTGTGGGGTTGCTCCAGGTAAAAGACCAAGAGGTACCAATTGCCACCAAAGTGGTTCACAGAAGGCAGTACCGCACCAATAGGGACTCATTGCTCCCCATTCATAAGTTAATTCGCCAATTAGAAAATCAGGGAGTGATTAGCAAAATTCACTTGCCTTTTAGCAGCCCCATATGGCCAGTGCGTAAAACCAGTGGAGAATGGAGGCTGACGGTAGATTACCGTGGCCTGAATGAAGTTACACCTCCATTAAGTGCTGCTGTACCAGACATGCTAGAACTCCAGTATGAATTGGAGTCAAAAGAAGCTAGGTGGTATGCCACCTTTGATATTGCTAATGCCTTCTTTTCCATCCCATTGGCTGCAAAATGTAGGCCACAGTTTGCTTTTACCTGGAGAGGTATTCAGTATACCTGGAACCGTTTACCCCAGGGGTGGAAGCACAGCCCAACAATTTGCCATGGATTGATCCAAGCTGTTTTGGAACAGGGTAATGCTCCTGAACACTTGCAGTATATTGATGACATTGTAGTGTGGGGCCATACAGCAGCAGAGGTTTCCAAGAAAGGGAAACATATAATCCAAATTCTTTTGAAAGCTGGTTTTGCCATTAAGCGCAGCAAGGTGAAGGGGCCTGCCCAGGAAATCCAGTTCTTAGGTATAAAATGGCAAGATGGACGTCGTCACATCCCAGCAGATGTGATTGACAAAATCACTGCTATGTCTCCGCCCACAAATTAAACAGAGACCCAATCTTTTCTGGGAGTAGTGGGCTTTTGGAGAATGCATGTCCCAAACTACAGCCACATAGTGAGCCCTCTCTATCAGGTAACACGGAAGAAGAATAATTTCTCATGGGGTCCTGAGCAGCAGCATGCTTTTGAGCAGATAAAACAAGAAATAGCCCGTGCCGTGGCCTTGGGGCCGGTACGGACGGGACAGGATGTGAAGAACATCCTCTACACTGCTGCTGGAGAGAAAGGTCCCACCTGGAGTTTGTGGCAAAGAGCCTCAGGAGAGACCCGAGGCCGACCCCTAGGATTTTGGAGTCGAGCATATAAAGGGTCTGAGGAGCGCTACACTCCGACTGAGAAGGAGATCTTAGCCGTGTATGAGGGGGTTCGAGCTGCTTCTGAAGTAGTTGGGACAGAGGTTCAGCTTCTTCTAGCACCTCGCTTGCCAGTAATAAACTGGATGTTTAAAGGACAGGTTCCCTCCACCCATCATGCTACTGATGCCACTTGGAGTAAGTGGATTTCATTAATTACTCAACGAGCTCGAATGGGAAAACTCAGCCGTCCTGGAATTCTAGAAGTGATCATGGACTGGCCTGAGAGTAAAAAAATTGAAACACCACCTACAGAAGAGGTATCACGTGCTAAAGAGGCACCACCATACAATGAGCTACCAGAAAACGAAAAGAAATTTGCCCTATTCACAGACGGATCATGTCGTATTGTAGGGAAGCATCGCAGATGGAAAGCTGCTGTATGGAGCCCCACACGACAAGTTGCAGAGGCCTCTGAAGGTAAAGGAGAATCAAGTCAATTCGCAGAGGTAAAGGCTGTTCAGCTGGCTTTAGATGTGGCTGAACGGGAGAGGTGGCCAATGCTTCATCTTTATACTGATTCATGGATGGTGGCAAATGCCTTATGGGGGTGGTTGCAACAGTGGGAGGATGATAATTGGCAACGAAAGGGTAAACCTGTTTGGGCTGCTGAACTGTGGAAAGACATTGCTGCCCGAATAAGGAACATTGTTGTAAAGGTGCGCCATGTAGATGCTCATGTGCCTAAAAGTAAGGACACTGAAGAACATAAAAATAACCATCAGGTTGATCGAGCTGCCAAAATTGAGGTGGCTCAAATAGACTTGGACTGGCAGAACAAGGGTGAATTATTCCTAGCTCGGTGGGCCCATGAGACTTCAGGTCATCAAGGAAGGGATGCAACATATAAGTGGGCCAGAGACTGAGGGGTGGACTTAACCATGGACGCTATTGCTCAGGTTATTCATGATTGTGAAACATGCACCATAATTAAACAAGCCAAGAGGATGAAACCTTTTTGGGGGGAAGGGCGATGGCAAAAGTATAAATATGGAGAAGCATGGCAGGTTGATTATATCACTGTCATGGTTTTGTAATTTTGTAATTTTGCTATCAGTATTCCACATCATAACATCATGTCAAGTATGGATACTTCTGTTGAATGTGCAGTCCACAGAAGAAGACTACATATCCCAGAGAACAACAGGAGTAACAATAAGTCACAGGACCAGGACTCTATATAATCTCGTTCCCAGGCTGGAGTGCCCTCCTTCTTCTCTCGAACTTCTCGGAGAGTGGGAAGCGTTCCAGCCGTGTCGCCTAGAGTTCACAGTAGGCCTCTCGGTTTTCGGAGACTCTCTCTCTCTCTGTTTCGTTCGATTTTGTTAGCCTTAATTATATTATATTGTGTTATCTTGTATTTCGATATCATATTTAGTAAAATAAGTTTTTCCTCCTTAGATTGTCGCTGTTTTATCCCACTCCCCTTTTCCCCCTCCTTTCCAGGCCCCGGGGGGGGGCGTGGGGTGGCTTCCCCTGTCACGGGCATAGGTAAATCTAAGTAACCCGTGACAGATTTTTTGGTGGAGAATGCGGGCATAGAGCTTTTTAGCTTTTAGAACAACTCTCTCTTTGCTCTTAAAGAGCTTCGTTACGGGAGTGTTGGGAGTGTTATCTTTCCGTAGCTGCTCACAGAGAACGTGACCTTGAAATACCAGACAAATTGTCAACATTAAGGGCTGCTGCACATTCTCAGCATTGCTATCTAACTTTTGTGTAGAAAACAAAAGGGATTTCTTTCTCCCTTAGAGCAAAGCTAGCTAGCTCTGACTTTTACAGAGCCTGCCAGCTATGAATCCACTCTTCATCCCAGTTGCTCTGTTTAAGGGATTGAAAGCAATTATGATCTTCTTAAAGTATTGGTCAACTATTAACACCATAATTTGGTGTTGTGGAATTGTGCAGATATATAGCCTAATAAGGTGGATACTGATGGAGACACCTGCCTGGTACTTTTACGAGATGTGGTATGGTCAGAATTTTGGCATCTACACCTCAGATGGAATTGTGAATCTTACAAATACTTGCATCCCAGATGGAACAGGCAATTTTACAAACACCACCATGTTTAATTCATTGTACAGGCTAAAAAAACCCTTTTTATTTAGGTTGTACTCTCAGATTTCCACACGCTTTTCAATAACTGAGATAGGGTTCATACTTGCATTCATGTTATCACTATCAATGCATGCATATATGTTCCTATGCATTCGTTCTATGCGGAAGTCCCCTCCAGAACCAGAGAATGATGACTGGCAGGGAATATGGAAAGGTTTAGGAAAAGTCTTAGAAGCATGGGGACCCGCAGTGTCATGGGATTTCACTCTTGAACACCTAAGGGACCCTAAGAAATTGAGTATTTGGGTCAGAGATCTAAGGAGGTAAACCTTATGTGGGGTTTGGCTTATGCATACCGTGCTTTGTATCATACTATTCTGGAGAGAGAGAGTTTCCGATCTGAGATTCAAGCCCAAGTTAATTCTGATCAGTCACAGGAGGCATCAGTAGCAATATCAGTTGCCCCTGTGGAAGGCAAGAAATGGAAACGGGTGTCCATGCGTCTAGAACGAAAAGAAGGAGAAGCACAGGGGGGGGCTGCAGAAGACCCAGGTGCCGGGCATGGAGCAGTACCGAAAAAAGCAAAGGCAAAAACCAAGAGGCATGAAGAAGAGACTGATGATGAGGAGGAAATCACCTATTGTCGACCTCTGAAGCTGACTGAAATCCAAGGCTCAAGAAAGGAGTTCACACGGCGTCAAGATGAAGGTATCCTTGCTTGGTTGCTTCGCTGCTGGGACAACGGGGCCAACAGCTTGTCTCTAGATGGTAATGAAGCTCGCCAACTAGGAAGCATTGCCCAAGATGCAGGTATCGACAGAGGGATTAGCAGATGTTCGGATGGAGCTGCCACTCTCTGGTTGCGGCTGTTAGAAGCCGTGAGGGAAAGGTACCCCTATAAGGATGCTTTGAAGCCTAAATTTGATAGTTGGAATACCGTCCAAAAAGGTATTCAGCGCCTGAGGGAATTGGCCATGGCGAAAATGTTGTACAGCCCTGATCCAAGCGAACTTGACCCTGAGAGAGTGAGGGCCGATCCTGACATGTGGCAGAAAATCACAAGTACAGCACCAGAGAGAATTGCACAGTCATTGGTATCAGGATCTAAAGGATTCGTGGACAGATGGCCCCGAGTTGTTGAGCTGATTATAATGCTTCAAACCATCGATCAGCAGCTCCCCCAACTGCATGCCGCAGTTTCTGCCATCTCACGGCTAGAAAACCGAGTAGATGAAATGTGCAAGAAATTGTTTCCATCAACTAATTGTAATGATCCTGTAATAGTATCAGAAACAACTGATGAAGGTCAGTCCTCGTACGGGCCACCAGGTCTAATGAAGGATCTGATCAAACTAGTCCAGTCCTACTCCCCACCTGCATCATCAAAAGTCTCAGCTGTTAAACGCACACGCTTCCCAGCTCGAGCAAAGAACAACAGTACGATTGCACCGCGTGTTTCCATGTGGCGCTACCTACGTGACCGTGGAGAAGACATGAGGAAGTGGCATGATCAGCCTACTTCTGCACTACGAGCACGGGTGAAAGAACTGCTAGACATACCAACCACCAGTGGAGTTGCTCCAGTCATCACAGGTAACCAATAGAGGGGCCCTGCCCTCAGTCAGGGGAGGGAAAGGGATAATAGAGTTTATTGGACTGTGTGGATTCGATGGCCTGGCACATCAGAACCACAGGAATATAAGGCGCTGGTGGATACCGGTGTACAGTGCACCCTAATGCCCTCCAGTCATGAAGGGACAGAATCAATCCATATTTCTGGAGTGACTGGGGGCTCTCAAGAATTGACTGTGCTGGAGGCTGAAATAAGCCTCACTGGCAAAGACTGGCAAAAACATCCTATTGTGACTGGCCCAGGGGCTCCATGTATACTGGGTATTGATTACCTCAGAAGGGGGCATTTCAAGGATCCTAAGGGGTATCGATGGGCCTTTGGGATAGCTGCTGTAGACATGGACAACATTAAGCAGCTGTCTGTTTTGCCTGGCCTGTCAGAGGACCCGTCTGTTGTGGGGCTGCTACGAATAAAAGAGCAGCAGGTACCGGTTGCTACAAAGACAGTGCACAGACGGCAGTATCGCACCAACAGGGATTCCTTGCTCCCCATTCATGATTTGATTCGCCAGTTGGAGAATCAGGGAGTGATCAGTAAAACTCACTCACCTTTTAACAGTCCCATATGGCCAGTGCGTAAAGCCAGTGGAGAATGGAGGCTGACAGTAGACTACCGTGGCCTGAATGAGGTCACACCCCCATTGAGCGCTGCTGTGCCGGACATGTTGGAACTCCAGTACGAGCTGGAGTCAAAAGCAGCCAAATGGTATGCCACCATTGACATTGCCAATGCCTTCTTTTCTATTCCTTTGGCCGCAGAATGCAAGCCACAGTTTGCCTTCACCTGGAGGGGCATTCTGGAACATACTGGAACAGGGTGGTGCTCCTGAACACCTGCAGTACATTGATGACATTGTTGTGTGGGGCGATACAGCAGAAGAAGTTTTCACAAAAGGAGAGCAGATAATCCGGATTCTTCTACAAGCTGGCTTTGCTATTAAGCGAAGCAAAGTAAAAGGACCTGCCCAGGAAATTCAGTTCTTAGGTATAAAGTGGCAGGATGGACGTCGTCACATCCCAGCAGATGTGATCAACAAAATCACTGCCATGTCTCCACCAACTAGCAAGAAAGAGACACAATCTTTCCTGGGTGCAGTGGGCTTTTGGAGGATGCACATTCCAAACTACAGCCTCATTGTAAGCCCCCTTTATCAGGTAACGCGGAAGAAGAATGATTTTGCATGGGGCCCTGAGCAGCAGCAGGCTTTTGAACAGATTAAACAAGAGATAGCCCGTGCTGTAGCCCTGGGGCCAGTACGGACTGGACAGGATGTAAAGAACATCCTCTACACTGCTGCTGGAGAGAAAGGCCCTACTTGGAGATTGTGGCAAAGAGCCTCAGGAGAGACCCGAGGCCGACCCCTGGGATTCTGGAGTCGATCATATAAGGGGTCTAAAGAGTGCTACACTCCAACTGAGAAGGAGATCTTAGCCGCGTATGAGGGGGTTCGGGCTGCTTCTGAAGTAGTCGGGACTGAAACACAGCTCCTTTTGGCACCTCGACTGCCAGTGCTGAACTGGATGTTCAAAGGACAGGTTCCCTCCACCCATCATGCTACCGATGTCACCTGGAGCAAGTGGATTACGCTGATTACACAGCGAGCGCGAATGGGAAACCTCAATCGTCCAGGAATCCTAGAGGTAATCATGGACTGGCCTGAAGATAAAAAGTTTGGAACATCACCAGCAGAAGAGGTATCACATGCTAAAGAGGCCCCACCATACAACGAATTACCAGAAAATGAAAAGAAATATGCCCTATTCACTGACGGATCATGTCGCATTGTAGGGAAGCATCGCAAATGGAAAGCTGCTGTGTGGAGCCCCACACGACAGGTTGCAGAGGCCACTGAAGGTAAGGGAGAATCAAGTCAGTTTGCAGAGATAAAAGCTGTCCAGCTGGCCTTAGATGTTGCTGAACGGGAGAGGTGGCCAATGCTGTATCTTTATACTGACTCATGGATGGTGGCAAATGCCTTATGGGGGTGGTTACAGCGGTGGGAACAAAATAACTGGCAACGGAGGGGAAAATCTGTTTGGGCCGCTGAACTATGGAAGGACATTGCTTCCCGAACAAAGAATATGGTTGTAAAGGTGCGTCATGTGGATGCACATGTGCCCAAAAGTCGGGCTACTGAAGAACAACAAAACAACCATCAGGTAGATAAAGCTGCTAGAATTGAGGTGGCTCAAATCGACTTGGATTGGCAGAATAAGGGCGAATTATTTCTAGCTCGATGGGCTCATGAGACCTCAGGCCATCAAGGAAGAGACGCAACATATAAGTGGGCCAGAGACCGAGGGGTGGACTTAACCATGGACGCTATTGCGCAGGTTATTCATGATTGTGAAACATGTGCCATAATTAAACAAGCCAGAAGGATGAAACCTCTCTGGGAGGAAGGGCGATGGCAAAAGTATAAATATGGGGAGGCGTGGCAGGTTGATTATATCACCTTGCCACGATCTCGTAGTGGTAAGTGTTATGTACTCACTATGGTAGAGGCAACCACTGGGTGGCTTGAAACATACGCAGTACCCCATGCAACTGCTCGAAACACCATATTAGGTCTTGAGAAACAAGTCCTGTGGCGACATGGCACCCCAGAAAGAATTGAATCTGATAATGGGACACATTTCAAAAATTCTCTTATAAATACTTGGGCCAAAGATCATGGCATTGAGTGGATTTATCATATTCCCTACCATGCACCAGCTTCTGGTAAAATTGAACGATATAATGGGTTGTTGAAAACTATGTTGAAAGCAATGGGTGGTGGAACATTTAAGCACTGGGAGAAGAATCTGGCAGAAGCCACTTGGCTGGTCAATACTAGAGGATCTGTCAATCGTGATGGTCCTAGTCAATCTAGCCCCCTACACACTGTAGAAGGAGATAAGGTCCCTGTTATACATGTAAAGAACATGTTGGGAAAAGCTGTTTGGGTCCTTCCAGCTTCTGGAAAGGGCAAACCTATCCGTGGAACTGTCTTTGCCCAGGGACCTGGGTGCACTTGGTGGGTAATGCAGAAGGATGGGGATGTTCAATGTGTGCCACAAGGGAATTTGATGCTGGGGGAGTGCAGTCAATAATTTTATGTATCTATATATGTATATATATGTATATATTAACCATGATGTAATAATGTAGAATAAGGGGTGGAATGTCATGGTTTTGTAATTTTGTAATTTTGCTATCAGTATTCCACATCATAACATCATGTCAAGTATGGATACTTCTGTTGAATGTGCAGTCCACAGAAGAAGACTACATATCCCAGAGAACAACAGGAGTAACAATAAGTCACGGGACCAGGACTCTATATAATCTCGTTCCCAGGCTGGAGTGCCCTCCTTCTTCTCTCGAACTTCTCGGAGAGTGGGAAGCGTTCCAGCCGTGTCGCCTAGAGTTCACAGTAGGCCTCTCGGTTTTCGGAGACTCTCTCTCTCTCTGTTTCGTTCGATTTTGTTAGCCTTAATTATATTATATTGTGTTATCTTGTATTTCGATATCATATTTAGTAAAATAAGTTTTTCCTCCTTAGATTGTCGCTGTTTTATCCCACTCCCCTTTTCCCCCTCCTTTCCAGGCCCCGGGGGGGGGGGCGTGGGGTGGCTTCCCCTGTCACGGGCATAGGTAAATCTAAGTAACCCGTGACAATCACCTTGCCACGATCTCGCAGTGTTAAGCGTTATGTACTCACCATGGTGGAAGCAACCACTGGGTGGCTCGAAACATACGCAGTACCCCATGCTACCGCCCGAAACACCATATTAGGGTTGGAAAAGCAAATCCTGTGGCGGCATGGCACTCCAGAAAGAATTGAATCAGATAATGGGACCCATTTTAAAAATTCCCTTGTAACCACTTGGGCCAAAAATCATGGCATTGAGTGGATTTACCATATTCCCTATCATGCACCAGCTTCTGGTAAGATTGAACGATTCAATGGGTTGTTGAAAACTATGTTGAAAGCAATGGGTGGCGGAACATATAAAAATTGGGAGAACCATTTAGCAGAAGCCACCTGGTTGGTCAACACTCGAGGATCTAGTAATCGTAATGGTCCTAACCAATCCAGCTCCCTACGTACCGTGGAGGGAGATAAGGTTCCTGTAGTACACATAAAGAGTTTGTTGGGAAAAACAGTTTGGGTCCTTCCAGTGTCTGTAAAGGGCAAATCTCTCCGGGGTACTGTCTTTGCCCAGGGACCTGGGTGCACGTGGTGGGTGATGGACAAAAATGGGAATGTCCAATGTGTACCACAAGGGAATTTGATGTTGGGGGAGTGCAGCCAATGATTTTCTTGTAGATATATAGGTAGAGTCTCAGAAAATGTTTGACGAATGTCCAATTAGGTACAGGACTTAAGATAGAGTGGATTAATGTTAAGGAAACACTTTTTTCTATATAGCTTAATTAGGCATTCTGTAAGCAAGTTTTCCATCTGGACTCTATATCGTGCACTGGCCATGCATGTGTAGAGCACACATGGAAAGAAGTATAAGTCAAAAGGAAATCTGCAGTGGCGGCTGGGAAAGGATGAGTGCACCTTGATGTGGGGGACGCCCTACTAGTGCTGCCTTTCTCCTCCACTGCTGACATGTTTTCCTTTTTCTGGCAGTTTGGCCATTTTTCTCAAAATTAATAATTAATAGTGGGTTAGGTTATAGAGTTTTGTTCTCAACTTAGGGATTTGTATGGAATAAATATAAATTGTCAAGAAAATAAGGTTGCTGATTACTCACAACTATACGTATGAGTGTGTATGTATGTATAAACATAATGAAATGATGTAGAATAAGGGGTGGAATGTCATGGTTTAATAATTTTGTAATTTTGCTATCAGTATTCCACATCATAACATCATATAAAGCATGAATAATTTTACTGAATCTGCAACTTACAGAAGAAGACTACATCTCCCAGAGAGCAACACGATAGGTCACGGTACGTGGACTCTATATTAACTCTGTCGCAGACTAGACTGAGGTCTTTCGAGTTCTGGCGTTCAGGGGAGTGTGTGGGAGCCTTCAGCCGTTCGCCTAGATTCACAGTAGGCCTCTCGGTTACGGGACTCATTCTCTCTCCTATTTTGCTTGATTCATTAGCTCAATTTTCAATTTTCAATTATACTGTATTATATTGTTTTATCCGGTATTTCGATATAGTATTTAGTAAATAAGTGTGCCTCCTTAGATCGTTGCCGCTGTTTTCTTTTCCTAATTAACTTTTTCCTTTCGGCCTAGGGACCCTCTGGGGCCCACGGCCCCCTGTCACGGACGCAGGTGGATTTTTCGTTCAAACCGTGACAGCGGGACATGTTGGAACTCCAGTACGAGCTGGAGTCAAAAGCAGCCAAATGGTATACCACCACTGACATTGCTAATGCCTTCTTCTCCATTCCTTTGGCTGCAGAATGTCAGCTGTTGGGGTACTAAGCTGTCTTTGCAAGGATTTATGAGTGCATACAGTAGTTCTGAGTAGATGGAGTGTTCTAGAATAGCTGAGTAAGGCCTGCAGATTAAGAGTTAGTGGGTGGGGGGTTTAGTTAGGTGTGTGTAGAGGCTCTCTCGCGTGCATCAGGTTTTGCGTAGAGGGTGTACGCGTCTGCACAGGATTTAGGATGGTATATAAGGAGTGTGACGCAGTGAAAAAATGAGAGAAGACATCATGGCATCCATGTTTGTGTCTCTCCCCCGGAAAGTCAAGGTCCTGGGATAAGTCAGGTTAATTTGCAGATACGTCAGTAGGCCACAGTTTGCCTTCACCTGGAGGGGCATTCAGTATACTTGGAACCGTTTGCCCCAGGGGTGGATACACAGCCCAACCATTTGCCATAGGTTGGTCCAAACTGTACTGGAACAGGGTGGTGCTCCTGAACACCTGAAGTACATTAATGACATTGTTGTGAGGGGCGATACAGCAGAGGACGTTTTCACAAAAGGAGAGCAAATAATCCAGATTCTTTTACAAGCTATTAAGCAAAGCAAAAGGCCTGCCCAGGAAATTCAGTTCCTAGGTATAAAGTAGCAGGATGGACATAGTCACATCCCAACTGATGTGATCGAAAAACTCACTGCCATGTCTACATCAACTAGCAAGAATGAGACACAGTCTTTCCTGGGTGTAGTAGGCTTTTGGAGGATGCACCTTCCAAACTACAGCCCTACACCTTTATCAGGTAACACAGAAGAAGATTAGTTTTGGATAGGGCCCTGAACAGCAGAAGGCTTTTGAGCAGATTAAACAAGAGGTACCCTGTGCCGTGGCCCTGGGGCCAGTACGGATGGGACAGGATGTAAAGAACATCCTCTACACTGCTGCTGGAGAGAAAGGTCCCACTCGAAGTTTGTGGCAAAGAGCCTCAGCAGAGACCTGAGGCTGACCCCTGGGATTTTGGAGTTGAGCATACAAGGAGTCCGAAGAGTGCTACACTCCAACTGAGAAGGAGATCTTAGCTGCATATGAGGGTATTCAGGTTGCTTCCGAAGTAGTTGGTACTGAAACACAGCTCCTTCTGGCACCTTGACTGTCAGTGCTGAACTGGATGTACAAAGGAGAGGTTCCCTCCACCCATCGTGCTACTGATGCCACCTGGAGCAAGTGGATTGTGATGATTACACAATGAGCTCAGATGGGGAACCTCAGCCTTCCAGGGATCCTAGAGGTGATCATGGACTGGCCTGAAGGTAAAAAGTTTGGAACATCAGCAGCAGAAGAGGTGTCATAGTATCATAGTATCATAGTCTCATGCGGGTTGGAAGGGACCTTAGAGATCATCGAGTCCAACCCCCCGGGATTCGAGCCTCCTGTGTAGCAGAGCGGCACTTCTACCACTTGCGCCACAGGGGGGATTCACGTGCTAAAGAGGCCCCACCATACAACGAGCTTCCAGAAAATGAAAAGAAATATGCCCTGTTCTCTGATGGATCATGTCACATCGTAGGGAAGCATCGCAAATGGAGCCCCACACAACAGGTTGCAGAGGCTACTGAAGGTAAAGGAGAATCAAGTCAGTTTGCAGAGGTAAAGGCTGTCCAGCTGGCCTTAGATGTTGCTGAATGGGAGAGGTGGCCAATGCTTTCTCTTTATACTGACTCATGGATGGTGGCAAATGCCTTATGGGGGTGCTTACAGCAGTGGGAAAAAAGTAACTTGCAACGGAGGGGTAAACCTATTTGGGCTGCTGGACTGTGGAAAGACATTGAAACCCGAAGGTACGGTTGTAAAGGTGTGTCATGTGGATGCACACGTGCCCAAGAGTCGGGCTACTGAAGGACAACAGAACAACCATCAGGCAGATTGAACTGCCAGAATTGAGGTTTCTCAAATTGACTTGGACTGGCAGAATAAGGGTGAGTTATTTCTAGCTCGATGGGCTCATGAGACCTCGGGCCATCAGGGAAGAGATGTGACATATAAGTGGGCCGGAGACCGAGAGTTGGACTTAACTATGGACACTATCGTGCAGGTTACTCATGATTGTGAAACACATGCCGTAATTAAACAAGCCAAGAGGTGAAACTTCTCTGTGGGCAAGGACAATGGCAGAAGGTTAAATACAGGGAGGAGTGGCAGGTTGATTATATCACCTTGCCACCATCTCACAATTGAATAGTGAAAAAAGACCGCATAGTAGATGAAAAGGGAACACTTTGCTACAGAAAGGGAAAGGGGGCCTCACTAAGGCAAAGGGTAGTTACAGATAGATAGTTTATGTTAAGGGGGGGCAGAGAGGGGGAATTGCAGACACTAATTTTGAGAAAACAAGGAGATGAAGGCCATGAAGAGAAGGGTGGAGGAACCCCAGAACAGTGTGGTGATTAGATGTCCACAGAGCAAGCTGGAATGAGTTTGGGGGTGCCCCTCCTGCAGGGTCGAAAGTTTACAGCGAGGAAGATGATGAGCCTTCATCCCACAACCACCCCCACAACTCAGTACACATACGCAAGGGGGGAGGGACTGCATGCTAATGCGGTCTCATGAATATAATTAATATGTATCCAAATTCCTGCAAACTATTGATTATGTATTAGTTCAGCCTATATCTGTTGCACATTTTGTCCTAACGGTGTGCAAGTAAGGTGAAGCTATCCCCCATGCACCAGGGTGTATGCGCATCACTCATTAAGCATACCTGCTTTATAACTGCTTCGTGGTTATGGAGTTGGATTACGCAAGTCACAATGGCAAGTATTATGTGCTTACCATGGTGAAAGCAAACACTGGGTGGCTTGACACATACACAGTACCCATACTACCACCTGAAACACCGCACTGAATCTTGAGAAGCAAGTCCTATGGTGACATGGCACCCAAGAAAGATATGAATCTGAAAATGAGACACAATTCAAACGTTTCCGTGACATGGCACCCAAGAAAGATATGAATCTGAAAATGAGACACAATTCAAACATTTCCTTATAAAAACATTGGGTTTATCATATCCCCTACAGTGACCAGCTTCTGGTAAAATTGAACAATGGGTTGTTGAAAGCTATGTTGAAAGCAATAGATGGTGGAACACTGAAGCACTGGGAGAAGCATTGGGCAGAAGCCACTTGGTTGGTCAGTATGAGAAGATCTGTCAATCATGAGGGTCCTAGCCAATCCAGCCCCCTGCACAATGTAGAGAGAGATAAGATCCCTGTAGTACATGTAAAGAACATGTTGGGAAAAGCTGTTTGGGTCCTTCCAGCCTCTGGAAAGGGCAAACCACTTGGTGAAATATTTTTTGCCCAGGGACCTGGGAGCACTTGGTGGGTGATGCAGAGAGATGGGCATGTTCAATATGTACCACAAAGGAATTTGATGTTGGGGCAGTGCAGTCAGTAATTCTATGTATATATATGTAAATAGACCTGTGTGTGTCATACATTTTAATTTTTGTTTATTTATATGTATTTTAAGCATATTATAGCGATGTAGAATAAGAGATAGAATGGCATGGTTTGGTAATATTTTTTCTATTGGTATTTCTCATCATATCATCATGTGGAGCACAGAGAAGAACTACACATCCCAGAGGACCTCAGTTTCAATTAGACTGTATTATATTGTGTAATCTTGCATCCCGACATCATAGTTAGTAAGGTAAGTCTTCCTCCTTAGATTGTTGCTGCTGCTCTGTTTGTTTCCCTGAGCCAGTTCCCATCTCCCTACCCCTTTTCCCTTCCCATTTTTGGGGGGCGGGGAGCCCAAAGGCCTGCTAGCCCCCTGTCATGGACATAGATTCATCTAGATAACACCGTGAAACTCTCCTGTGTGGATGCTCTGAGGCATCTTGAATTCTGAACTCGCTTTGAAGCTCTTACCACACTCAGGTCACTTTAAGGGTCTCTTTTCCATGTGCATGCTCTGATGCAGCATCAGCTTAGAACACCTTTTAAAGCTCTTCCCACACTCCGAACACTTAGAGGGTTTCTCTCCTTTGTGGATGCACTGGTGGCGCTTCAAATCAGAACTCCATCTGAAACTTTTCCCACACTCAGGACATTTAAAGGCTTTGTCTCCCGAGTGGACATTCTGGTGCTGCTTCAATTCAGAGCTCCTTGTGAAGCTTTTCCCACACTCAGGACACGTATAGGGTTTCTCTATATGTATGGATGCGCTGGTGACACTTCAAAACAGACTTGCTGATGAAGCTCTTCCCACACTCAAGGCACTTAAATGGTCTCTCTCCTGTGTGGATGCGACGGTGGTAGGTAAGGTTGGAACTTTCTTTGAAGCTCTTCCCACACTCAAGGCACTTATATGGTCTCTCTCCTGTGTGGACGCGATGGTGGCAAGTGAGTTTGGAACTGCTTTTGAAGCTCTTCCCACACTCAGTGCACTTATATGGTCTCTCTCCTCTGTGGACGCGATGGTGACAAGTGAGCCTGGAACTGCTTTTGAAGCTCTTCCCACACTCAGTGCACTTATATGGTCGCTTTCCTGTGTGGACAAGTTGGTGCCTTTTGAGTTTATAACTATCTTTGAAGTTCTTCCCACACTCAGTGCACTTATATGGTCGCTCTCCTGTGTGGACACGTTGGTGCCTTTTGAGTTTATAACTATCTTTGAAGTTCTTCCCGCACTCAGCACACTTGTACAGTCTCTCTCTTCTGTGGATACACTGCTGGGAAGTGAGGCTCCCAGTGTCCGTGAAATTGGGGTGGACTCTCCTTTTCATGCTCTCTGCAGAATCACAGAACTCGTAATGCCTCTTTGCTGAATGCATGCACTGGTGGTTAGTGATGCTGGAATCTGTTTTAAAGCTTTTCTCACACTCAGTGCACGGATTCTGCTTTTTCATCCAGCACGCATCCTTGCTCCTGGTTTCCTCAGGCTGCTTTGGACCTATGGTGAAGTCCACTGGCTTCCTCAATGTCATTCCCAGACGCGTTCCCAGGGGCTTCTTGATGTGCTCACCCCGACCTTGCTGCAGGCCTTCATGGGCATCCCTTCTGATTTCTTCCGCAGAGATGTGACCCCACTGTCTATCTGCTACACAACTTCTCTGCAGAACCTCCTTTGCATTTTTGATCCCACCAGCTGCTGGATGACAGAGAAAATGCAGCAATAGCACACGGTGCCCAAAATAAAACAAAGGCAGAGAAGGCTCTTACAGCCCCAACATTCCCATTCCCTCCACCATCTCACCTGGGATGAGGTCTCCTGGCATGGCCTCAGGGCTACACACATCTGGGATCCAGGGGTCTTCCCCACTTTCAAGCCGGGAGATCACCACGGGCTTGGGGCCTGGAAATGGAGCTTCAGGGAGAGAAACAGGGAACAAGAGAGCATTTCCCTCATTCTGGCACAGTGCCTGTTCAACAGATCCACTCTGTCTTCCTCCCCATGGACAAACCACCCCTTGGGCCTGAATGTTGGAGCAAAGAATGATTTGACATCTGAACATTATGAAGGGATATTTTTTTTATATGTTCAACAGGTCATCAGCACCACTGTGTCCCTCCCCATGGAGAAAACAACATTTGGGTCTGAATGACACCGTGCCTACAGCTTCCCTTGGAGCAAAGAATCTCAGAACATTGTGAAGGGATATTTTTTCTTTCAAATTAACTTTAAAACAGATTACTTATTTTCTTACAATCTACCAGAGGTCAAGGCATCAAAATGTTGACAGCAATTGCATGGAAAATCCTCAATTCTATAGCAGTAACCAGAGAATCATCTGTGAGTTGGAGCTGGTGGCACCATGCAACACACAACACAAGGGCTAGTTTTCTCCCTCCTGGTTGATGCCTGCTTGCCAGCACTGACTCTGCAGCTTTGATCAGAGTGCCGTGCATACTAATCCCTTCTGAAACTCATGCTTCTCAGTATCTCCTTTCTTGCTGGCACTGCTGTGTTAGTCAATATGTAGCTGCATGGTGTTTATTCAAGGCCCGGCTTGCAGAGGCTCATTCTGCACAGCCAAAGGTGCCCTAACGAGGAGGAAAGGCAGACAAGCTCTCACCCAGCGAGGCCACGCACTGGTACGTCTCTAGCATCACGTCCCGGTAGAGCGCTCGCTGCGCAGGGTCCAGCAGCGCCCACTCCTCCCTGCTGAAATACACGGCCACCTCCTCAAAGCTCACGGGCTCCTGCAAGCAAAGAGGCTCCTTGCTGGGAACAGCCAAGGCCCAGGCAAACAGTTCACACAGGACAGATCCTCCCATCCCAGCTGCTTCCCTGTCCCCTGCACACACACGCTGGCTGAGAGCACCTCCCTCTTCCCCTGCATTCACATCCCTGGCCCTTTGGCCTCTCCTGCCTGCTTCCCCAACCCCTACCTCAGCTGGATGTGCTGCGGCCATTTCCTGCTCTCCTGCAGGCTGGGATGATCACGGCTGGAAGGCAGAAGTTGAACTGGAGCCTGCAGGGAGAAGAGAAATGGCAGGGGAGCTGTGAGGGAATGCAGCAGTCCCAGTCCCAGCTCAGCCCTTCTGCAGGGCACAGCCTGGGCATACAGAGGAAGACAATAAGCTGCAGCACAAGAAACAGCCTAGCTGAGAGAGATAAACTGCCACAAAGCTGTTTCATACTGGGAGGCTGATGCAACTGGTAGCAGACACTTAGTTCAACAGCTGAGACTGAGCCGGGGACTTACGACAAAGCAAGGCATGGAGGCAGCCATCTTATCCCAAAACAGGGAGCAGCACAAGTGCCCCTCCAGCAGGCTGCACTACAGGACCTGCCTTCAAGCAGGGCTCTCTGCAGCTCACACCTGCACAGAGATCCCTTGCAGCTTGACATCAAGACTCCTTCTCAATACTGATCTTCTCTAAGGCACCTGTGGTTACTTTGGAGCTTTCATGTGCTCTATAAGGCTCTGCCTTAGAGGGACCGTTTGATTCCTTCCACACAAAGCCTTGAGCAAGTTTGGGACTAGGAGAGGATCCAGCCACATCCTAGCTCCTTACCTCTGTGGTCTGAAGACATGAGAAAGAAAGGGGAAGTACTCTGAGCCTCGTGACTCAATGGGATGGCCTCCTGTAGCTGTGCGTGTAAACCTACCCACTATGCAGTAAATAACCAAGTGTATCCAGTCACCTCAGAAGGGGAGTTTTATTGGAGGTCTGAGTGGAGAAGAAAGTTGAGGACATACAACAAGGACAGGCTGTGCTGACTGGGGGATCTTTTGACTGACTGCAAGCACGTCTAAATGCGACGGCTACCCAGGAAAGAGCTGCAAAAATACTGTTAGAAAATGGTATGGCCATCCAACCATCCAGCAGGAGGTGCAGAAAAGCACCTGGTTCATGGAAGAACACTGTGAATGCAGCCCCCAACACACAAACACAGCGAGCCTCAGCGCAGATGGCAGCTGCCAGCAGAGCAGCCTGCTAGAGCACTGCCTCTACAGATCAGCAAGGGGAACACCTGGTGGCAAATGGATAAAATCCTCTGGCAGATGTCCGTACATCCTCTCAGGAGTGGAAGTAGCCTTGGGCTTGCTGAAATCAACCAAGCCCTCATAAAAGGGTTGAGAAAAGTACTTTATTAAGGAAAATGATGTAGTTCTCAAAACCACCTGCTGCTGATGTTACCTAAAAGTGATGAGGGCTCACATTCCTTGCGTAAGGAAATGCAAAATGGCGAGGAGTCAACTGGATCATACACACTTCTCAACTAAACAGGATGACTTCCTTAAACACATTAATAAATCAACAAAACATCCAACCATACGGAGAATATTTTTCCATCTCCTGAGAAGAGAGAGTATCTGACAGCATTGCAGCCAGACCAGCCTGTGATGGTCACAACCACAACCAGCCGATGCTGTGCTGGGAAATTTAACCGAACCAGGAAGGAAACTTACCAAATAGTAGCAGTGCTAAACAGAACAATAATGGCATCGTGGACTTATCCCTCTTTGTGATGCCAAAGACAATGCACAACACACCAGGAAACACTCCAGCAATAACAGATGAAAGGCCATAAAACTGCAGTACACAGACTGCGCTCATTAGCAGGGAAAGCTCTCAGCAGCGCCTGCCCTTTGCAGAAGGCACCTGGGCTGTGCTTTACTGACCTGCTGCTGCTCGGCCGTGTTCTCAACGCGTGCTCCAGTCAGCCCCCAGGCTGCCAGCTTCTCATCGTCTGTTCCAGAGCCCAGTGCCGGAGCTGCTGCAGATGCTGAACGTGCTCAGGGCCCGCAGCTGTGTGCTCAAGGCATCTGCAGCTGCCGGGACAGTCTGAACAAAAGCCTTGCCAGGGCTTTGCACAACCCCAGCTGAGCCATCAGGCAAGCGCTCAGCAAACAAAAGGTAACGCCATTTCAAGGGTCGCCAGAGGCACGTGTTGCCCGCAGGGTCCCCGAAGAGAAGCTGGGGGCTGCCGGGGAGGAGGAGCAGGGCGAGTGCAAATTTCCACTTGGAGGCTTCACATTAAGACACTCCAAAGGAGGCATCGGGGGGTTTAAAGCTTCCGTCAATCCACGCGTGCACAGCTGCAGAGCGAGGCCGTCTCGTGTCTCCCATGACCCAGAGGAAGAACTGCAGTCCCAGTTGCTCTGTGTTACAGAGATCCAACCGGGCAGCAGAGCACGCTGACCTCCTCTGCTCCCTTCCTCACTGTCCCAGCTCCCAGCCCGTTCCCGTGCCCCTCGGAGCCCAGCCCGGGCTGCATGAACTGCCGCCCTGGTTGCAGCCCGTCTGGGCCAGCAAACCTGCTGCGCTGAGCGGGAGCTGGAGCCGGGACCAGGGTCCCGCCTGGGGTACGGCAGTGCGGGTTCCGCCCCGTCCGGGGCCGCTCCCCGCTCCTCTCCCGGTGCTGCTGGCAGGGGGCAGGAAGCGTGCGCTCCTCTGCACGAGCCACGAAGGGCACCTACCTTGGGTGCGGAGCAGGCTGCTCCCAGCTCTGGTGCAGGTAGCCGGGCTCCGCGGAGTCGCGTAGAGCAGAGGACGCCGAGTGCCCTCAGCCCGGAGCTGGCCGCAGGACGGCCTTGGTGCACCTCCTGCCACCGCGGTGCTGCCCGGATGGCTTCCAGCCAGGCTCTCGCCTCTTCCGCACAGGCTCAGGAAGGCAGGAATTCCCACAACGATCACGCCCAGAGCTCGTTTTCATGGCACATCTGCCCCCGGGGGATGGCGATGGGAAGGGGTGCGGGGGAGGAGGGAGGGAGGAATGGGGGCTGTGTTTTGTTACGCTAAGGAAGCATCGCTTTCTGCCGGCTCTCTTTGCTTCCTTCGGTGGGGACATTCGCACACCCTTGTCATCAGGCATCCCTCCCTTGCTGTCCTGGCGTTCCTGTTACTCCTAACCCCCACGAGTATGTCCCAGCAAGAGGCAGTCTCCGGTACAGCACCAGAGGACATTCTGTGTTGAACAGAACTCTTGCAATGGAACCGAGCTGTGGGTAGGAGCTTTACCCAGAAGCTGCTGTAAGAATACGACTTTCCCCAGATCCTTGTCTAAGGGTCCTAATAAGTCTTCTGTGCAGCGATACCTTGCGGTTCTGTGTGGGTTTGTGGTCCGTATGGCTGGCCATACCTACCCAGTGGGAAATTGCATTTAGGAAAGCAGGATATTGAGGTTCGTTTTCTGGTGGATATGGGTGCTTCTTACTACCCATAGATGGTTTTGTAACAGTGTAGATGCTACTGCCCAACGGGAAAAGGCTTCCTTTTTTGGATTAATTAAACATAAGCTAAGAAAACAAGCAGGAATACAGAAATTCTTGTACCTGCCGGGTTACTCTGGCAAGAAATTGAATAAAACTGGAGCTAAGAGTGCAACAATATTGACTGATTAAAAACTGTAACTCTGGCTTTAACACAAACTGGGCAAAACAATGTTGTACCCCCAGGAGTTACAGCAATCTCAAATATGATACACTTAGTGGTGTGGGCATCAGGGCCAAAAATGAAGCCCTAAATAGAAGTTAAAAGCAAGAGCTTGCCTAGTCAGGGTAAAGCGGTGCCCTTTGAGGGTATGGGACTGTAGGAGGATAAAAGAAATAATAGGTAACTTTTTGGAGTTTGGATTCCAATTTTGATAGCAAGTGCTGTAGTTTGGTACAAGACTTGAGGGCAAGTACTAGAATAGTTGAATGGATACACTCAGTGGTGGCAAATCCATGCACTTTATTAACCAAGTTAAGGAACGAAAAGATGGAGTTTACCTTCTGGATTTGAGGGATGTCTCTTCTGCCTGGTTTGGCCAAAGGAAGCCCAAGGTTATTTGCCTTTGAATAGGAAAGCCCTGATATGGGGAGAAGAGTCTCAGTTAACCTGGACAGTGTTACCCAGGGTTGTGAGAACAGCTGAATGATGGTCAACTCATGAGCCTGAGATCTGGGATCCTCCATCCTAGGGTGGAACTTTACTGCAGCACGTGGCTGCCACAGCAACAAAAGGACTGTGTACAATAGACTGAGAGTTTGCTGAGTTTCTTGGTTTACAGAAAGCACAAATAACTCAACAGGAAGTGACATATTTGGGAAATGAGATTACAGCTGGACTTTGAACCTTAAGGACTGCCAGGAAAAAAGTCATCTGCCAAACCCCTGAGCTGCAAATTGCCAAGGAAGTGAGTAAGGGATGGCCAGGGTGCCTGAGGGCGGTGGCTGCACTGGTACTTGTGGGAATACAAGAAAAGCTGTTCAGAGCAGCAGCTGTGGAGCAAGATAAACAGCATGAGAACCAAGGACACCTCTGCAAGGAGAAGAAGGGTCTCACAGCTCTGATTGGATGCGTGCCTGCATGGACAGTTGAAAAGGGTTCTGTAGAATGCTGTGTTGACATGTAAAGGTGGTTGGGAAAGTTGTAAGGGCGGACGGGAAAGTTAGAAAATAACAACTTGTGAAGGTCTATAAGGGATGTGAGAACTTGTAATAAACGATTTGGATCGTTCACATCTGAGTCCGTGCCTCAAACGCTGCAAATGTGGTGGTGATAGGTTGATGGTTGGACTTGTTCTTAGAGGTATTTCCAACCGTAATGATTTTTTTATTCTATGAGGGTTAAGGACTCCAGGACAGTATCAGTGAATACTTCATTCATGGCTTGAAAGCTGAAGCTTGAAGCTGCTGAGGTTGAATGAGGAAGAGTATGTCCTTTGATGTGGTTGAAAACTGATCTTGAACAGACTTTCTCAACAGGATACTCTTTGGTTGGGACAAATACAGAGGAGTGTATTTGTGATTTTTCTTGCGCAGGGTCAGTGATCACTGTCTGCACAACAGTTTTAGGAAACAAGAAAAGAGAAACAAAAAAAACTGCACGGGACCTAAGTAAAATGAATTCTTAAAGACTGACTGTGCTAGTGAAACATATTGAGTAGCTTGAAGCTTAAGACAAAGGAGTTAATTGCTTTGTTGTATGTGACTATATGAAGGGTTGCTGTAAAGAAGAATAGTAAACTTGTTATATGGTAAACAGGCTATGAACTAGTGGTTGTATCAGTTAGGAAGATTCGTGTTAGTTACTGCCTTTGAGTAGTAAAGCTTGTAGAGCTTGGGAAGAATAGGTTGGAAAAGCTACAGAATTTTCATCAGTAACAGCTTAGACATGTATTGGGGTTAGTCTAGTTATGGATTTTATTGCTGTAAGACATGAGGGATGGGCAAAATGACTTGTTCCTAGTCCCTCCCAGTGCTGTTATTCTGTGCTGCTTGTGTGTTTTCAGAAATCTATGTATTACTTACTATTGTGCCTTTGTTCTTTAGTTGTCATTAGTTGTGGCAAGGGTGACAGCCCTTTCTTCACTCTGTTTCCTTACTGTAGAATTAGGAAATTTACAAAGAGGAAAAACGTGAATAGTCAGGAATATTTTGGAAAGTGTTTCCACTGTTAAACACTTCAGAATTTCTCAGAAATTCTGCTTCCCAGCTGTAAAGAAAAGGCTTGTGCATAATTTCAAAGGGTTGAGAATACTTAATCCTGAAATTGTTTATTGGTTTTTTACTCTGTTTTGGCCTTGTACTTTGTCTCCAGTAGTATGTAGTTGGCACTCAGAAGTAATTTGATTCAGCTTGTCCTTCTGCACTGTTTGCTTTCTGTTCCGTTGTGCTGCTTTGCCTGTGGAGTCCTCTAGTCTGAGATCTGTTGTCTCACCTTGCCTGAATTCTGCCTCAACTGAATAGACATAGATTCAAAACCTGTGTTGCATTATTTTCTGGTTTCAGAAGTGTCCAGTCTTTTACTAGATAGACTTTCCTGGTTTTGAGTAACTTGCAAAACTTGAGAGTATTCCTGCCTGCTTCCCAAGAGTCTCTGTTTTTCAGACAAGGTTATGTTAACAAATCCATGAAACCCCAATAGAAATTCTGGGCTCTTTGCTGTGTGTCTACTTGCATCTTCTGCTTTCTGCCCTTGTCTTTGTGATGTCTTCGTTTTGCACATCCTCTTTATTTGTCTTACTTGAGTAAATGAATCCATCTGTCACAATCTTCTCACCTGGATGTCTGAAAGTTCTCTTCCCGGCAGGGGATTTATTTCACTGTTTACCTCTTAATTTTTGTCCTTCCATTTCCTTCTCTGTTACTTTGGTTTTATTTGCTGCAACGCTTCCTCCTCTTTATTTTCAGGAGTACTTCTAATCTCTTAACATGAACTGTGTGTTCCTGTACTTCAGGTTCTCTTCAAAGATTTTTTCCATATCTCTTCTTTGACTTTGATTAATGTTAACTGTTGAGATTTTTCTGGATGTATTCCCAAGACTCAGTCTGAGGTTTAAAATCCATCCAGTAGTACTACTGAATTCAAGTCTGCAATTCAGAATTGCATCGTTTGTAGAGCAGGGCCTTTTTAGAATTGAATTCAGTGGGATGTGAACAGAAGACTCAGGACAGCAGGGTCTGTTTTAGTTGGATAAGGCTTTTGGTTAACTCTTCTCATTCCTGTAGATATGGATTTATCTTGTTTCATCTACACGCAAAACTTTGTAGTGTAATCAGTTACATAAAAATACATTCTCTTCTCTTCCTGTGTTTCTAGTTCTGTCTTAGTAGTTTTCTTGAAATGTGTTAGCACAGTCCTGCTTCATGTAGTTCCTGTCCTTGTTTTTCTGTTCCTCCTGCTTTCCCTAGTCCTGTTCTGATAACCTCAGAAGTACTCTCTGTTCTTCTTAATTTCTTCATGCCTAAATAGAATTGTCCCCTCAACACCAAATCTGAAATGTTTTTGTGTTATCTTAGCAGCCCAAAAGTAAATACCAGGTTAGTTTTTATGAGAATTTCCTTTTCAGTGTCAGAATCTGAGCTTGGTTTACCAGAAGAGCTCAGGAAAACTAATGTTTATTAAAAATCAGTGTATTCTGTAACTCCACCACGTTCGGCATAGTGCAGTTTAGGTTCAATGGAATACAGTATTCTCCTGAAGCTTTGAGATGTTTGTCTTTTTGATTAATGGAAATGGTGGAAAGCATTGTACTTGAATTGCAGGTGTTGTGCTTCTTCCAAGGATTATGAAAATCAGCTGTATTGTCTGGTGCCTTGGGAAAAATACAGCAGGAATTGAAAGGTCCTGCCAGGTTTCGTGCTTTTGTTTTGCATGTGGTAGTATTGAGCTATTAAGAAAGACTTCAAATGTTGTGCGGTACAGCTCGTATTTCCTATCTGCTTAAAGGGAGAAGCAAAGTCTTTGATACTGCTACAGCTGTTGGATGTGAAGCTTTAATTAAAAAGTTCTTTGCTTTGTTTGGTAGCAATAGCTAAATATCCTGTTGAAGGAAATGTAACTTTTTTTAATCAGGGGTGATTAAATTCTTATGATCACGTTAGCAGATGTTTTGGGACAGATCTTAAACGAAAGTTTTAACAGTCATATCTGTTTCCATTGCTTACATGTCCCTTACCAGTAGTTGTGGGTCTGTTTAACATGTTTTTCTTTGCTCCGTGTAATTATTATTTTTTCAACAAAATAACAGTACTTTGTGCTTTTACTGTGCATTCTGCTATTATCTTATTGTAAAACATGGGACCCCATTGTAATATATCTATGAGGGCTGCTCTGAAAGTAATGCCTCCTATTTTATTATGTCAGCCCATGACATCAGAGGCAGTATTCCATTACATATTATTACTGTGCAATGAAAGCTTTGCTTCTATCATAAGCATGTATCCTTCTCAGTGTCTAGCTTCAGCAGTAGAGGTTTTCACAGAGCTCTGAGAGCAGAGCTACACTTTAAAACTGGTGAGTCTGCCCCATGGGTTGGAAGTGATAAGCTTGGCTTTTGTTTGTAACTTTGAGACAGCTGCTCAAGAGTGGGGTTATTCTCATGTGTGCATTAACAGATAGCTTATTACCTGCTGGTGAAGATTAGTTAAGCATCCATAAATGTTGACGGTTTTTGTCATCACCAGGCATAATGTTAGGATTTAAATGCATTCCCAAAGTGGAAAATGCTCATGAAGATTTCTGTTTGATTGTTTTCAGAGTTGTGGGTTATACTGCTTTCTTTTAATGGGCTTGCTATGACAAATATAAAGCCTGTTCTTTTCAGCCTTTAGTTTACTAGCTATTAACAACAGAATATTTACAGTGAAAAAGATCTAAGGGGATAAACACATTATATTTTAGCACCTCAACATTTGCAAAAAATAAATGGACAAAACCACCTCCCTTCCCACTACAGCACTTATCTGGCAGAACTGGTTGGATTGCTTCTGTTCTCTTAGCTCTTGGGGCTGTTGTTTTGCCACTCATAGAACTGCTTCCCATGAGTTGATGTTGTGTTTGCATTGGAGGGGTTGAGAAGCAGCTGAAACTGTCAGCTTCATTCTTGTCCTGCATCCCACTGAATGTGAGCTGTGTATGAACTCAATAAGCAAATACGATTTTTGGTATTGCATTAAGTATATTCCTGTGCTGTGCTCTGGTGGTATGTAACTGTTCAGGCTTTGACATTATTAATGGAAGCATGCCTGACTTCAGCATGTGCAAGGCTTAATCATGAGCATCTAACCCATCTTTTAACAATGAGGCAGAGTTCAAGTAGATTTGCAGGTGATCAGTTGTGCCAGACAAAACTGAATTCCTTCTTTGATAGAACGACCAATTCCTTTTTTCCTCCAGACAAAGAGAAGAGATGTAGTCCCATATGTCATACTTCACTTGTGCTCTTGAGGCTGTGCCAGACAGTAAACAGCTAATTCATGTAAAAGAGATGATCGTTGCGAGAGTTGGTGTTTGCTGAAGGAAACAACTGCTTGTGGTTCTTTTTTTTATTTAGGGCAACCACCTCAAAAGCCATAAGCAACAACAAAAATTCCTGCAGGAGTGATTGGAACGAGAAATGTTGGCAATAAGGGGATTTTCCAAGGGCTCAAATTGAGGGCTAGTCTTGCACTGTTTGCAGTAATGACCTTGGCACCAAAAACTCGTTGGGATTTTCTTATGAGAATTTGTGGTGTGTTGTCAGTAGGTGACAACTGAGGAAATGCATGTGCAGCAGAACACATGCGTTTGGGACATGGTACAGATACAGAAAAAACAGTGAGACTGGGCATGTCAAGGACAATAACAACCCTCCTGGGGGACAGTAGAAATCCTTATCGTTGCAGCATGAATAACTGGAGAGAAGTGAACATGAGAGTGGAAGATGTATAGGGAAAGATATTCTGTGGAGAATAAGCTGCAATTAAGGCATTGTACAATGTTCTTCCAGCTGGAATATTACTTGCAGTTCTGGCTACTGTATTCAAGAAACATTGATTGAAGCTGCTCGGAATTCAATGAAGGGAATATTATGGGAATAAAGAGCCTGTTATGAAAGGACAGTAGAGAAGTTCTTCAGTCTGTGGGTAAGATCTAATGGCTGGATAAAATAAATGTAAATGAATGGAAAAGCTCTTGCCTCTTAAGGTGAGATCCTGGAAGAGACTCTGTGGTCATTTGTCCAGTGTGTTTTCCCCCAACTCTTTCTGTACAGGGAGTGATATTGTTTAAACCTACCTTTATAAATGAATCAGTTGGGTATCTTACATGAGTTATTGCCTTTGTTTATAAACAGTATTGGACAGTATTGATTTATGTAATTGAAAATGAAAAATCATCGTTATGAAGATTTTGTTTGGGACCTGAGCAAGGTCAGTTGAGCTCCCAACACGCTGTGGAAGAAAACTTGTTTTTATTCTTGTGAATTATTTTTTTAATCTCTAATGTCGTTCTGGGAACACTGTTACATCCCTAAAAGGCAGCAGCATATTTAAATTATCCCAGTAATGAATAATAATATACAGTAATGAATAATAATAGTTTCATTATAAGTGTTAAAATTTTCACTGATAGTTTAAAAAAAGGAAATGCTATTTGTCAGATGTCAAAAACAGGATAATTTACCAAATGCAGAAATTTAGGATTTAGTGAAATTAATTCAGGTGTAAGAATATTGGTGGCCTGTATTTGACTCCTGCATAGTTTGCAAGGTTCTTGCACATAAAACCTAGTTTTGTGGTATTTTTGCTTCTAATTCTACCCTCTTGTTAGCAATTTGTGGGTCAGGCTGGGTCACATCACACTTCATTTCAGTTTTCTGTTTCTTCTTACTTCATCTACTTTTATTCCTCCATCATACAGGTAGTTAGGGCAGTCGATATATGAATCATTGTGGAGATGACTGTTCCTGTAACATTTGAAAGAAAAAATTGTTTTTTGATCAAGCGTTCCCAGTAAAAGATAAATAATTCTATGTGAACCAAAAAACTCTGAGTAACTAGTGAAATAAGTTGACCTTTTTCTTTCCAGTTTTGCAGGTAGGAAGACAAACCTGATGAGCTGAATGACTTTTCTGTTTAGCTGCTGTGTCTGAAATAAAACTAGTTCATAGACTGCATGCAATTTCAGTTATTCATTGGTGGGGTATTTCTTGTTTTGCTTGTAGTTGCCTTGTGGTCATCGGTGTGAAGAGATTTGCCATTCAGGTGATTGTCCTCTGAACTGCAGCCAGAAGGTTAAACTCAAGTGTCCTTGTAAGCAACTGAAAAAGGTAAGTTTTGAAGTTGCAGTTCTGAGAGTGACACATTTTCTTTGTATGTTCCTAGGCTTGTGTACATGGATTGTCTCTGGTCAAGACTGGAATAGAATCAGTTACTTGAGCAGAGCAGCAACAGCAGCTGAAAGTCTGGGTGGAACAATCAAAATATTCACTAAGGAACATAAAATTCATTGTAGAAAATGTTAGCTCCCAGATTTGCAATACCTTTCTCTTCAAGCACACTTCAATTTTTGTAGTTCCATTAGGAAAATAATCAGATGATCTGGAGTGATTTAAGAAGTCAAAGCACATTTTCCTCATTAGGAACTGAGAAGTTTATAATTACATAAATTGGAACAGTCACAGATGTTTTGAATTCCTAATTGATGGTTGTCTGAGGCCCTTAAAGCAAACAGAGGCATCAGCATCCTTAGCTTTCAGCAGAGATAAAGGACAAAGCTTATAGCTATCAAGTATGATGAGGGGAAAACCAGAGGCTGCTGTGACCTCTTGACAAGTGTTAACTTAATGAAAAATTCACTATCTGGCTTGAACAAAGCATGCTTAAATTATTTTCAAGACCCGGTTAACTTCTGAGCTTTCCACACAGATGCAGTTTCCCCAGAGTTCTTAGCTTCTCCAAGAAATGTCTTCAGAAATCTCAGATCTTGCAGGGCGCATGTTCAAGAGAAAGGATGGCAATGCCCAGAGTACGTGCTTCAAATTGAGCAGTCTCTGCTTATAAATAACTAGCTTTTCTTTATTTGTAAGTTGAAATGTTGACTTCTGCTGAGGATAAATTATTTTGTTGTGACTAAGTGCTCTTACTAATTTCAGTTTTTCTTACTCTACTGTGTTCAGTAAAATCAATAATATCATTGGTTGCGTGTATACTTCTGCTTCTTGTTCCTTAAGATATAGGTTTACAGTTGGACTTGATGATCTTTGAGGTCTTGTTTCTTATGCCAGACTTAATTGAATAAGGAAGATGGGTATTTCCATGATAGCTCTCTTACATCTAGTTGTTGCTGTCCCTAATTTTCATACTGTTTTTGGAAAACTGAAATGTGTTATCATCTTCTGCTGAGTTCTGACGCTGTATAGCTATTTCAGACCAGTTCAGATTTTATTGTCCCAGATTTCCGGGATGTCTTCAGTGATTATGTGGATGTCCAACTGAAGTGTGGTAGCAAGAAGCAATGAAATTAATGTTTAGGATGCTCACTTTTCACTTTTACAGTGGCCTGAAATGGAACATTCCAGATCTGCTATTCTGAAAGTTTTATGGTCCTTAAATATGATGACGGTTACTTTTTTTCCCCCCCTCAATCTTGTAAATTTGATTTTAATAAGGTGGAAAGGTTGTTATGAGTTAATTATATAATTAATAAAAAATAATTCTTATATGATGACAGCCCACTTATTTAAATAGCCACGAAGTGGTCCTTCTGATTCCTAGTGAAATGGTGTTTCCCTTCAGAAAGAGAAGAAAACACTATCCCCACCTTAAATATCATCTCACTGTTTCCAGGTCAAGCCCCCAATCCATGCTCTCTTTTGTACAGAGAGCTACAGTGTAGAGGGTAAATGATGGTAGAACCAATAAGCCACTGATAATTGGACTGTGTATTAGTTGCAGCTAATCTGACTGCAGAAATATGACTCGTTTCTGTAGTGTGAAAGATGATGTCTTTTAACGTTTGCTTTATGCATCTGCCCTTGCCTGAGACCGTAATTAGGGTGTCTTTGATTCCAGAAGGTCCTTATGCATATTTGCTTGGAGCTGCATGCTTACAGCAGATAGTGTACTTCTTTCTTAGCTTGGATAGGATAGTGTACCTGTATATTTAGTCTTTTGTGCCTGCAGCCTGTGATCTTGAAGATAAGGAGAAACAGAATTGAGTACCTAATATTTGCAGCTGAATTCTCCTCTACCAGTCTTCTGTCTGTGTATACTACTGGTGAAGTTGGGAGTTGACAGGACACGTATTCCAAGCTGCTCTGTAAATATGCCTCATCTGAACCATCACAATTAATATCAAATGTAGGAGCTCATAATTTGAGTGCAAAACAGGAGGATTTTTTCTTCCTTTTCTGGTGTTGAAGTTAACTGTTGCATCATGAGGCTATGCATGTAAACATGCAAGGTCGTATAAACCACTTGAATTTGTAACCCACAACTTGTAGTGGACCATATTCTTAACCATCTAGGCAGGTGGTTTATCTTAGCATGCTGGAATTGCTCTGAAGAAGTTAGTTTTTGGATTTTGCTGTATGCTATGAAAATTGTTCTGCATATTGTCAGAAAGCATGAAAACCAGAATAGCTTCTGGCTATGTTACTGTGCTTTCCTGACAAAATTCTTCATAGGCTAGTAGTATAGATTATAAGATTATAACTTTCTCTCTGTGCTGGTATTCTGTTTTGGTTTTGTTGGTGGTTTTTTTTTGTTTTTTTTTTCTGTTGTTGTTGTTTGTTTGTTTGTTTGTTTGTTTTGGCCTTCAATGTAAGGGGGAGGAAGGAGAAGGAAGTAGGGGAGATCTTCCCATGACCAGACCTTGCCCTGTAGTTTCAGCCAGTTTAGAGAATTGATACGAAGTTTCAGAAGAGTTACTTATTAGTTACTTTGCATGGTATCTTTTGTAACAGTTCACAAGGTTATATTGCTTTGTCTTAAATAAATAAGTGAAAAAAAAAGACAAGAAAAATTAAACTGAACCACTTGATTTATTCTTGATTCAGTTTAGCTTATCAGAAAGAAGGAAAATAGAAAAGGATGCTTGAATACAGTTACAGTTTCAAATAATATTTATTTATTAGCTTCATTCTGTAAATATACCGAATAAAATTGTTTTACAATTTTCCCAACAAAATGAACGTTATAATTAAATTTTTATATAGGGAAATGAATTACAAACAATTCAATTTATACTTAACAGGAAGTACAGTGCAGCAAGATACAAGAAGGCCACGTTTCACTGGAGTGTGATGTTTTATGCAAGGAAATGAAACGGAAGGCGTCTGAGGTGGTGTATCCATTTTAGTTATGTTATCTTCATTGCCTTGAGAAAAGTTGGAAAAAACAGGCAGATCGTTATTTTTTCAAGACAGTAATAGCAAGAAATGCAGTGCAACTCAGCGTACAGTTTAATTGCACATTTAATTTTTGGACTATTGAATCTGGCTTATTGCTGAGAATTGCACTACTTGTAGATAGTGTCAACTCACTTGATGAAACACTGTGTTAAGGTAATGCTCTATTACCTCTTTATTTTTAATGTACATTGGAACTGGAGATTTCCTCTTCAGCCAAGAAGTGCTAATCAATGATAATAAAATCATTACTGCTAGTGAGAGCTATAGAAGCACTTCATTTAGGCCTTACTTTTACTTTGAAGGTTAGCAAAGTGTTATCTTGTGTGTTCCTGTCACACAGTATTAGGTGACTGCCACAATTACAGAGAGCTTTCAGCAACTGCATGTGCTTTTCAGCCCATTGTAAACATGGATGCTCTCCAATAATTTTGTTTGAAGTAAAGAAACTGCTGCATAATCTCACCTAAAGAGACAGAATATCCGCATTGTTTTTCTAGGCCTTTTATGGAAACATGAGGAAATGGTGCATGAACTGGTTAACTTTTATCAACTTAGTAGTATATGTAATATACTGATATATATAATTTAAATATTCAACCCAAAACCTCATTCTGTAAAAGCTACATCTGTCTGTTTCTGCTCAGAATTTCAGGATTGTCAGGCAAGTTCTAAGACGTACTCTGTAAATCAAATTCTACACCTTTGCAATCAGCTTGAACACCAAGACTCTTGGAATATACTTCTAGAAAAACCAGCAGTAACAAATCATCCTAGTGAAGTGTGGAAGTGAGTTTATTGGGCATGGAGTGCATTGAAGGGGGGTGAATTCATAGAAGTCTGCATCAACAAAGGAGCACATTTCAGTGGGGTGCAGCATCAGCTGCAGTTTCACTTCAGCAGATAATATTTCCTATTTTTTATCTGTACCATTGAATTCAACTGGGAAAATATTCTAATGCATCAAGCAAATGACTACAGGTTCCTGTGAGCATAGGAAGTTCCACACAGACGTGTGCAGGAATCTTACACAAATACAACAACAGCAGCGTACAAAAGAAGCTACATTCTGTGTTCACGGGCTGATTTCTCTTTTGGAACTGATGTTCTGCCATTAGATGGCAGTGAAATACCAGGAGGGATAGGGCTGCAGTTTTTGCAAACCAAACTTTCCTATTTCAGGTATTCATGACTAAAAAGACCTTTGTGTGTTTTTCTGATGAGACACTCTGACATTGTCTAGGTGAAATGAAATTGTTAGTGATATTTCATATATGGTTTAACAATTTAAAAAAAAAAAATCTGAAAATCCACAAATGTAACTGCTTGCACAGAGCACGCTCTTTGAGCTGCGGTGTTCTTAAGCGTGAGCTGGTGTGCCTTCTGCTTAGTCTTCGACAGCTCTTAAGTTGTAGACTGATTGGAACAAATTCCATCTGTGCATACCTTGCTTAGTTAGTTACCATTTTTACTGTGCAAAATGTGATACATAAATATATATATGTACATATATAGACTGATTATTG
The DNA here is from genome assembly GCF_054131305.1 of Coturnix japonica. Taxonomy (NCBI): domain Eukaryota; kingdom Metazoa; phylum Chordata; class Aves; order Galliformes; family Phasianidae; genus Coturnix; species Coturnix japonica. The sequence goes on along the minus strand of NC_140688.1, from coordinate 4,598,168 downwards.
AGATCAAGATGGTTTTTAACTTCAAGTTGTCAATCATATCATTACATCTTAGGGCATTCTATTACTCTGAGATCTAATTCTACTAAGGTAGTGTTAAGTGGCTGCAGAGTTGGAGGTCCAAGAAACATGTACAAGCAGCAGATACGCATACACTGACCCAGCACACTGGTACTGCCGTCACTGTAGTGATGCCTGACTGAGGGAATTTCAGAGATAGAGCTGGTGTCTTAATGTTTGATGGCTTTGCTGCATCTATATGCCTTTTTGTGTAATGAAAAATACTATTTGGCACTTTCACTGTCTTCAGGATTTTGTGTCCTGTCAATCACCTGCTTTTTACCTGATGAATCCAAGTTAAACATCTCTTAGCAGCTTCCCCTGGGAAACCGACTTTAAGGGCAGGGGTATTGAACAGAGCTGGCAGCTCTTTAAGGACACCCTTCTGAAAGCACAGTGGCTCTCCATCCCCCTGCAGAAGAAGTCAAGCAGGGAAGGCAGGCAGCTATCATGGATGTGCAAGGACCTGCAGCTTAAACTTGAGGGAAAAGAGGGAAATGTTCAGAAAGTGGAAGCAGTGTTGGATAGCCTGGGAGGAATACAGAGCTGTTGTCTGTGGGAATACAAGAAAAGCTGTTCAGAGCAGCAGCTGTGGAGCAAGATAAACAGCATGGGAACCAAGGACACCTCTGCAAGGAGAAGAAGAGTCTCACAGCTCTGATTGGATACGTGCCTGCATGGACAGTTGAAAAGTGTTTTGTAGAATGCTTTGTTGACATGTAAGATGTTTGGGAAAGTTGTAAGGGCAGATGGGAAAGTTAGAAAATAACAACTTGTGAAGGTATATAAGGGATGTGAGAACTTGTAATAAACGATTTGGATCGTTCACATCTGAGTCCGTGCCGAGTCGCTGCAAATGGCGCCCACAACGTCGAGCAAATCAACCCGCGGCTGAGCGAGCCCGGTCCGGCAGCGTCGCCCGACTGAACTTCGGAGAGACTGTTTCGCGCGCACCCGCACCGTTCTGCAGGACAGAAGGTGAGCAGTCGGGAACTATGGGGAGCTCACTAACGAAGGAGCAGAAAGTAAATCTCGAAGTATTGCGGTCAGTGTTACCGTATCAGGATAAGACTGTGTCTACTAAAGCATTAGCTACTCTTCTTAAATGGATAAACAAAAATGTCCCTGAATTTCCAAAAACTGAGTTCTCTCTCGATGGAGAACTTTGGGACAAAATCGGCTCAAAACTCTACGAGGCTTCTCTCGCTAAAGACAGAACGGCTGCTAAGCTGTTGCCCGTTTGGAGCCGGATAATGGAAGGGATTAAGCAATCACGACGGGAAAGAATTTATTCCGACCATTCCCTGCCGCCCTCCGTCCCAACCCCGCCGCTGCCTCTCGCTGCGGGAAGCGGCCCGTGCCCGGATCCGACTGGCGGCTCCGACCCCTCCCCGATTCGGGGAGACGAGGGGCCGCGGCCGCCCCCCTTCGCGCTCCCGCCGTTCGCTCCTCCCCCGACGTTCGCCGCGTTGCCGCCCTCTACGGCGCCCTCGCCCTTCGCTCCGCCTACGACGCTCGTCGCGCCGCTTCTGCCCTCCTCACCCCCCCCACATCATGCGCTGCTGCGTCTGTGCAGCCGGCGTGTAACGTGGTTAAAGACACGGACGGATCGAAACCAGGGGATCGTTGTGACCCCGGTCCAGAAGATCCAGAAAGAGAATCGGACGCATTTCCTCCTGATGATACTTTGAAGGAAGCAGGAATGACAAATTTCCCTACAGCGTACTGTGATGTCTTAGAGCAATGCAGAAAAGAAACAATATTAAGGGGTGATGCTGACACGTTGCAGACCTTTCCTAATCAGGTCCCCCATTTGGAATCTCTGCCTTATGAGGCAGTGAAGGAGCTAAGGGAGTCAGTGAGAACATACGGAGTTCAGTCAGCCTTTACATACAATCTTTTGGTTGCAAACAGTGACAGTTACGCTATGACCCCTCACGATTGGAAAACTGTGTTAAGAATGATCCTCTCTGCTATGCAATACACCGTGTTTATGACTGAATATCAGCTACATAATTTGACTGATACCTCTTTGCCTCAGACTCGGACAAATCCATGTGGCACAGCACCTCTTCAACTGTGTCAGACAAATGTCACTCACGTTCCTGAATTTGGCTGTCTAAAATATGCACATATAATAATAGATACTCATTCTTCTTACGTATTTGCCACAGCACATACAGGTGAACACAGTCATGACACCCGTAAACACTGGTTATCTGCTTATGCTGCTATGGGAATCCCACATACTACAAAAACAGATAATGGGCCTGCGTATACCTCTAAGGCCACTCAAACTTTCCTCCAAGAAGGGTGTGTTAAACATACTACAGCCATTGCTCATTCTCCCACTGGACAAGCTATTACTGATCACATTTATCAAACATTGAAATCCATTCTTATTATTAAACAAAAAAGGGGGAATATGGGAGACACACTACATGAAATACTATGCAAGGTTTTGCTTGTTTTGTTTGTGCTGAAGTTTTTGAATCGTGTTCATAGAGATACAGCTTATGTGGATCGTCATTTTGTGGCTTCCCCAGTGCTAAAGGAACAGCCTATGGTTAATGTTTGGAATATGGCCACAGGACTTTGGGACTGTCCCCTACCACTGACAACTTGGGGTCGTGAATATGCTTGTATTTCCACAGGGACTGGCCCTATGTGGGTTCCAGCATGATATCTTCGGTCTCATCTGAAGGCAGAAAATAGCATCCAGCCTTTATAGTAATTGTAATTGTGTGTTTCTTACTTAGTGGTATTGCTTTGTAACTTGCTGTGTTATAGATAATATTAGTAATAGTTTGACATGGTGTGTGATTTTCTGTTTTACCAATGCAGTCTCAAGATTTAGAGTTTAAGGCATTAGCTATGATGTTGTGTGCTTCTTCTATTTTAGTAACAGATCAGATGTGTATTAAACAGGATTTGATGTAATCAATGCTAGAACCTACAGGAATAGCTCTTTCAATGTTTTAGTACTGTTTGGTTATGATGTTATTAGCCTATTAATTAACTTTTCTTAATTTGCAAAGACAAAACCTGGAAAGGAATCCCAGACAAAGAGATGACCCTGTATCATAGAATAGATACCTCTCTTACATCCAACTAATTGGGATCTGAAAATATAACCATGCATCATTTTAGAGGAAAGTGCACGCTAATAGAACTAAATTTGATAGTTTATTCTGTTTTCCAAGCAGGTGTTCCACTTGGGCTCTATATCATGCACTGGCCATGCGGATGTGGTGTACAACTGGAAGAAATCCTTCAGACCCTGAATGCAGGAGAGAATCTGTGATGGGTGAGAGAGGAAATGTGCACCTTGAAGCAGGGGACGCCCTGCTGGCACTACCTGTTACATCCAACACCAACATGGCTTGCTGTTTCTCAAGGGTCAGTAAGTAATAATGCCCCTAGTGATACTCTAGTACATTTTTCCTCTAAAATTGGTTCTGTTTGACATGCTATTCCATTAAATTGCGCGATCATTAATCAATTATTAGCCCGGATAACTCAGTCAGTAGAGCATGGTTATGAGCATCTTAAAAGCATTTATTGCACAAATTTTAGTGGTCATTAAAAAATCAATGTATCAGAGTATATGAAAATTGAAGACTTTTCCAAATCAGGTACAGATTAACACAATGGGACCCTCACAGATTTATTTTCAGGTTGCAGAAACTTAGGTTGCAGTACAGACATATTTGTTCTTTTTAGTGGGTTTAACAGTAATGTTGTTATGTTGTATTTGACTTGTCTCTTTTTTCACTTTTAGAGTATTGTCAATCAAGGCCTTGATTGAGTTATCATAGTTATGTTATTAATATAAGTAGTGTTGTTATTCTATAGGCAGTATCTTGAAATTGTTGTAATACAAGAAGAATTTTATGGAGCAGCAGCCATGGATCAAGATAAGGAGTTCACAGAGCAGCAGCTACGGAGCAGGATAAAACTACATGAGAACTAATTGAACAAATGAACTGAATTGCTTGTTAAATATGGTTAGTCGGTCGGTAAACTGAGCCTTTTCAGCCTAAAAGAAAACGGGGGAAATGTAGAGAGTGTTTTTTACAGCTAGTTAGCTGAGAAGGGTCGTAAACACGGTGCAGTTAATCAAGCAGCCATAACACCTGCAAGGACAGTGAGAACAACAGGATGCCCTGGGATGGTGAGAAACTAGCCATGGTTTTGTGAACTCAGCAAGGGAGTAGCTTTCAGGATGATAACAAGAAGCTGCAAAGATACTTGGGGATAGTATGTAATTGGGAACCAATGATGAGCTCCACTTTTGCAATATGTATGAGCTAATTACCCGTATTATAAATGTACACGCAGCCAAGGAATAAACGAGATTAGCTGATTGTTATGGTTTTGCAATTTGGTTGGTGTTGGTATTCCACATCAGAACACCATGCTTCATAATGGGAGTAAAGGGGACAAGTTTTTTTTTCTGTGAACTGCCTTGATGGGCATGTGGGGTGGGGCACCGGAAGGGAAGTGAGGAAGGGGACGGCGTTGCTGGACCGGCTCCCTGCGAGGAGACAACGTGGTCAGAGCTTCCTGCCTTCCACAGCTCCATCGGTGAGATTTGGGACTTGGTATTCTCTTTGTTGAAACTCTCTTGTTGTTGTTTAGTGTTATTAGGTTATTAAACTGCCATTCGTTCTCAGATCACCTTTCTCCTCCCTCATTTTTTTTTTTGTTAGACCTAATCGGAGTCTCCCTTCCCTTCCCCGTCTCCCTAAACGCACGTGGCCGGGCCGCGCCGGGCCGTGCCGCACTGCTGCTAGAGAAAAGGGGGGGGGCTTTTGTTCGTGCTGCCCCGGGTTTGTGCCCCACTGTCCCGGAGTGAGCTCTAGAGAGAACTCCGTGACACTGATCATATGTCAATGACAGGTGTGATCGTTTGCTTTTCTCCCGCCGTTCTGCAACAGGTGCTGTTCTTTAGAAAGCTCTGCCTGATTATGCACATCTCTCTGCATAGAGTTGGGCTTCTTTTGACAGAGGGCCCTATTACAATCTTGAAAAAAAACACAGAACATGATAACTGGAAAACTCACGTTGTAAAGCTAGATAACACCAATTTTTAACAAAGCTTGCAGCTGCACTTCCCCACAGAGAGCATGGCAAAGCTTTGATGACAGGGCTTAACAGACTTAGGAAAACTCACTGCAAGAGACTGAATGTGTCTCACTTTGTCCATTCTTCATAGGTGCCCTGCCCGCAGCAGGAGCAGAGCAAGAGGAAGACTGAATCTCCCCAGTACTCTGAGGTACTTTCTCTGAAGGATGTGCAGGGACCCCTGTTGGCTTGCTTACTTCTTGGCTTGCTTACTTCTAGGCTTGTCACCTCTGGACCCACCTCCCTCTGCTGCTGCCTCTGCCTTATGCTTCTGAACAATGAGACCTTGAAATACTTAAGCTCTAGGCCAGCTGTTCAAGGTACATAATGCTGCTAGCAGGCCTGGGTGCTTTTCACAAGCTGGAGGGGCAAAGCAGTGTGTTAGAAACAGCCTTCTAGTGGATACACAGAAACACTTTGCTCCCCCTGCAGGTTTCTGCACTGAAGCTGACATGAACCTAACAGTGGATGAGCAATGGGTATTTCTGAATTCTCCCCATCCCTGATTCTAGGAGGAGCCCAAGCTCCTGCCTTCAATGCCCAACTGTGAATTGGCCCTTTTGCTAAGCTTGTGCCACATGAAAGACTGCAGCCATATTGGGGATGTTTAATGTAAACAGGCACCAAATTACACGACAACACAAGCCATATACTCACATCAAAGCTCTGGACTCTGAGGTTTCTCCATGTCCGTCCTAAGTTTCCACGTAGTTCCCAGAGAGTGGTGCTCAGGTCTTTGCTGTAACAACCCAGAGTGGAGAGCTGATTCCTTCTCTGGGACATTTCTGTAGCTCAGGATGCTTCAGCGTGCACTCAGCTATGACAGTGACTGGGAAGGAATGGGGCTGCTGCATTCCGTGTCTGCTCCGATGAGCAGCTTAAGGTTACAGTGGGGGCATGAGCTCAGGTTGCTGTAGCACACTGAGCATCGTTTCAGCAGGGTAGATTCAGTGATATGAAAGTTGGTTGCCTTGTTTTACTAACCTGTAATTAGGAGGGCTGCCAATCAAGAAGTTGCTTTTTCCATGCTGGGAGAATTGTGTGCATGTTCCTTTCAAAAAGCTATTTTTTGAATTCTAATAGAAGGGAATGCAATGAAGTAACGTGAGTTTTTGAAAGTAGAAGTTGTCAGTTTCCCTCCATAAAGACTGCTCTTTCAGAAGTTGTGCTCTTGTGAATGTCCACAGCAAGGCCTGTCTCTCTTTCAGGCTCAAGGCTGGAAGTGACAGACTGGAAACCACAGCTCAGCAACAAAGCAAAATGAATGAAGCCCCTCAGGACAACCTTCAAGCCTTTGCTTCAGTAAGCTAGTTAAAAACCTCTGTGGGTTTTGCAAGCTCCTGAGACTAGTTAAGTAATTCTGTGAGGAAAATGCATGATGACATTTTCCTGGAGGGCCTAGGAGAGCTGAATTCCCAAGCTGTGCTGACCATAGGCTACTCTGAAAATCCTGCCATTCGTTATTTCCCCACGTTTGTGGTTTTGAGACTTGCCACGATGCTATGGCAAGCCGTAGTTAACACTAGAGAAGGTAAGGGTTTACACTAACATGCTGGTGTAAGTATTTTCAGGTTTAGATCTGCTTTAGTTGTGGTATCGAAGACCTCAGGCTGCACGTTAGACATTCCTCCTGCATTAGAGGTATTTGCCAAGTTTGTAGAACTGCACAGCACTGCATTAAAGTGTCTCACTGTCCTTAACGTGGTTAGAGTTGTTATAAACTAGTATTTTCATCTGAGGCCTATGAGAAGCAAATGATTCATGGATTTGGTCTGGGGAGGTAGGGAGGTGACTGCAGGCCCTGTGCTGTACTGATACTGGCAAGAGTGGCAATAAGGTGTGAACTTCAGGAAGAAACACTGCATATACAAAATAATAAAACTTAATTTTTATTCTTTATTATTAAAGCATGTAAAAAAGAGACCAAAAAACCCACAAAACTAGTGGGATATGTGATCTTGTTTCTGTGAAACAACCACATGAGGCTGCTTTAATGGCAGTGATTGCCATTCTCAGTGAGAACTCCGGGTTTTGATCACAGTTTTGATGAAATTTTACTCTTCCTGTGCTTCAGCCTTGAAAAACAGTCACTCACAAATGTATTTACTGCCAGAAGCGGTGACACAAGTAAGAAGGAGGATATTTCTCTCTGGTAAAATGAGACTTGTAGAGGTCTGGTAGAGAGACATGATCAAACTTTTAGTTGCAACTCCATATATTCCATTTGAAAATCTGCAAGTCATGTATTTATGTCAACTGAAAATGGAGTCATAAAGCAAGCAAATAAATGATATATATTTTTTTTCAATCTTGAAACCTATTCTTAATTTTCATTGTTAAAATGGGAAGCATAGCTGCATCTTTTTCATTTAGAGTAAGCCAAAAGGAATTCTTTCAGCATTATCAATAGAAACTAGCTGTTAATCCAGCTGAGGATTAACAGACCATGTGCATGAGATACAGTGTGAGAGCTTCAGACTGGACCAGGAACAAGCAAAACTGTATTTAAGCATACACATTGGCTGCATAGGGAAGCAAGAGTGTAACATCAAAAGCACCACCTCAGCTCCAGCTCTCCAACCTAGACAGAGCTGGAGCTGCTATAGTCTCTACCTGCAACTGCCCAGTTCTCTTCAAAGCCCTGGAGCAAGCAATGCAGAAACATGCTATCTGCCCAGCCAGATTTCCCAGCTTGTAAACACATCAGCTGCAAATCAGGCGTAGTAAATCACCTGTGGATACTGATAGGACAAGGGGAATGGTTTGAAACTAAGGCAGGGGAGGTTTAGGTTAGATATTAGGAGGAAGTTTTTCACACAGAGGGTGGTAACTCACTGAAACAGGTTGCCCAAGGGGGTTGAGGATGCCCCATCCCTGGAGACATTCAAGGCCAGGCTGGATGTGGCTATATCCAGGGGGGTTGAAACTAGATGGTCATTGTGGGCCTTTTCAATCCAGGCCATTCCATTCTATGATTAAAAGATTCTATGACCAGACAACACGCAGCACACAAGCCTTTACTGCCATTGTTACTCTTCAATAAGCAAAATACACACAGTGATTTAATAGGGGAAAAATAAAGACTGCAAAAAGAGAGCTTCAGACTGCCATTTTGTACCTCAGAGCTGCAAGGATTGTGAGCTAAATTATCCAGCCGTATTGTTATGTCAAAGGAAAGGTGAGTCTTTAGCAGACTAACCCAAATGCCAATGCTTACGCAACACTTAAGCCACACTTAAGCCCTTACTTGAAAATCTTACTGTGCTACGTGGATCTAGTACTGGGTAAGAGAAGAGGAATCACCTCATGCAGACAGCAACAGGAATAGCAATTGCTCAATGGTTCTTAGAGAAAGCTCCAGATTATCAAAGAGAACACACTGAGAATATGAGGAACTGTGACAGGAAATACCAATTTCTGAAGAAAAATAAAAATTAAATGGAACTATTTGTTTTTAACAGGAATGAATTAAAAATATTATTCAAAATCACCCATATTAAAGATTTAATAAACAGTATGAACAAAGGTGGAGGGGGGGAGGGGAAGATGGGAAAACTGAAGACAGAAAGCTGACAACTGGTTTAGTAACAGGTTAAAAACGCGTGCTTTGAGATCCCTATTAAATAATACCCACAAGTAGGGCAAGAAATAACCCTGCAGACGGTTATCCCCGTGACTATTCCAAAGGCAACGGCCCCAGGACACACCGTTGCCAACCGCTTTCTGAGGCAGCCGAGCCTACAGACGCGCACACTCCTGCTCTCCGCGGGTGTGTATCCTCTTGATATCGCTTACTATCGCTTCATATCGCTTAGTAGCGCTTAATATCGCACGTATAACGCATACGTGGGGCTCCCGGCTCCGGCTGGGAGCCTGAGGCTGCCCTGCAGCCTGTGGGTTGGGCCGCGGCTTCCCTGAGCGTGCGCCGTGTTTCCGCGCCCTGCTCGGGGCTCGGCCCGGCAGAGTTTTAAGACGACATGAAGAAGATACTCAGCTTCGTAAAGAAGAAAAAACGGGATCCGCCGCCCGGCAGCGCCGCCTCGGCGTGCTCCGCCGGTGCGTACGAGATCCGCCGGAAGGAGCTGACCAAGCTGCACCGGGGGGCCGCCGCCGGAGACCTGGCCCTGGTGCAGCAAGGACTGAAGAAGCACGACATCGACGAGCGCGACAAGGTGCAGCGGTAAGGGCGGCGGGCCGGGCCGGGATCCCCGCTGCATGACCTGGGCACAGAGGGCTGCTGTTAACGGGGGCCGCGCGTGGCTTGGACGGCCGGTAGAGGCCGCTCCGATGTGCCCTCCCGGCCTGGATCCCTCGTAGGGCTGCTCGGCATTCCTCCGAGCTGAGAGCTCTGTTGGGGGCTGGTGAGAAAGGGCAGCGATAAGGCTGCTGGCTTCATGAAGGCTTTCTTGCTTGCGAAGCTGATGGTGGTTCCTTTAGGTTGTCATATTCCCCAGTGCTTGGTAACGGCTGCTTTTGGGTGAGGAGGGGCTCCTGCACAAAGTTGTGTTTGTTACAGTTAAATTACTCATTCGAGCTCTTTGCGGTACACTGTGCTAAATAAATAATAAATACAGTGCTCAGATCAATATTGTCAGGCTTCTATTCGGAGGTGAAGGATCTTGTATACTTATTTGGGAATTTCTCAGTGGGGACAGTCACCCTCGAGTTGTTCCATGTCTGTGACAAGGCATGATGAGTTATTTGACGTTCTGCCTGTTATTTCGTCCTCATCTTCTCTGCCTTGGAGGAAGCTGGTCTTATGGAGGGTACTCATCAGCCTGCCTGTGATGGGAGCTGTTAGGACAAGAGGGAACAGCCTCAGCTTGCACCAGGGGAGGTTCACGTTGGATGCTAGGATAAGCCTCTCCAGAGAGTGGTTGTGCACTGGAATGGGCTGCCCAGGTTGGTGGTAAAGTCACCGTCCCTGGAGGTGTTCAAGAAACATGTAGATGTTGTACTAAGGGACATGGTTTGGTGCACGCTGGTAATGGAATAAGCTTGTTTTTATTTGATTTTGTTTATTTTGGGAGGTAATTGGGATAAAGAAATGCAATTTGCCCTGTTCATGTACCACAGAGTGAAAATATTTATTTAGCTGTCTGTTTCAATTTACACGTTTCACTTTTAGGACACCACTGCATCTTGCTTGTGCAAATGGACGTGAGGATGTCGTTACGTTTCTAGTAGAAAACAAGTGTAAGCTAAATCTTTTTGACAGTGATAACAGATCTCCACTGATGAAGGTAAGTAGAACATACTATGTTGCTGCAAGTAGGAATTATTGATTATGTATTAAATGATGTCTTTCCAGATTCTTTAAGTAAGTCTGTGTAGAAGCATGCATGCTGTAATCAGTGTGGCTTTGGCATGTGCTAGCTAATCTTGGCAGATGCTTTTATATTCCAGGAATGGGAAGTTGTAGTAGTAGTGACACAGTGAAATATGACTGCTGGAAATTTTACCTTTTTTTTTTTGTGTGTGTGTGTGTGTGTTGTTTCCAGGCAGTACAATGCCAGAAAGAAAGATGTGCAGTGATCCTGCTAGAGCATGGTGCTGATCCGAACCTGGCAGATGCTGGTGGCAACACTGCCCTTCACTTGGCTGCTGTAACTCCTAACACATTTCTAGCAGGGATGTTAATTGAGCACAGTGCCCGTATCAATGCTCAGAATAAGGTACATTTCGAGATTCAATAGAGAAGTTCAAAAAGTTGCATTGATATTTTTATTGTAGATTTTTTGTTTGTTTCTTTTGATTTTTAACTTGAATTATTTCTGTTCTTTCAGGACGGATGTACTCCTCTTACTCTTGCTATCTCTGAAAATCACAAAGAAATGGTAGAGCTCCTTCTTAAAAAAGGAGCTGATGTTCACACTCGAGATCCGTGTGAAAGGTGAGGAGATGGTCTAAACTCTGCAGGTCACCTTAGTTGTCTTCAGGTTGGACTGATGGGAGGGATGGGAATGAGCATTGAAGTAGAAAGACACAGAGAAAGAGCTCGTTGAGTGACTGGCGAAAGCAGGTCTCAGCTTGGCAGGTGGCATGCATTATTGCATGTTTTCTGCATTGAGAACTGCAAGAAAACATTGTTTCTGGTAGCCGCTGTGGCAGGAAAATTGCTATTGTGCCAGCAACATTGCTGTTATGCCAGAGAGAGTTTTTCAAATTGATGCCAAGTTTGTATGCAAGTGTTGTTAATATGGAAGCTTTTTTTTCTGTTCATAAAGTGATTTTCTTTGAGATTGAGCAAATGGGAATTAAAATAATTACAATGTCTGACTAAATTGTATGGTTTGTCTTGTATTTTGGATGCTGTAGAACCCCACTTATGACTGCAGCAGCCGGTGGGGAGCTTAAGTTGGTAGAAATACTTCTTCGCTATGGTGCTGAAATTTTCCATAAAGACGTTAATGGATGGACAGCTGAGGACTATGCTATTCTTCATGGAAATGCTAGATAAACTTTTAAATTTATTGCTAGGTTTTTAGTTATCAGTGTTGAGTTTGAACCTTTTTGGTAACAGCACCAAGTTTAACGGTGCTATTTTGAAGATGTGTTCATTGACATCTTCTCACATATACTGTTCATGTGTCTGGTGTTAATTTGAAAGTTGAGAAAAGGGCTTCTGCTCAAAATTCTCTGTAAGATTTCAAGTGTTTGTTTCTAAGCTGATGTCTGCCTGCTATACACTATTAAAATGTGTCTGTAGCCCACAGACGCAGAAGTTCAACTTGAAAAACTGAAATGTTTGTAAATTCTTCTCAAAACAGAACCCTTGTTATTACTGTCTTCAGTTCCACTGACCAGGAACCACCTGTTTTGTTTCAGAGGAGATCTAGCTGTTATTTCTTTTGTTAAATTACTAAGCAGTTTAACTCCTCCTACACATAAGTATTTTACCCATGGGTGTTCATTCATAAGAGTGGTTGTATTTGTAAAAACTGGACTGCAAAGGGTACCGAGCAGAAGTAAATAACTTCATAGATCTGGATGTGCATCTATAAAATAGATGTGTCCATTATATTTGAGTATGTTACGGTTTGCAAAAAGTAGAGTATGTTACACTTACTGAATATGAAAATTGTTTTGGCTATGGTTATGTTTAGGATGGATAGTATAAGGCTCTTATTATCCCATTAAGTGTTTATGTAGCTATGGGATTATTTTTCCCAAATGCATTTCCTTTTTTGCTCTCCGTAGTCTTAGTAAAACACTGGCAGAATATGCAGACCATGAGAACGCAGGGGAAGCTTCTGCAGGTGCTAAAGGAGGCATCCCTGTGCCAGTGACTCCTCACCAGGCAAGAGCTGCTGGCTTTACGTTGGGTGCAGCTGCTTCGAGCAGAGGAGGTAGGATACTTAACTGTGGTAGAGCTAATGGGCAGAATCGTGGTGGCCCCTTCCTTAGGTCGGTTTGCATCTTTTAAATTCACCGTGCTCAGTGTGGACTTCAGTGGAAGCATCAGGTGGACTGTAATAAGAAGTGTTATGAATGTGTTTGCTTGCTGCTAGTTTACACTGCATCTCCACAGGCTGTGGGGACAGTTGTGATTTGTGTGCACTACATCCATCTGCTCATACAGTTGTCACTTTCAGCACATCAAGTTGCCCATTTATTTAAATTGTCCCTTTAGCAAGGGGGAGGAGGGAAGAGAAGAAACAAAATAGGTTAAAGTAGCCTTGTTTTATGGGTGTGCAATTTTTCTTAGAGATGCTCATTTAGATTGTTGTTCAGAAAATCCAATTGCAAAAGCTGTAGTTTCATCCCAAATAGTAGTTTTATCTTCTGTAGCAGCGAAGCAGCAGATAAATTGCAAGAAGATGCATCTTTTGTTGATTACCACTGGATTTCTGTCACTTTGTTTTAATTTTAATAGTTTCACCTGCATAAAGCTCCTTTTTTGGGAGACATAATTTCTCACCTTCAATTACAATTGCTTTTGTTTGTGTTGTGGAGACGTAACAAAAATTGTCTTGGAAAAATAACTTCATAAGCAACAACAGTACATTGTTTGTATATACCGTATCTTTTTGGACATGGTTTGATTTATAATCAAATAATGTTTTTTTCAATTACTTTTATTTAAAAAAGAAAAAAAAAAAAACAACTGAGAAAGACTTTGTGATCCAGAAAAACTGTTACATTTTCTCATTGCCTTGTAAATAAAAGAAATACATTCCTTCAATGAATTTGTAAAATCCAGGCAGCGTTTATAAGCTCAAATTGCCCTAAATGAATCTTAGAAAGTTGCTATTTTAGTATGAATGAGATTGCCTTGCAGTTTACGTTTCAAGCCCCAACGTACGAGGTTTTATTTGTTCCTTATTTTTAAGGGTTTTGTGAGAATCATGTGTCAGATGGGCAGCAGACTGTTCAAACACAAGTCATTACTTTTTTATTATAAAGACTGAGAAATATGATCAAAGAATACATGGCATATTTTTTCTTCCTGGACTTATCCCAGATGGAAGTATAGATTTTAGACCCAAGTGATGTTGCCTTTGACTTAGGAGCAGTTACTTTGAACTAGAGAGTGGTTGAAAAAGTTTCTTCGTAGCTTGGTTTTGAAGTTTTGTTTGCTTGTTTTTCAGTGGGGCTCGATACAGTTGGTTTGATCATTGAAATACTTTTTTTTATCCAAATCCACTCAGTTGCTACCTTCCATGCACATAGATAGTTGCTCTGGTACCCCATTGTAAGGACTAACAGGCCTGGGTTAATTTAAAATATGTGATTTGAGGGTTTCTTCTTCCAAGTAGAGGGTACATTTAGACTAGATATCAGGAAGAAATTCTTTACTGTGAGGGGGATGAGACACTGGAACAGGTTGCCCAGAGAGGTTGTAAATGCTCCCTCCCTGCAAGCATTCAAAGCCAAAGGTGCATGGGGCTTTGAGCAACCTGGTCTAGAGGGAGGTGTCCCTGCCTATAGCAGGGAGTTGGATTTAGATGATATTAAAGGTCTGTTCCAACTCAAACCATTCTGTGATTCTCCCTGTGCTCAGTCTCTTAAAGATTACACCAGCATGAGGAGTAGGAGGGAGCAGAGAGAAAGTTCAGTAGCGTAGTAGAAACAATATTGGAATTAATTCTGCAGTCTCTGATTGCATCCACACCCTGAATCATGAGAGTCCTTTTAATATGCCACAGTAACAGTCTTAAAAGTGTCCTTTAGAGAAGCCGGGATGTTGAGAGAGAGACCAGAGAAATACCCACTTTGGAATTCTTTTATTGTCTTTTGCTCTTCTGTTTTATTTTTCTGCTATCTAAAATTTTGACCTTATCCTTTCTGCTACTTTTGTACTTTCTAATTAGAAGAGGAGATTCTGAAGAATGTTGAACAGGTCAGCATTTTTCAACAAGTTTGCTCATGATTATTTGGATGTCAGAACATGAACCCTTTTATTAATCACGTACAGATTGGCTTCCAGAACATATTGAATGACCGATCTCTTAGATTTTAAGTAACAATTTATTTTTGAGGAAAACAGTAGTTGTGCTATTTCTGTTTCTAGTATGTTTGCAGTGACAGTATGTTTGGCCACTGCAGCACATACTAGTGTATTGTTCAGCGTTTCCCTGAGTCATTTGCAATTGGACTTGATAATCTTTTCCAACCTTAGTGTTTCTATGATTAGAGGAATTGTCTCAGCATTGTAAAACTCTTTACAAAAGTAAATTATCACTTCTGTGTGATTTTTATCTCCTGAGGTCAGATAAAACTTTTCCTGTATTCCCTCTTAAGGAAACAGAGAAAAGCCAGAAGGGATGAGAAATCATCTTGAGGTTCTTTTCAACCCAAGCCATCCTATGATTCTTTTAAACTTTCTCTTAAGTGTATGTTTCTGATAGTAGCTGTTTTTCCACAGCACTGCATGTGTATGTGATAAAATCCATGTAAGTAGGACAACCTTCTGCTCCAGAGAAAAGTAACAGATTTATTGTGAAAGAATTTGATGTCAAGGTAGTGTTCCACAGTTTCTCTTTTGACACACAGATGTACACATGCACACAAATGCATGTCATAGTCACAGCGCATTCTCCCAGTGCTGTAGCTTTGTGTGTGTGCTTTTTGTATTTTCCAAACTTGTGAGATTCCGCATTTATTCTGATGTCATTGTTGTCTGTCCTTTCCATGCCTTTCCCTTAATGGATATAGAAATGCAACGGTCCCCTGAGCAGACTCTGAGAACAGGAGAATCGAGTGAAGGTATTCATTCTGCACAGCAGTATTTTAAATACCACACATGTCTTGTGATACACAAATACTTATTCATCATAGGTGCTTATTATCTTGCAGATCTGTATCTTGATGATTTAAGATCTATGAGTTAGAGTGGATTTGGGGCAGCTTTTGTTTCTTTGCATGTTTTGCATGAGTCCCTTATTACTGAATTCAGCATTTGCTTTTATCACTTGTGATAGTGTTGGTTTTGGGGTTGTTTGTTTTGTAATCTGTTCTCCTCTTGCTCAGAAATGGTGATATAGGCTTCAGTTAAAGTGGAAACGGGTCCCTGGAGACTAGATCTCATTTCTGTGTCAGTGCATCATGGCTGTGGTTTTGGTCTAGCTGAAAGCTATCTCATCAAATTCCTGTCTCGCCTTCTAAAGGATAGCAGGATCATTGGCAGTATTTATATGTTGAAAGCAAAAGTGTAGGTAATTTAATGAGCTGTTTTCCTTACTTCTAGTGGTACTCATTGAAGATGTAACTGAAGTCGTTCGTCCAGAGTTTAACTGTTCCACACAGCAGCAATTTTCTGTTCTGCGTGGAAAGTTAGCAGATAGAGTCATAGTACTGAGTTAGTTATTTAGCTTTACATACAGCAGGATTCCATTAGCATTTAAGAATATTCTGTGTTTTCTGTAGTGGAAAACATCAAAAATCAGATTGTTAGCATTTGAACCATTTAAGATGCCCTCAGATGGGAAGTTTCAGCCTCTAGCTTTTTTCTCCATGAGATTTCTTTGAACATTTATACTGTACTGCATCTCAGAAAGCTGTGTTCAGATCAGGGAATATTCTCGCATACTGTGTTTAGGAAAGGCAAAATTTGTACACTCATTTGTAGGTTGTTAGTAGTAACCCTTCTTTTTGTTATAATATTTAACAGTTCAGAAACTTCAGGAATTATGATTTCTATGTGGAGATCAGATATGTCTGTTTTCCCTTCTGTGCTGGGAATCAGAAAGTCCTTCTATTATGTTTTAGTTGTTAAGAGGTGTTAGCGCTTCAAAAATTGTGTTCCTAGACTGCAGTTTTCATTAGAACGGTGACCTGAAGGATTTACTGCAGGGCGCTCTCATCAGGGTTGCTAATGATCTGAAGTAAGAGCGATTGTTGGATATGCTTCAGCACAGAGCTGGCATTCAGAGGGACTTCAATGAGCCAGGGCAATAGAC
Source organism: Coturnix japonica (assembly GCF_054131305.1). Taxonomy (NCBI): domain Eukaryota; kingdom Metazoa; phylum Chordata; class Aves; order Galliformes; family Phasianidae; genus Coturnix; species Coturnix japonica. The sequence goes on along the minus strand of NC_140688.1, from coordinate 4,581,582 downwards.
TGGCAGGCATCTTAAGAAATCCATCGGGGGCAAATACCAAGACCCATTTGGGGTGAAAAAGCCCCTTCCTACAAAACATGATGGGACTGCACGGCAGGGGAGCAGCTCTGCTGAGAAAGGACACAGACCTGTCAGAAGGCAAGCTGAGCATGAGGCAGCAGGGTGCTCTGGCAGCTAAGGGCTGCAGCTTGCACTGTGCTAAGAGTAGCAAAGCCAGGAGACTGAGAGAAGCGATTGTCAGCCCCTGTTTAGCACTCACTTGACTGTGCCTTGGCTGTAATTTTGAGTTCCTTCTACGTGAGAGGTCGATCGATCAATAGCAAGCTAATTCTCTAGGGAGCCATCATATTTGTGAAGGAGTATTTGCCCTGTGAGAGAGGGCTGAGAAAGTGGACTTACTCAGCCTGAAGAAGAGGCAGCTTTGAAGGGCCCTAACTGCAGCGTCCAATGCAGATGAGAAGACAAAGCCAGATGCTTCCCTGTGATACTTGACAGGAAGCGAAGATGGCAAGAGGTATAAATGGAAGCAAGATGGTTTCTAGCTGGAGATGAAAAGTGTTGCCATGATAAGGATGGCAAAATAGAGAAGTTGTGAACCTTCTCTTGGAGGTGTTCAAGACTAGACTGAATAAAACCCTGACCAACTTTTCCTGACCTGAAAGCTGAGCTGGCTTTAAGTAGTTGGTTGAGAGACTTCCAGAGATCCCTTTTGACCTGACCTATCCTATAGTCTTAGGTGTGAGTTACTACCTTCACTGAACTGATAAAAACTTGGGGGTGTAGTATAGCATGCCCTGCTAATGCTCCTTTTGTCTCAAGTATATCATTTTTTGATTCACTGTAGAGAAATGCTGGTGATTCTTCTAGCTAGGGATAACCTATAGCTCCTGAGTATGCTTTTTGATTTTCTTTGTATTTATAAATATACTTTATTTATAATCCATAGCAAGGTACGGCAGCAAAAAATGGTAGATATTGTAGATATGTCTGATTTGTTTTTCAGTATAATTTGAAAAAGCATTTGTTTTGTAAATACTTTCCTTCATGCTGTTCTTATTGAATTGGCCACTTCAGCTTCTGTACTCTTATGAGCTGTTTTCATGTTAAATGTCTGTATTGGTTAATTTTTAGTATGCAAAATCTAATCTCAACATGTCGATTTATATTTGAACAGCAATGGATGACTTTTTCGAAGGATACTCAACAAGGTGAGTCTTATAAAAATACCAAATGCTTATTTGAGGAATTATTTGAGAGGACCAGTACTTACTTTTCGTTGTTTTTGAAGTTCTGAAAAAGAGGGCAGTAATGGCACCTGGAATAATTCTGAGAAAGAAGAACTGGATTTTACAGCCAAGGTATGGTGCCTTTATGGGAAAATAGTTGTGTAAAATAAGTGATTTGAAGGCAATTTCCTATGAGATAGAAGGAAACTCTTTTTCCAGCCAATTCTTTGTTGTTTTTTTTTTTTTTTTTTTTTTCCTCCTTAAGAAGAGTCTCTCATCTGCCAACCTTTCTTCTGCTGTAAGTTTTTCCTAAAAATTGTTGCTTTGGCAGAACATGCAGTAGATTTGTGGTTTGAGGCAAAAGAGTAGATATTAAGATAAACTACCACATTGTATTAGTTGTTCATTGAGTGAGATTTGCCAACCCTAGGAATTGATAAGTTAATAAATAACCTGTTCTGTTCTCTTTCAAACTTCACAATTGTTTCCCCTAATTTACATGATAGGATGATTAATGAAAAAGAACACGATAATGAAAAAGAACATTTATTTATCAAAATCTAGTGAAATTGTTCATCACCTGGTTCTCTTTCCTTCCTCACTAGGTTCCTCAAGTGTTCGATACTTGAGTTGCTCAAATAATTATTTTTTCTTTCTTTTTTCCTTCTGTGGGATGACATTCCGTGCTTGTATATAATCTCACGCTGCATGACTATCTTCATTTTTTGAATATTTGGACTTTTCTCTTTATAAGCTCCATGTGCTTATCCTGCTGTTTTTATGAATGTTCCAAAGGATTACCAGTTTTTTCAATGGCGTCTGGAGTATTTAGTCTGTTGCACTGGGATTCTGCAGTGATTAGGAACTTTAGTTTGTTAGTTCAGCACACTCTGTAATGCTGGAGATGAAAGCATGTGTACTTTAAAATTTTTTCTATTTTCTTACATTGATTTTAGGGGAAGTGATTCAAATTTCTAGCATTATTTTGAAATTTACAGATATTTCACTAAGTGGAGTTATATTAAATAATTTATTCTTCAAGCTTCAGGAACTTTAATTGATACTTGAGTTGTGCATACTTACAAGTAAGTAATCGCGAGTGTAGTTGTATTTTACCAATGGATTAAAATACCTTTTTAGAATTGTTACGCATTTACAGATAGTTTTGAATAGTCACTGACTTGTACACAAGAGGAGAGGAATGTTTGTGTAATTAAAGTTGAAGGATCTAGCAAGTATCTGAGTCCTTTCAAAAGGGGACAGCCTGGTTGTATTTACTGTTCAAGATTTGATGTAAGTAAAGGATTTGCTTTAAAACAAAAAAGCAAACAAAAACAGATCAAATAATTCTTTTAAAATGTGTTTTTATTTGCAGAAGCCACAGAAGCCAAACTTGACATCGTTAATGAATGTTCCCCAAAAGTTCAGAAATAATGGTAAGTTATTTGGAAAGTACTTCATAATACAATGACATACAAAAGTAAACTTACTAAGTAATTTCATTTCGGTTTTTGTTGTTGTTGTTTTCACTTGGCTGTAGTAATTGAGGAAAGTAGTGTTATAAGAACAGAACAGATGGTCATGTCAGAATAAAATAAGTAAGATAATGGAAATGACCATACTGAGTCCCCTCCTAAGCCTTTGTGTCTGATGTGTCCTTCTCCCATCCTGCCCTTACCTGGCTTCTTTTCCATACAGTCCCAGATGACTACTTTCCTGTGTTTTTAATGGGTAAAATGCCTGCTGCTATTTATATAACCCATTTGATTCATATTCCTCTTTCCCTTTCTCATGCTTTAAGGTGGTGGTGATAGTTCTAGAATTGAAATTCCTAAGTCACAGAAGAAAAGCCTCAAACAAAAAAAACCAACAGGTGCAAATCTGAGCAGAGGAGAATGTGGAGAGTTGTTGAAACAAGATGTCTCAGATTCAAGCAACCTTGATGAAGATGAATTGGTGGAAGAGGAAGAAGGGCAGTGCAAAGAGGTACATAATAAATTCCATGAAACACTAAAACAAGAAAGTGAAAACCTGGGCCTAAATAGATATGAGGAAAATCTATGGGCAGCATTTCCCTCAAGCACAAAAGTAAGTGTACAGGGATGATTCAATTGGAAGAGTTTGTTAAGGGTAATACAGGTAAGCGACAGTAAACTATTTTCCTGTTAATACTCAATCACGTATCTGTATTCAATCATTGTATTTTGATACTGAAAACATCTTGTTCATAGCCAAACTCAGACATTATTTTCAATATTTTTATTATGAGATTGGAGAGTTTTGGAAGGAGAAAGACAGGAAACTTCATTCTTTCTGGAATCTGTGCACTTTCTGTTATGTAAAACTGAGGGAATGGATAATATCCATTAGAAGTTGTAGCCATTTAGTAGAATTCATGAGGTAATGACTGGAAATGAAGAAACAAAAGGAAGTTTTGAATGAAATTGAGGGCAGGAAACTAGTGAAATTGTGAGATATGTAGGCAGAAAGAAGACTTTCTGAATAATATCAATGAAACTGCATTTAGATTGACACAAGGAAGTGCTTCTCAGAGGTTTTGCATAGCCAGAGATGAGGTTTACAACATGAGGCACTGCAGTTTAATTGTGCAGATTCCCACTAAAAATTGTAGGCCTTTAGAAACCATGTTGCACTTTGCTTCATTTAAGTCTTACCCAAGAAAACCGTTTTCCAAGTTGTTAATGGGTGGTGAAGTAGATATTGATTTCTGTGCTTTTCAGCTGTTTTGGTCAATCTGTTTTAGAAGGAGTCACCTAAATGGAAAGAAGAACAGGAGAAGGAAGATACTAGAAGGAAGCTGCAAACGACAGTTTTGGGGGATGTGAAACATTCTGTTTCTAGTAATAAACATCAAGTCCGTAAAGTTTCAGAAGACACAGCTTATGCGAGAAGTGAGTTTAAATATGATCCTGATTGCTCCTCTATAAGTATTAATGTTCAGTAAATAAAGTAAAATGATGATTATCCTCAAAGATGATAAACTTTCCTGTTACCTGTGAACCCTAGCCTGCTGTGGTAGAGAAGGTCTGCAGCTTTTGTTTTTTTTCGTTCTTACCTAACGGTCACAAATGGTGGTGCTGGATTCCTAATGATTACGTATGATGCAAGTTTCTTTATTAATTTTGTTGCTGTGTTCTCCTTGATGCCGTCTGAACAAAACAAGAAGCTAATCTAATCTATCTTCTGTGTGACAATATTGTTTCCCTTTCCGATGCTACTATCTGATTGAAAAGCTGTGGTTTTTCAGGGCTTCAGCCAAAAGCAGACCTGAGTCAAACTCAGAGAAGACTCTTCCAGTACCTCAACTTGTTCAGTTGTAGAATGTAGGAGATCTCTCCTTTGCTAAACCTTTGTGGGCTTGAGAGCATGACCAGCTCAGAGAGAGTTGGGTAATTTGGCATAGACCCCAGGGTGTGAAAACAGAAGATACTATTTCCATTGTCTGACTCCAGAGCACTGCTTGTTGCAGTAGACTTCTTCAGAGCATGTGTAGCTATTGGTCAGATGCTGCACAGAACATTGTCCAAACATGGTGAACGTAGCCATGTCAGCTGTCCTGCTTGGGCATCTTCTGCTGGAAAACAGATGAAGAGGAGTGAAGAGAATACTGTGATGTGACTGGATGTAAAGTTACCCTTGAGTGGGACTCACTGTTTGGTTTGTTCTTTGCTGTAGAATTACTGCTCGTCTTTCAGATCCTTTATTTGACTGATGGGGTATAAAAGTGTAGTGCAGTATATTTCTCAGTGTCTGTATTTCTCCTTTTTTTTTGTAGAAGCCCAACCCACAGTAGGAGCAGAGAAAAAGGAAGAGTCTGATTCTCCTTGGGATTCTGAGGTACTTTCTGTGATATGTGCATCTCCCCGGTCTGTGGGAGAGCCAGATGAGAACTACGTGAGAGCTTGCCTTTGCGTTGAGCCCTGCCCCTGGTGAGGCTTATTTACCCCATATTGCTGCTGCTCTATGTCCTGTATCTGAGGGTCAACGAAATACTTGTAGTGTAGGTTCTGTGTGGAGATAGTACTGGGACAAAGTTAGGTTAAGCTTCTTGTATCGGCCCTTTGGTTGCAAGCTTTTGAGTTGATTTTCTAGCACAGTAGTGAAACAGAATAACTACTTCCCCTCTAGTCTTTGTTGTAGGGAAAAAAACTAATTCCCCACTCCTTTCTTAAAAATACGAGACTTTCTAGATAGCTTAATCGCTATCAGCTTTGCCTTTTTGGCCTTTAAGCAAATCAAATCTTGCTTTTGCAACGTAGTGATGCACTCACTCAACATTGTGGGACATGTGCCCCAGCAATGTAGGCTGATATTTGAATGCCAGGTGCAAATTTGATGCCAATGTTCAATCAACACAGAGCTGCAGCTTCTTGTTCACAATCAACATCTTGATTTCCTGTGTTAATTTCTTGTGTGGCTCTGTGATTTGCCAGCCTTAATCAACATTATGGAATAGTTTAGATGAATTGTGAGGATTTTTTTGCCCTTTTATTTAAAATGCAAAAGCCTTTGTTAGATTTTATTTTAAAAAAATTGTTTTGTACAAATTCTTACTCGTATGTACTGTATTGTACAGCCGTGTTCTGAAGGTTCGAGGAAAGCATCTCCTCCTGTGTTTCTCCCACCTGCAGTTGAACATGGAGTACGCTTGCAGAGTGTTTCAGGGGAGCACAACAAGGGTAACTATCTCATAGATTGGATTTGTCTGTGTTTATAGACAAGTGAACTTTTTCTTTTGTTTTCCTTGTTAGTCCTGTTGTTCAGTGAGTATGTGCTGTAGCAATGAAGTGCTTGGCTGATGTTAATTAACAGCAGTGAACACTGAACTTGCTGGCCTGCTTGATTAGTCCAGGCGGTTCTTGCGTTCATTATGTATACTTTTTGGATATGTGTTTGTTCGGGTGTTTTTCTTTGCTTTAGGTGGTTGCTTAAAGTGGTGGGAGGTGTATCTGGTTTAAGATTTAGCTGTGAACCCTAGCCTGCTGTGGTAGAGAAGGTCTGCAGCTTTTGTTGCTTTTCGTTCTTTCCTAAAGGTCACAAATGGTGGTGCTGGGTTCCTAATGATTATGTATGATGCAAGTTTCTTTATTAATTTTGTTGCTGTGTTCTCCTTGATCTGCACAAAACAAGTAGGTAGTCTAGTGTGCCTTGTGTGTGACACTATTGATTCCCTTTCTAATGGGTACTATCAGATTGAAAAGCTGTGGTTTTTCAGGGCTTCAGCCAAGAGCTGACCTGATTCAAAGTCAGAGAAGACTCTTCCAGTGCCTCACCTTGTTCAGTTGTAAAATGTAGGAGATCTCTCCTGTGCTACTCGTTTGTATGCTTGAGAGCATGACCTCAGACAGAGGTGGGTGCTTAGGTACTCACCCCAGGGTCTCAGAGCAGAAGATAGTATGTCCGTCTCCAGAGGATATCTTGTTGCTGTAGATGTTTTCAGAGCTCGTGTAGCTATTGGTCAGTTGCTGCTCAGAAGGTGTGGAAGCAGCACTCACGGTGCATTCACTTTTCTCTTAGTGCATTTTATGTGCAAAGAGTTTATTTTGGAAAAGCATGAATAGTCAGCACTCAGGCTGGAATCAGCAGTTATGGTTTTCCAGAGTGGACGCCATTGCTCCTGTCTGGCTCATTCCTGTAAATTTTCCTTGCGTTTCTGTGTGAGTCAATCCTGAGTTTGTTTTACATAATGGAGTAGCTTAGAAGAGAGAACTGACTGTGGTCTGCTCTAGATGGGAGTTTGGTGGTCAGAAGATACTAGACTTTGAAGTGATAAGATTTAAAATGCTTGCAGTGTTCTGGACTGTATTGGAGCTGTGAGCTTCTGTTTCATTCCTAAATGTCAGTTTCTTATGTATGTACCTGGTCAGAAGTTGCAGGATTATGAATCATGGTCAGGTGAGGTATCCCTTGATAGCACTAAGCAAGGAGCCGTGTGTGTTGGCAGCTTCCTCTTAGTGTGAGGTTGTTTTGTATCGTGCTTTTGTGGTATGTCCTGTAGAGTGGAATGTGATAGTAAGTGCCAGATGATGGAGGTGTAGGCAAGAGGGAAGATGACTCAGGGTGTCCATATGCTGAGACTGAAGCATGCTGGAGTTTCTTCCTTAACGTTGTCCCAACACGAGGGACATTGTCATGTCAGCCACCATTCTTATGCATCTTTTGCTGGAAAAGAAATGAAGAGGAGAAAACAGAATACTGTGATGTGACTGGGTGTAAAGCTACCGTTGAGTGTAACTCATTTCTTGGTTTGTCCTTTGCTGTAGTACTGTTACTCATCTTTCAGATCCTTTGTTTGACTGATGGGGTATAAAAGTGGAGTGCAGTAAATTCTCAGTGTCTCTCTTTGTCCATTTTTTTGTAGGTGCTCTGCCAGCAGTAGGAACAGAGAAAAAGGAAGAGTCTGATTCTCCCTGGGATTCTGAGGTACTTTCTGTGATATGTGCATCTCCCCGGTCTGTGGGAGAGCCAGATGAGAACTACGTGAGAGCTTGCCTTTGCGTTGAGCCCCGCCCCTGGTGAGGCTTATTTACCCCATGTTGCTGCTGCTCGATGTCCTGTATCTGAGGGTCATTGAAATACCTGTAGCGTAGGTTCTCTGTTGAGATAGTACTGGGACAAAGTTATGTCAGACTACTTACGTTGGCCTCCTGGCTGCAGGCTTTGGAGTTGATTTTCTAGCACAGTTTTAATACAGCAGTTTATTGCTGCTTTTAAACTTATGAACTTCTCAGGCATATTTTTGTGAGGATTTTTTTTTTCCTACTATTCAGATCTATTCTGCTGATCCAGTCAGAGTTTAACGGATGCCAATACACTGAGCAACCCAGACATTTAGATTTTTCTGTATAGAACCTCTGTCTTCTCTAGATAGACTTAATCCGATTTTGAAAATCATGTTCAGCAGACACCAAGTGTGCTGGCTGTGTTTATCCTTTCTGTCTGATAATTCTCAAGATGAGAGTGAGCAGGGTCTGTAGCTACTTCCCCTCTAGCCTTTGTTGTTGGGAAAAAAACTAATTCCCCACTCCTTTCTTAAAAATACAAGACTTTCTAGATAGCTTAATCGCTATCAGCTTTGCCTTTTTGGCCTTTAAGCAAATCAAATCTTGCTTTTGCAACGTAGTGATGCACTCACTCAACATTGTGGGACATGTGCCCCAGCAATGTAGGCTGATATTTGAATGCCAGGTGCAAATTTGATGCCAATGTTCAATCAACACAGAGCTGCAGCTTCTTGTTCACAATCAACATCTTGATTTCCTGTGTTAATTTCTTGTGTGGCTCTGTGATTTGCCAGCCTTAATCAACATTATGGAATAGTTTAGATGAATTGTGAGGATTTTTTTGCCCTTTTATTTAAAATGCAAAAGCCTTTCTTAGATTTTATTTTAAAAAAATTGTTTTGTACAAATTCTTACGCGTATGTACTGTATTGTACAGCCGTGTTCTGAAGGTTCGAGGAAAGCATCTCCTCCTGTGTTTCTCCCACCTGCAGTTGAACATGGAGTACGCTTGCAGAGTGTTTCAGGGGAGCACAACAAGGGTAACTATCTCATAGATTGGATTTGTCTGTGTTTATAGACAAGTGAACTTTTTCTTTTGTTTTCCTTGTTAGTCCTGTTGTTCAGTGAGTATGTGCTGTAGCAATGAAGTGCTTGGCTGATGTTAATTAACAGCAGTGAACACTGAACTTGCTGGCCTGCTTGATTAGTCCAGGCGGTTCTTGCGTTCATTATGTATACTTTTTGGATATGTGTTTGTTCGGGTGTTTTTCTTTGCTTTAGGTGGTTGCTTAAAGTGGTGGGAGGTGTATCTGGTTTAAGATTTAGCTGTGAACCCTAGCCTGCTGTGGTAGAGAAGGTCTGCAGCTTTTGTTGCTTTTCGTTCTTTCCTAAAGGTCACAAATGGTGGTGCTGGGTTCCTAATGATTATGTATGATGCAAGTTTCTTTATTAATTTTGTTGCTGTGTTCTCCTTGATCTGCACAAAACAAGTAGGTAGTCTAGTGTGCCTTGTGTGTGACACTATTGATTCCCTTTCTAATGGGTACTATCAGATTGAAAAGCTGTGGTTTTTCAGGGCTTCAGCCAAGAGCTGACCTGATTCAAAGTCGGAGAAGACTCTTCCAGTGCCTCACCTTGTTCAGTTGTAAAATGTAGGAGATCTCTCCTGTGCTACTCGCTTGTATGCTTGAGAGCATGACCTCAGAGAGAGGTGGGTGCTTAGGTACTCACCCCAGGGTCTCAGAGCAGAAGATAGTATGTCCGTCTCCAGAGGATATCTTGTTGCTGTAGATGTTTTCAGAGCTCGTGTAGCTATTGGTCAGTTGCTGCTCAGAAGGTGTGGAAGCAGCACTCACGGTGCATTCACTTTTCTCTTAGTGCATTTTATGTGCAAAGAGTTTATTTTGGAAAAGCGTGAATAGTCAGCACTCAGGCTGGAATCAGCAGTTATGGTTTTCCAGAGTGGACGCCATTGCTCCTGTCTGGCTCATTCCTGTAAATTTTCCTTGCGTTTCTGTGTGAGTCAATCCTGAGTTTGTTTTACATAATGGAGTAGCTTAGAAGAGAGAACTGACTGTGGTCTGCTCTAGATGGGAGTTTGGTGGTCAGAAGATACTAGACTTTGAAGTGATAAGATTTAAAATGCTTGCAGTGTTCTGGACTGTATTGGAGCTGTGAGCTTCTGTTTCATTCCTAAATGTCAGTTTCTTATGTATGTACCTGGTCAGAAGTTGCAGGATTATGAATCATGGTCAGGTGAGGTATCCCTTGATAGCACTAAGCAAGGAGCCGTGTGTGTTGGCAGCTTCCTCTTAGTGTGAGGTTGTTTTGTATCGTGCTTTTGTGGTATGTCCTGTAGAGTGGAATGTGATAGTAAGTGCCAGATGATGGAGGTGTAGGCAAGAGGGAAGATGACTCAGGGTGTCCATATGCTGAGACTGAAGCATGCTGGAGTTTCTTCCTTAACGTTGTCCCAACACGAGGGACATTGTCATGTCAGCCACCATTCTTATGCATCTTTTGCTGGAAAAGAAATGAAGAGGAGAAAACAGAATACTGTGATGTGACTGGGTGTAAAGCTACCGTTGAGTGTAACGCATTTCTTGGTTTGTCCTTTGCTGTAGTACTGTTACTCATCTTTCAGATCCTTTGTTTGACTGATGGGGTATAAAAGTGGAGTGCAGTAAATTCTCAGTGTCTCTCTTTGTCCATTTTTTTGTAGGTGCTCTGCCAGCAGTAGGAACAGAGAAAAAGGAAGAGTCTGATTCTCCCTGGGATTCTGAGGTACTTTCTGTGATATGTGCATCTCCCCGGGCTGTGGGAGAGCCAGATGAGAACTACGTGAGAGCTTGCCTTTGCGTTGAGCCCCGCCCCTGGTGAGGCTTATTTACCCCATGTTGCTGCTGCTCGATGTCCTGTATCTGAGGGTCATTGAAATACCTGTAGCGTAGGTTCTCTGTTGAGATAGTACTGGGACAAAGTTATGTCAGACTACTTACGTTGGCCTCCTGGCTGCAGGCTTTGGAGTTGATTTTCTAGCACAGTTTTAATACAGCAGTTTATTGCTGCTTTTAAACTTATGAACTTCTCAGGCATATTTTTGTGAGGATTTTTTTTTTTCCTACTATTCAGATCTATTCTGCTGATCCAGTCAGAGTTTAACGGATGCCAATACACTGAGCAACCCAGACATTTAGATTTTTCTGTATAGAACCTCTGTCTTCTCTAGATAGACTTAATCCGATTTTGAAAATCATGTTCAGCAGACACCAAGTGTGTTGGCTGTGTTTATCCTTTCTGTCTGATAATTCTCAAGATGAGAGTGAGCAGGGTCTGTAGCTACTTCTCCTCTAGCCTTTGTTGTTGGGAAAAAAACTAATTCCCCACTCCTTTCTTAAAAATACAAGACTTTCTAGATAGCTTAATCGCTATCAGCTTTGCCTTTTTGCCCTTTAAGCAAATCAAATCTTGCTTTTGCAACGTAGTGATGCACTCACTCAACATTGTGGGACATGTGCCCCAGCAATGTAGGCTGATATTTGAATGCCAGGTGCAAATTTGATGCCAATGTTCAATCAACACAGAGCTGCAGCTTCTTGTTCACAATCAACATCTTGATTTCCTGTGTTAATTTCTTGTGTGGCTTTGTGATTTGCCAGCCTTAATCAACATTATGGAATAGTTTAGATGAATTGTGAGGATTTTTTTGCCCTTTTATTTAAAATGCAAAAGCCTTTGTTAGATTTTATTTTAAAAAAATTGTTTTGTACAAATTCTTACGCGTATGTACTGTATTGTACAGCCGTGTTCTGAAGGTTCGAGGAAAGCATCTCCTCCTGTGTTTCTCCCACCTGCAGTTGAACATGGAGTACGCTTGCAGAGTGTTTCAGGGGAGCACAACAAGGGTAACTATCTCATAGATTGGATTTGTCTGTGTTTATAGACAAGTGAACTTTTTCTTTTGTTTCCCTTGTTAGTCCTGTTGTTCAGTGAGTATGTGCTGTAGCAATGAAGTGCTTGGCTGATGTTAATTAACAGCAGTGAACACTGAACTTGCTGGCCTGCTTGATTAGTCCAGGCGGTTCTTGCGTTCATTATGTATACTTTTTGGATATGTGTTTGTTCGGGTGTTTTTCTTTGCTTTAAGTGGTTGCTTAAAGTGGTGGGAGTGGTATCTGGTTTAAGATTTAGCTGTGAACCCTAGCCTGCTGTGGTAGAGAAGGTCTGCAGCTTTTGTTGCTTTTCGTTCTTTCCTAAAGGTCACAAATGGTGGTGCTGGGTTCCTAATGATTATGTATGATGCAAGTTTCTTTATTAATTTTGTTGCTGTGTTCTCCTTGATCTGCACAAAACAAGTAGGTAGTCTAGTGTGTCTTGTTTGTGACACTATTGATTCCCTTTCTAATGGGTACTATCAGATTGAAAAGCTGTGGTTTTTCAGGGCTTCAGCCAAGAGCTGACCTGATTCAAAGTCAGAGAAGACTCTTCCAGTGCCTCACCTTGTTCAGTTGTAAAATGTAGGAGATCTCTCCTGTGCTACTCGTTTGTATGCTTGAGAGCATGACCTCAGACAGAGGTGGGTGCTTAGGTACTCACCCCAGGGTCTCAGAGCAGAAGATAGTATGTCCGTCTCCAGAGGATATCTTGTTGCTGTAGATGTTTTCAGAGCTCGTGTAGCTATTGGTCAGTTGCTGCTCAGAAGGTGTGGAAGCAGCACTCACGGTGCATTCACTTTTCTCTTAGTGCATTTTATGTGCAAAGAGTTTATTTTGGAAAAGCATGAATAGTCAGCACTCAGGCTGGAATCAGCAGTTACGGTTTTCCAGAGTGGACGCCATTGCTCCTGTCTGGCTCATTCCTGTAAATTTTCCTTGCGTTTCTGTGTGAGTCAATCCTGAGTTTGTTTTACATAATGGAGTAGCTTAGAAGAGAGAACTGACTGTGGTCTGCTCTAGATGGGAGTTTGGTGGTCAGAAGATACTAGACTTTGAAGTGATAAGATTTAAAATGCTTGCAGTGTTCTGGACTGTATTGGAGCTGTGAACTTCTGTTTCATTCCTAAATGTCAGTCCTTATGTATGTACCTGGTCAGAAGTTGCAGGATTATGAATCATGGTCAGGTGAGGTATCCCTTGATAGCACTAAGCAAGGAGCCGTGAGTGTTGGCAGCTTCCTCTTAGTGTGAGGTTGTTTTGTATCGTGCTTTTGTGGTATGTACTGTAGAGTGGAATGTGATAGTAAGTGCCAGATGATGGAGGTGTAGGCAAGAGGGAAGATGACTCAGGGTGTCCATATGCTGAGACTGAAGCATGCTGGAGTTTCTTCCTTAACGTTGTCCCAACACGAGGGACATTGTCATGTCAGCCACCATTCTTATGCATCTTTTGCTGGAAAAGAAATGAAGAGGAGAAAACAGAATACTGTGATGTGACTGGGTGTAAAGCTACCGTTGAGTGTAACTCATTTCTTGGTTTGTCCTTTGCTGTAGTACTGTTACTCATCTTTCAGATCCTTTGTTTGACTGATGGGGTATAAAAGTGGAGTGCAGTAAATTCTCAGTGTCTCTCTTTGTCCATTTTTTTGTAGGTGCTCTGCCAGCAGTAGGAACAGAGAAAAAGGAAGAGTCTGATTCTCCCTGGGATTCTGAGGTACTTTCTGTGATATGTGCATCTCCCTGGTCTGTGGGAGAGCCAGATGAGAACTACGTGAGAGCTTGCCTTTGCGTTGAGCCCCACCCCTGGTGAGGCTTATTTACCCCATGTTGCTGCTGCTCGATGTCCTGTATCTGAGGGTCATTGAAATACCTGTAGCGTAGGTTCTCTGTTGAGATAGTACTGGGACAAAGTTATGTCAGACTACTTACGTTGGCCTCCTGGCTGCAGGCTTTGGAGTTGATTTTCTAGCACAGTTTTAATACAGCAGTTTATTGCTGCTTTTAAACTTATGAACTTCTCAGGCATATTTTTGTGAGGATTTTTTTTTTTCCTACTATTCAGATCTATTCTGCTGATCCAGTCAGAGTTTAATGGATGCCAATACATTGAGCAACCCAGACATTTAGATTTTTCTGTATAGAACCTCTGTCTTCTCTAGATAGACTTAATCCGATTTTGAAAATCATGTTCAGCAGACACCAAGTGTGCTGGCTGTGTTTATCCTTTCTGTCTGATAATTCTCAAGATGAGAGTGAGCAGGGTCTGTAGCTACTTCCCCTCTAGCCTTTGTTGTTGGGAAAAAAACTAATTCCCCGCTCCTTTCTTAAAAATACAAGACTTTCTAGATAGCTTAATCGCTATCAGCTTTGCCTTTTTGCCCTTTAAGCAAATCAAATCTTGCTTTTGCAACGTAGTGATGCACTCACTCAACATTGTGGGACATGTGCCCCAGCAATGTAGGCTGATATTTGAATGCCAGGTGCAAATTTGATGCCAGTGTTCAATCAACACAGAGCTGCAGCTTCTTGTTCACAATCAACATCTTGATTTCCTGTGTTAATTTCTTGTGTGGCTCTGTGATTTGCCAGCCTTAATCAACATTATGGAATAGTTTAGATGAATTGTGAGGATTTTTTTGCCCTTTTATTTAAAATGCAAAAGCCTTTGTTAGATTTTATTTTAAAAAAATTGTTTTGTACAAATTCTTACACGTATGTACTGTATTGTACAGCCGTGTTCTGAAGGTTCGAGGAAAGCATCTCCTCCTGTGTTTCTCCCACCTGCAGTTGAACATGGAGTACGCTTGCAGAGTGTTTCAGGGGAGCACAACAAGGGTAACTATCTCATAGATTGGATTTGTCTGTGTTTATAGACAAGTGAACTTTTTCTTTTGTTTTCCTTGTCAGTCCTGTTGTTCAGTGAGTATGTGCTGTAGCAATGAAGTGCTTGGCTGATGTTAATTAACAGCAGTGAACACTGAACTTGCTGGCCTGCTTGATTAGTCCAGGCGGTTCTTGCATTCACTATGTATACTTTTTGGATATGTGTTTGTTCGAGTGTTTTTCTTTGCTTTAAGTGGTTGCTTAAAGTGGTGGGAGTGATATCTGGTTTAAGATTTATCTGTCTGAGGATTTGGATATTTCTGCATTATCAGCAGAAGAGAAATATCATTTGGTTAATCTTTTTGTTTGTTTATTTAATTTTTTTTAGTTTCCTGTTTTTCTTTAAGAACTAAAATATGTGGGCAAATTCTTGTTATGTTTCTGCGGGTTTCCACCTGCAGCTCATGGCATTTGCTTTATGAGCATCCTGATTGATCATAAGTGTGCTGGAAAATTTTGCTATTGGAATAAATCTTTTATCTTTTTGAGAGTGCTTTGGCAATGTGGCTTATAATATGGATTCAATGACATAGCCTAAAAGGCAAGTCCAATTTTATTTTTGTAAGCAGACACCAAATCTTAGCAAGCTTCTGGAATCCATAAATCAACTTACCAATTGTCTTTAATGTCTGCTTCATATGATTCTGCTAAGCTTGAAATCAGTGTGGGAGGGGGGAAGAGGTGACTGTGGTAGTCTTTTTAATGTATTTCCATGTTACTTGACCACCTAGTGTTCGAAAATCAAGTCTTGATGATTTGTTTTTAGTATTTATTTAAATCTAAAAATTATTTTGTGGAACAATTCGTAGAAGCATTTTGTATGCTTGTTTCATGAATGGAGTCGTAAAGTATAAGATGACTGCAGCACAGGGCAGTAGGTTGTGTGAGTTAGGAAATAAGATTTGACACTAAACTTGAAAAAGATTTGGAATAACGCACATGTTGTGCATTACAACCAAGCAATGTTTGTATCATTTATTTCCTTGCAAACTGATCCAGAGAGGTCAGTTGAGAACCAGATTGTTTTTACCTCATTGAATGATGTTTGTATGAGGTTGCTGTGTC
Organism: Coturnix japonica; assembly: GCF_054131305.1. NCBI lineage: Eukaryota > Metazoa > Chordata > Aves > Galliformes > Phasianidae > Coturnix > Coturnix japonica. The sequence goes on along the minus strand of NC_140688.1, from coordinate 4,565,950 downwards.
TGTACCCTTGCTCTCCATAAGCTGTTAATGAGAAAGTAGCCTCAACATTATGCACTGCTAGAATAGAAGTAGTCATAGTTCTGCTGGGTTCTTTCTTGATTGGTCATTAAGAAGCCAAAGCTATCTGCTCTAATTAATTTTTCCAGAAAGCAGAATTCAGCTTCCAAAAGGAACAAAATATTTTAATCTTGTTCTCTTAATAGACATGACTTAATGCTTCACATGAATTGTTGTCATTCTGTGATTTGATTCTTTTTTTTTTTTTTAATAAAAGTTGGATGATGGGAATTACTCTGTATTTCTTATATACTACTACAAGTTCTGTGTGATAAGATAATTGGATATTAGCTATTTCACTCTCAATGAAGTAATTTGTGCAAGAAACAATTACAGAGCCTACTAATGTTGTAAAGAATAAAAGATATCTTCAATTAAATAAAATAACGCTTTCATTTTTCATCTCCAGGCTTTTCAGAGAAACCCAGTAATTTACAGGTAAATGCTTTTCATTGAAATCTACTTGTCCTGCTCATTAATGAATATGTGGTTACTTTGAATGTATGGGTGTTTATTTTTCATTGGTTTGTCTTTCATAGTTAAAGGTTTCTGCAGTTTTAGAGATGAATGAAACATCTTCAAAAACAGAAAAGCAAAAATCAGGTAATGATGTCTTTTATATTCTGATTTTAGCTTCAAAATCTTTCTGATAAGCATATTTAATTAAGCATTTGATTCATTTGTTTTGCAGATCCACAGGAGAAATTGAGTGTAGATGATATTGAAGGTATTTATAAATAGTTGTTGTTTTTTTTTTGTCATGTCCCTTTGTGGGCAGATACATTGTAGTTGTAAATTCTTCATATTAAATTAATGTTTTGCTAGCAAGATGTTATTTCAGCAGCAGATTTAATGAAATATGGCTCTATCTTTGGGTGTTTTCTCCACTACAGCTCCATTCAACATTTCTAAACATCCTTCTACAGTGTAAGGTTCCTCCGGCATACCTGCTATCATCACCCCTTGTCAGGCAGTCCACATTTACTCATTTCCTTCTCATTGCCAAATATACCAATCTGCAGAGGAGCAATAGGGTCATGTCCTGTGTCTGATTCCTGGCTAGGGTCTGCAGGTGGAGCTGTCCAGGAGCTGCAGGTGGGACAGAATGGGTGATTCACAGGCTTATGCTTCATTAGCATGATTGATTATTTACCTGGCTTTTTCTTTGCCTCTCTGGCAGTTGTATGAAAACATGTATTACATATGCTCTTCCAAAGCCATCCTCTCATGTTTTGTTTAAACTGGCCACTGAGTTTAGAGCTAGTGGAAGGACATGGGAAAGAGAGTGTAGGTGGGAGGTAGTGAGTGGAAGTATGTTGGCAGGTATTCCTTTTGGTTGGGAAAGATAAATAAAAGTGAAGCAGCTAGATCATTTGTTATACATGGGAGGGAGTATATCTAACCTCAGTGGGTTCTTAGTTTCTTAATTCTGATATATGTGAATTTAAGTATTTGTTAGCGAGATACAAAACAGTTCCCTATTAAGGTCTTAGAATTTCTACAACGAGCCCTGAAAATTACAAATCAGGTGAAAACCTATATAAGCAAGCATATGAAGTAGATGATTAGATAAGAGTTCAGAAAACTATTGCAACTTCTAAGTATGGAATGGAAATTGCTCCAAGCTGTTTGACATCCATGTCTTGGGAAAAAAGGTACTGTTTCTTTTGATGACAATAGAGGTTAAACTTCTTTCTAGAAAAAAAATGTACGTGTGTTTGCATAAAGAAAAGGAGATTCTCTACTGCAGTGATATTGTTTCTGTAAGATGCACAAAAGGTGGTTAGAATCATTGAATTATAGAATTGGGCTGGAAAGGACCTTTAAAAATCACCTAATTGAAACTTCCCAGCTGTGGGTAACCTGTTGCAGTGCCTCATCACCCTCATCAAGAATTTATTCCTTATATCTAATCTGAACGATCTTTTAGTTTAAAACTGTTACCCTTTGCTCTGTCACTACAGGCCATAGTTAAAAGTCTTTCGTGTAAGCCCCCATTAATTATTGAAAGGCCATCATATGGTCTCTGCAAACTCTTATATTCCCCAACTCTGTCAGCTTTCCTCATAGGAAAAGTGTTCCAGTCCTCAAATTGTTTTTTGAGACCCTTCCCTGGACCTGCTCTAGCCAGAGATTTTTTGTGCTGGGGGCCCCGGAGATGAACTCGGTGCTCCTGGTAGGGTTTTGAAAGAGTGGAGTAGAAGGGGACACCACCTCTCTTGGCCTGCTGGCCATGCAGTGCTTCTTTTTTTGTGGCCCAGGGTGCAATTGGCTTTTTGGACTGCAAGCATGCATTCTCAGCTTATATGTAATTCTTCATCCAGCATTATCCCCAAGTCCTTTTCCACAGGACTGCTCTCAGTCTGTTCATTGTCCAGCCTGTGCTGAAGCTGATGACTTCCCAACCCAGGTGCAGGATCTTGCGCTTGGCCTTGCTGAACATCATAAGACCTGCTTCTGTAGGCTGTCAGTATCTGTCTGAATGCGATCTCTTTTCACTAACATATCAGATACACCACTTGGCAGCACTTCCCTGTCTACCAAAGAATCCATCCATGATATTTCTCCAATTTAGAGAGATGAGCTCTCTAGGTAGCTAACATCAGTTGCTATTTCTTTATCCTCCACTCTAGTCACTCCATAATAGAAGGTTGTCTGGGCCTTGGAAAGTACCTCCTTTCTTAAACTCTTTAAAAACAAGTGTGATGTTTCCCTTTCTCCTGTCACTAAGGGTTTTACCTGACTGCCACAACTCTTTAAATATGGTGGATAGTGACTTAGCAACCTAATTTACCCATGATCTTGGAGGTCTTTTCCATCCTTTGTGTTTCTGTGATTCTGTGAGTTCTTGTTTTGTCTGTTTTATGTAGTCATGTGAAATGTAGTCCAGTGATGGTGTGGGACGTGGCAAAGTTAGATAGGAAAAACAGTCTTTTCATAGCTCATTTTATGTCATCATTTCATGTATTTTCTGTTCATCCTTCCTCGTGTCTGTTTTTTTTCTATAATCCATGTATTTGCTCAAAGATCAGGTATTAAGAAATATATGTGAAAGTTTGTCTCAAACTCCTATGTTTGGGTTTCAGCAAGCTGTATTTCTTCTGCAGAGTGTTATAATTCCTATGGTACAAGTATTTCTAACTCTAAAAGGGTTAAACGAGACCCTTTGTGGCACAAAACAAGGAGAAATGAAAGTAGCTAGAGGAATCTAGCCGATTGCTGTCTAGCATACAGTGTGTCATGTATGTATAAATATAGTTCTACATGTAAACCATTTGAGATTCTTAAAGGTGTATTTCTGACTGATTTTCATCAAATTTCCCTTAGGAATGAAAGGGAAAATGCCCTGAGAGGGATTAGTTCGCACAGAGGCATCTTCAAACTGTTTTGTAATATTATGTTCAAATCGTAAATAATCATACGCTTGAGAGGCTGTGTTAGTTTGTGCTATTTTCTCACAAATGCAATGATTCAGGATGTACTCTAGGTATAATTAATTTGTAATAAGTCATGTTCGTTATAAAGATGTAATTTTTTCACTGTAGGTGAGCGCTCAGAATCTACCGTTCATGTGTCGTCATCAGCTAAAAAAGAGATGGTCAAGGATGCCACTGAAAACTTTGGGAGGCAGGTATGTGAAACCAAATATTGTGTTTTTCCTTGCGTGCAATTCTGAGAAACAGTGCAGTCATGTGGTGGGTTTTTTGTTTTTTCCTATGCAAAATACATACTCATTTGGGAGCAAAATTTTATATCATGTGATTATTTCTTTGACAAAACACGCCAGATTTTCCTCTGTGTATTAGAAAGATTAAGTAAAAACCTGAAATATGATCTGTCAGTGCTTTCTCTGCCTCTGCAAAATATCTCCTTATCTGATCAAGTTAGTAAGTGTTCGAAAATATTTTTTGAAGGTCATTATGGAGGAATATAGGCTAGGCGTCCTGTTTGTATTGAGCATACAGGACTGGGTAGGGATCTTCATTGAGTGTCTGGAGTCTTCTGTAATACCTCAAGGGAAGTGGAGGAAGTAATATCATCATACATCCAAGGCACTGTGGAAGAGGGATGTGATTCATTTCAGCAGGTAGAGAGCGGAACTTAAGTATTGGAAGGTGGTAGCAGATGTGCAAAGTGAATGGAGCTTGGAAATGAAGTGGCTGAGGCAGGTGGTGACTGAGATGCTCTCCATTGTGAAAGATTTTTGTGGAGTTACGATGTGGAAGGAGAAAAGGGCCTCTATAACCAGAGTAAGAAGGACAATAGTTGTGGTTCCTTGGGATGCCAAGGCTGCAGACCTTGTTCAGAAGGGAACACAAACCAAGGGCAACTTTGCAGGGACTGTGAAGTCAGAGACAGTGAGAAGGCTGGAGAGAGGAGCTGGTCAGTGAGCTTGAGGCATGGTACCGTTTGGATAGATGTCTCAGTTCTTGATTTTGGGCTGAGGGCAGGAATGAACAGGTATTCCTTGTAAATATTTGTCTTGGGAGCTTGGAATAGAATTTAATAATTCTGACTCTGAGGAGCATAAGTGATTGTAATGTAGCCAGTCCCTTGTGGTGGTTAGTAAAAAAGCTTGTTATGATCACTCACGCTTGTTATGAACGCTAACCAGCAGGGGGTTTAAAGGGACAGTCAGTAGAAAGTTGAGTATGGGAAAATTTGGGCAGTTGTGTTTTCTGTTGTTACTGATTGGTTTTGATCTGTTTGATTGGTTTATGTTTCTAAACTAGATCCTTCTGTTTTGAGGAAAAAATAAATAAGGTATCTTTGTTTTGTTGTTGTTGTATGATGGGATGAGTTTGCAATGTAAATTATATGGCTTAACGGTAATTTCATTTTTCTTGGTAATTTTTCTGTCTTTACCTGCTTACTTAAGGATAAATATGTTTTAGAAACTACCAACTTGATAGAAAATACAGCACATGAAAAGCAGACTGACAAAGCAGAAATTTCTCATCAGGAAGCCCTAGCAGAAAATGAGGAATCCCACAGTGCTGACAAGCAGTTAAGTCTAAAGCTGTGGGAAGAAAGATACAAAAAATGTGGATTGAAAAAGAGAAAAGGGAGTTGAAAAGAAATTTTACAAACATTACAGCAGAGCTGAAGCAGCTGTTTGGTGAAATTAATGAATCTGAGAAAGCTCCATCCCTTGTGGCAGAAGTGTCAGAAGATGACCTCATTGAAGAATTGAAGAGTCTTTGTGTTTCGTCTTGTGTGACAGAATCAAGTGATAAGTTAGAAAGTAAAGGTGAATTTGGAGATGTGAAACTTAATGTAGACCTAAAAGAACCCAAACCTGAAATAGTTATTCTGAGTCTCTGTGTCCTTCCTGATCACAATAACTTAAATGCGAGCATGGAAAATACCTGGAGAATACCAGATGAAGAAGGCTGCACTAATTACACAGATAATACAAAAGTACATCTATCAAAAGCAGAGGAAATGGAAGAGAATGAGAATGGGATTAGTAGAGATGTAGAGGGAAGTCCTGAGTATTCCCTGAGACATTGTTTAAAAACAAATATTTGGGATGACATTTCTAATAATCTTCCTAATATAAGACCTGTTTCCACAAATGGTGAAAGTACACTTGGCTTTATAAGTGAGAAGAAAATTGGCAAGGACATCTGTCTTAGTGACAGTGTTCCCAGAGACTGCCTTATCAAAAACAAGGAAATAGGAGAAACAGAAATCGAAAATCTTTTCCCGCATGCTCAGCAACCTTGTGGCATGCTGAAAAGGAATCTGGATGAAGAACTAAAACAAGATGTGGAAAGATTTAAGAGTAAGGTAGGAATGCTGCAAATGGTATTCCTGGCTTTGGAAAAAGAGAAGGTAGAGCTACAAAAAGAGGTAGAAGTTCACCTGCTTTTCCTTATTCTTTAGTCTTTCTCAGTATCGGTGGTCCTGTTCATGTTAGCTATTGATCATTAAAAGAAGGTGCTTTGTGCAAATTGGTTTTTTTGTCTTAAGAGAAGAACGTTACTCATAAATAAGGAAAGCAGTGGAGAACTGTGCTTTTCCCCATAATGTAATCAGAAGGCTTTGAGAAAGCAAAGTGTATTGTTTCAGTTTGACAATAGGTGGCAGTCATTTCCAGTGTAAGTAGTTATCACCTCATTACCATAAAAAGAAATTCATACAAGTACACCAGTTTTGATTGTCGATCAAGGAATGAAAATAGCTTCTGAACAGGGTCTTGATTTATCTCTTCATTTGCTGTGGTTTGTGCATGGTGTGCCTTCATTGCCTCTCACTAAAATTCCTGATTGCTGTGAAGCTGTTTCTGCTTTTGAGTTCAGTTTGCTTTTTTCCTCATCATTAAGGAAGTACGACATCATACATCCACTCATACTTTGTGTTTCTACAACTACTGTTGTGTAGTCCATCTGATTTCTTATCCATCAGTAATGCTTCTATTGTTTGTTTCCTTAGGGCTGCTTTGCTTTTTTGTTTTTGTTTGATTGTTATACTTCAAATCAAGAGTGAATTCAGAGTATATTTGTAGACTTGGTACATTTTGTAGAGTAATTTTGGGGGAAAATCTTTTTTATTTTACATTATTTTAAAAGTCAAGCTTAGATTATTTGGTCTTGGATCTCCTTTAGAATCAGAAAAATATATGAAGCTTAATTTTCTCTTCATAGGTTGAGAAGGAAAAAAGGAAGCAGAAACATTTCAAAATGCAAGCAGTGGAGAAACAGGAAAGTCTTGATAAATCAAATACACCAGTGGGCAATATTACCCATCAACCAGTAAAAGAAAAGCTTGCTCTAAGGAAGAATGAAAAAATGATAGAAGAAAAACACACAAAGAATTCTTCATCTGAGGAGAGACCAAAATTACTTGAAATGCCAGTAAAAGGGTAAGCTAATAAAATAATCCGTAGAATTAGATTGTTTTAAATCTTGTAATTGAAGCACTTTCCTCGGTATTGAAAGCTATGCTGAGTAGTCCCCTGCTCCCCAAACTGTTTTAAAAGTATATTTTTCAAAGAACTAAATGCGCAGTGGAGGTTCAGATTAATTTTGCTGGAGGTGATAGAGGTCTTAATCACAGAATCATAGAATGGCCCAGGTTCAAAAGGACCACAATGATCATCTAGTTTCAACCCCCCTGCTATGTGCAGGGTCACCAACCACCAGACCAGGCTTCCCAGAGAATTTCTTCCTTAACACTGACTCTAATCGTGTCTTTAGAATCTTACCTCCTATGCCTAATAAATTAATCAAGAACGAATTCAAAGCCCTTGCACGTGGGATGGAGGAACCCCTTGTGTACACAGTGAAATGCTCTGGCTGGTGAGCTGATTCGCTGAGAAGCCTCTGGGGGCTTTGGCAGAGATTAAGTGCAACATGAGTCAGAATGATCTTGCAGCTGAGAAGGCCAGCAGCATCCTGGGTTGCAGAGTCAAGAAGCTGAAGGGAGGAGTCCATCCCTACTTAGCATCTAGTTGGTCTGTGTCTGGAGCACTGGGTCCAACTTTTGGCCTCCAAGTACTTGTGTGCATTTCTTTTTATGGCCTTCAAGAGATCGTAGTCAACATGTGTGAGTTCAGTAGAGGCTTTCCAGGCTGATCACAGAGCATGAAACTCTGTGAGAATAAGCTGAGGGAAATAAACTTCAGGATGTGCCTGCAGTCTCCCAGTACGTGGAAGGGGATTGTAAGTAAGACAAAGCCGTTCCTGATTTGTCCTGGATTTGATTCTAAACATTTTTCAGAATTCCCAAACATCTGTAAATAGAAGGAATTAATTTTTTCTTCTATGTAAAATCTCAAAACAGTATTAGCTATACATGATAAAAGCTGTACTTTTTGGGAAGCTAAAGACTACATGTAAATCTTTCTCCTTTAGAATAAGCTGCTTCAATACTGATGTTACAGCCAATGTTTTGAACTACTTGTTAGTGGTTGCTGATATTCAAATCTTTTTTTGAACACTATCCTTATCCTTTAATTTATTAAAAGAAATGAAAAGGTTCATCCGCACATGGTAAGCAGTTGTTATAGTCTTAGGGAAGGCTTCTTAAAAGTTTTTGATTTGTCTTAGATAAGTGATGTGATGTTTTATCGGTATTACTTGCAGTCATTATGAATCTGTACTATATAGGTGATGATCAACTTATTAAAAACAGTGTATTTTTGTTAGTAAAAGTTCGTGGTTTACTGTTCATGTTTACCTATGTCGACATGGAAATACATGATGAATTTTGTACATCACTTAAGGGCTTATTTGTCAGTCTTGTGCAGCTCATGTATAACGTGTCTTCCACCACTAATGGAATGAAATTAGAGTGATGTTAAAAGTTTAAAATTGCAGAAAAACTTCTATATTTGAAAAGGTGTGACATTTCTACAGTTTTAAGTTGTTTCTCCTGGTTCATGATGTGGCATATTTACTTTTTTGTCAGTGCTTTAATTCCTCAAATACTCTCTTTTAAATCCCAGATTTTTTGTGAAACAAGAAGAGGAAAAGAGACATAGAGCTGAAATGCGATATGAAAAAACAAGAAAGCAACTAAAGAGGGAAAAGGATCAATATTCTAGAGAGACAGAGGAAAAACAACAACTTGAGTTTCGTGTAAGGAATTTAGAAACAGAGTTAATAACGCTGAAACAGCTCAAGAAACAGGTATATTAAATATATATCTTCTGTTTTTCTGTTTCTTTCAAACTGATATTTTATGCTAGTATGTTCAACTTGTTGGTGAAAGAGACATTAGGCAATTATCTTGGTGCATTTTGAGGACCATTGTCATGAAACCAGCGTGAACAAACAAGTTCATGATACCTTTTCACATTTTTCAGAATTATAGTTTGGTTTGTGCTTCAGGCAAAGCTTCTCTTTGAGTTATTTTTCCTAATTACTACAGAACTCTGTGCGCGTGTGTGTATATGTATGTCTATATCTATATATCTATATATATATTATATGTGTGTATATATATATATATATAAAATGTTTTTATTATTATTGTTTTTTTTCTTCAGAAGGAAATTACAGTTACTGTTTGTAGTATTCTTTCAAGTATACTTACATGAATTTAAATTTAGGCCTAAATGTTACTGTTTACCTGATAATCTGTAAATTGCCTCAGTTGCTTACAATCAAGACTGAATCCAGAAAAACTCTCACCTTTATTTTTATTACAAGTTTAGTGGCTTATTTAATGCAATTGAGATGATGATGTTCTCACTGTACACAACCTGCATGAATTCTTCAGTTCTTACATACAGTTTTGAGGGTCTTTTCACTGGCCTTTACCTACTTTTCAGCATTCCTGTCATGGTTCTACGCAGTTTGAAATAGACCTCGGAAATTCGGTCTGTTGTGTTGTATTTTTCCCCATAAATAGTAAGCCTCAAATTTTCAGAACTTGTATTTGCAAACATATTAAGAACATGTGAAAGTGGTCATTAAGGATCCTCAGTGGCCACGTTGCTCTGGCAGAAGCAGTAAGTAGTTAGCATCACCTCTTTCAGTCTGCCTGGATTTAACAGGGACATCATTGGCATTAGTTTACCTCCTGGTCTGCTGTTCAGCTGGTCAGTCCTCTTCTGTGTCTCACTTCATTAATAGCCTTTGGAAATCTCATACAACTCAATTTATCCAGCAGTATTGCTAGATTTTGGTAAACTGAAAATGGATTGGCACATTTTCTGAAGCATTTCTAAATATTAGTAGAAGAGATGTAGACTTAAGACCTTGCAGTGGGGTAAAGTAAGTGTAGTTATTGTGCTTTTGGAAATCTTAGTCATTTGTTTTGTGCAGTTCTTAGTGTTAGTGCTCATATTGATGAATAGATGTTTTTAAATCTTTGACTGTAAGCATATGAGTGTCCATCTCTGGTTTTAGTATGTATATGTAGTTTGTTAGAAAGATAACTTGGGTTTCTACTTAAACTCTGTATGTTTCCAAGAATAGTAGTTCTAGTTTGTTTGTTTTTTTCTTGTGTTATAGAGGGAGATTCATTAAGTATAAAACTTCTATGATGCTGATTTGTGCAAAGGACTCACACTATCCTTATAACTTTCAATTCAGATAAATCTAAAGATGTTTGTTTGCAAACATGGAAAATTGATATGCAGGTCATTCTATGATTTTATGATAAATGACTCTTAATAGAATTAATAGAATGTAAGAATAAAAAGAATGAAATAGGAAGGTATTGCTAATTCTGATTTTGTTCAAGATTCACAAGTTCAACTATATTACTGTAGGTTGAAGAAGAGCGTGATGAAACACAGAGACAGCTCTCTAATGAAAGGAGTGCTAGAGCTCTGCAAGAAGGAATTTTGAGCAACCACCTGTGGAGACAGAAGGAGCTGGAAGAAGAGACAAGAAAAACTATTAGGAAAAATTCAGAGGTAAGCAGTTCCATTCCTAATTAATTTGGTTATACTTCACTGTGCTCATTCTAAAACCTTAAGAAAAATAACCTTTTGTGCCTTTTCGTGGATTATCTACAGTTTATCAATATAACCAAATTTTGTTACTGTTGTCTAAAAACTCTGAATAGCATCATCAATCCCACATAGACCTGAATTGCATGTGGAAGTAGGAAGCCACTGGAAAATAAGACATTGTGTTCCCAGTCTCTTAAACTGCCTGCTGTTCTTCACTGTATAGTTGTTACAATCATTTCTAAGGTTTCTACCCGTGAAATGTCCAGATATCTGGAGATTCACTAGGAAAGAAGCTGGCTGAGGCTGTTTGTGATCCTATTACTTGGCTTTTGAATTCGTTATTATACTGTCATCACTTTCTTGTTTCCATGTCCTTCATCTTTTTGCTTAATAAATTATTTTTATCACAGCCCATGAGTTCTGTTTTGTTTCCTGTTCTCTCCCTCATCCCACTTAGTGATGAGAGTGTGGTGCCTAGCTGCCTGATGGGTTAAACCTGAATTTATTTCCCAACTAACTATTCATTATTGTCCTTTATCACACAGAAATCTGACACTAATGACAGAGAAAAGGATCTGCTACACAGAAATCAGTTACTGCAAGAAGAGATTGCTATGCTAAGACTAGAACTCGATCAAGTAAAACTTAAGCACCAGGAGGATGAAGGAAAATACTTAGAGGAAAATGAGTCTTTGAAAGAAAAGAATGATTCTCATCAGAAGGAACTTAAACTGAGTGAGGAAACCTCAACACAGACAGTATTTCAGTACAATGGACAGCTGAATTTACTCAAGACGGAATCTGCAATGCTAACTTCCAAGCTTGAACAGAAAAAAGAAAGCAAAGACAGACTGGAAACAGAGATTGAATCATTCTGTTCCCGCTTGAATGCAGTGGTTCAAGATCTCGAACATCATCAGTCATTGAAAAGTGATGCCGAACGAACATTTCAGAGAGAACGTGATGAATGGCTTCGTTTACAAGACAAGCTCCATCGTGAGCTCTCTGAGGTGCGAGAGAGCAACAAGAGCTTGTCTCAGCAGCTGAGTAAAACGGAAAGCAAAGTTAATAGTCTAGAAAACGAGCTTCACCAGTTGGAACAAACACTTCGAGAAAAAACACTGCTTTTAGAAATGACACAAAAAGACTTAAATCAAGCCCAGTGTCAAGCAAAAGAAAATGAGCATGCGTGGCAACTTGAGAAAGATCAAGTCAGTAAATTTATGATAAAGCATGAATCTATGCAGGAACAATTGGCCCAGCTCCAAAGTGAAAACCTTTTACTCCGTCAGCAGCTGGAAGATTTGCGGAACAAGGAGATCATCAAAGAAAAGGTTGTGAATGATGTCCAGGACAGATTTCATGATATGTTCAACAAACTCAGAGCTGACAGTGAAAAGCAGGTTTACCTCATGGAAGAGAGAAACAAGGAATTAAATACCAAGTGTACTGATTTAAAGGAACAAGTCTTTAAATATGAGACTGACAAAGTAGAAAGAGAGGTAAGCTATACAATTAGAATAAATTAAAATGTTTCAATTCATAAAATGATTTTGTATTTCTAAAATGCATCAGGTGTAAGTTTTACACATAGGACCAAATTGTGTTGTTTTGTTGTGGTTCATTGTTTTTTCTCTTAGAATTAAGGAGGACCGGTAAATGACTGAACTGTATAATATAGTCAGTTTAAAGGAGTAAAGTCAAGTTTCATGTTTTTCCTCATGTTTATCTGTTTCCTTAGGGTTTGGTCAGACAGCTGCAGCAGGAGCTTGCTGATGCTCTTAAAAAGCAGTCTATGTCAGAAGCTTCCCTTGTAGTTACTACATGCTACCGCAGTGACCTTGAGGAAGACAGATTGCACTTGCAGAAGGAACTGGACAGGATTAAAGCTAAGGTACAGAGAGGCTGTAACTTACACATAAAATCTGAGGGTGATTTTTCCCTGTTTCTGGTGAAGAAGAGAAAAATAATGTTCTGAGAGCAAGTACCAGAGAGAGCTAAGGAGGTTAGCAGTGATACCCTGTCATAATTCATGAAGCTGGTGAAATCTTTGCCAGCTGGCCTCCTCCTCTGTAGTGAAAGATAAGTGTTACTAGAATCATCAAAAAGCCAACTAGTTTCTTTTGCAAGTAGGAGCCGTTCTTCAGCCCCACAGCTAAAGTTCTTCTTGTGGCTCCAGGGTGTTGTAGCAGTGTTCTTTCTTTTCCCTCTCCTGGTGTCAAACACAATTAAGAATTTATTTGTGGATGGGATGTGTACAAACTACCAACTATCTGAAGCAACATTACACAGGTGCTCTGAATTTACAAATTGTTTTTCTGTGTCTTATAAGGTTGGTTGTAAACACTATAAGGTGGTCTTTATCCCCTTAGTCTTCTCAACTTGCCCCTTGTCATCTGTGATCACAGTCATGCCTGTGCCAAATCAGAGCAGAGAGTTCAAAGTATAAGCAAATGTCCTCCTATCCTAGAAATAAATTCAGGGGTATAGATTTAAAGACAAGTATATGAACTGCATTGTTCTGTGCACTTGGTGTCCATGACTGGGTGGTCTTCGACACGAAGTCATTATGTCTTTAACTGGAGAAGATCTGTATTTGATAAGCTGCTTTGCAAAATGACCTGGTGTCTCAGCAGGTTATCGCTTTTGGTTTGGCCAAGTTTGGTGTCTGATTTCTGAGAAAAAGTAGAAATACTGGACAGCTGAATTTGAGTTTTTCTTTTTTGCTCTCTGTGAGAGTTGTGGGTTTTTTCTGAAACATCTACCATAATAACATACTAATGAGCTGTGAAATCACTTTAGGAAAAGGATGAGGTTTTTTTGGTTAATATTTTCGATAGAATAGCAAACAAGTAATTTCAGGATGTCACAAGCCACTGAGAAGGTAGGATTGGCAGTGTCAATGCTCATAATGGTGTTATAGAAAATCCTTTGTGCAGATGGGAGAGGCCAGTGTCACAGATGATGAAATATCATCTGTTATTGTTCATTTGCTAAGAGAAATGAAGGCTTGAATGAATTGGAAACGATTCCAGTACTTTGGGTAGGGGGTGTATGTAGATACATGCAATATCCAAATTCTTCAGTGCTCACTGAGCTCTCTATACTGAACCTAACCGGGCTGCTGAGGATTCTCATTGCTACTTTACAGTTACATGACTCTGAAAAACAGCGTATTCAATATGAGCGTTGCATTCAAGATTTGAAGACTGACCTAGATAATAAGGAAAGACAAATATCAGCTTCTAACCAAAAAATGAAAGACCTTCTGTTAGCAGCTTCCAGAAGCAGTTCTACAATAAAGCAGCTGGAAGAACATGTCCAACGGTAAGAAAATAACAGAGTGAAGCAAGGTTTTGCTTTCTGGGATTCTCTGAAAACGTCAGAATTGCCTTGTTGCATCATCAGGGTAAAACATGATTTTAAAAGAAGCTCTTGCTTTAAATAGCATTCTTTCACACCATTCTTTTGCAGTGTGCGCTATTATGGATTTGTCTAATAAGATCTGTGCTTCTCTTTAAGGCTTGAAATGGAAAATGCCAGGGTGGAAGCTGCTGCGCAACACCAGGACAAGAGAACTGAAGCCTCAGTAAGCCAGTCATAAACTTCCCTTTTATTTATTTATTTTTTATTTTTTTATGTGAGCTTCTGAGCCTATTTAGATATTTTTCGTGGGGAAGTTATGTGGTTTTCCTGGGGATCATAGGGGAGCTGAGTCATCTGAGCTGTGGTGTGACTGTAGGGTACTCTGAAAATCCTGATGGTCTATTCTCCAGTTTTGAGAGTTTTCCCATAAGATAAAGGTTGTAAATCTCCACCTTTCACTGCTGCCATTTCTGTCTTTGCAGTAGTATGAAAATGTTTGTGTTAATCAGCATGATTCTTTTGATGGATAGGACGGACAGTGTCAGCAGGAGGGAGATGTGTGGTTGAGATCTGGGAGGGGAAACCTGGATGTGAGAAATCTATTTTATCTTCAGAGCTTTGTCATAGTTTCCACCTGAGCTCATTAGGTTCTTTTTCCATTTGTGAATATGTGTTGGTACTTTACTGCCCCGCAGGGGGCTGAGGTAAGGAAAGAACAACTAGGTGAAGTAATGCTGTGCAGTCAGTGGCAGGCAGCTGGGAAGTAGCTGGTGCGCATGCATGGCTTAGCATCTTGTGTAACCTTGGAATATTCTTTAATTAGTTTGCTGTTGGAAAATTAAGCTGCTATAGGGAGAATAAGAAGGATCTAGTGGAAGGGAAAAGCTGTTGATTATCTGCACCAGAAAAGTCTGAGTTCTTTTCCAGGTTCCTTTCCTGTCATCTTCTTTTGGTGATATACCAATTAGAAGGTTTTTAGCATTTTTAACACTTCTGTATTTTACCCATACATTGTCACATAGGGAGAACCGACATTTAACATATCCTGTAAAGACACATGAGGAAGTTTTATGAGTTTGTCATATAAGCCTTTAAGCTCAGGTTTTTATGTCCTTCTGTACGTCAGGGATGTCTCTCTTTTTCTTAAAATGTGCTATTCAAAGCATGTAGACAACTTTCATTCTTTACAAAGGGAACTGAATAAGCAAACTTGTTTACACACAAATGCATCTGTGATGCAAATCTTTGCTCCTTTGTGTAAAAGGATAAGTAACATTGCTGTTCTGAAAACATTTTCTTGCTCTGAGGAGATCTGCAGTTATTTCACAGTCAGTAAGTGTAGGGAATTTTAAGAAAACTGTGAGTTAATGTTGTATGTGTGTCTTCTTATCTCCAAATGATGTAACCTCATTTTATCGTATAGAGAGCATTCACTTTTTCCACTAGCATTAAGTGCTATTCTTGATGGTGCTTCTCAAGCCATCTTTTATAAACTCAGTGTAACATTCACTATAGATCCTTAGTTGTGAGAGCTTAGCCCTGCCTCCATTTGAGTTAATAGTTTATAATGCAGTTTATGTGCAGTGTTGTCTCTCTGGTTATCTTGGCATTCCCTTTGTCATTGTTGTTTCCATAGATACAAAATCAGAATATGTTGGCTATGACATCCAGAGGCTCATGCATGATGTGCGAGGAAGATCGAAAGTCGAGAGCCCACCTTGAAGACCATATTGCTAAACTGAGTAGGGAAAATGCTGAGCTTTTAGAAGAAGTGAGCCCAGAAAACAGTCCCTAACACCTAGCCAATACCCAGAGCAATGCTGACATTTTCTTGAGTTCTTACATACTCTGATTTTATATCCCTGCTACTCAGGCCCTGAGTACTATTGTGATTTGGGTGTCATGAAGGAATTGAATAAAAGCCAAGAGAATATCTCGGAGTTGTGCTGTCAGAAAGACGGTGTGGTTTGATACCAGTTGAGCACATGGAGCAAGGCAGCAGTTCCTGTGTTCTTTATTTGATTTCCGTCTGGTTATTGTCTGACCCCTTGATTTCCAAGCAGGATTAAAACACCCCTTATTTTCAGTGCAGTGTACGGAGGAACTGCTGCATGTTTTCAGAATAACAGGAGCTTAAAACCCTTGCAGAATAAATAAGGTGCAAATGCAAACTACAGAACTAGTTGCCAGTTCTCCTGTAGTTTGTCTGAAAAAACACCATGAGGAACAGCAACTAAATTAGTAAACACCCACAAATAAGATATGGAAGTAATGACTGAGAAGACACTGGTGAATTCCAGAAAAGCAGACTCTTCCACAAGAGCCTGCTGGTCATTGGAATGAATGCTGTAGAGTGTGCAGTGTTCTCCAGGGCTGTGGCTACCTGTGCAAGCTGACCTATTAGCAGAGGAACTGCGGAAGCTGTTCTCTAGCATCTTTTTTCCAGCTTTTTGGGACGAAGCCCAATAAGGGGGCAGAGGAGCATTTGCTTCAGCAGGGGCGTTAATTGGTATCCCTAGGTCTTGGCCCGCTTGTGTGAAGCCTGAAGTGATTTAAATGTTTACAAGAATCCTGTGCCTCAGTGTTCTGCTGAATGTGGCAAAAGGATGGATATGTGCTATCTGCAGTTGCTATGTGTACTGTCCTGTGCTGAGTGTATCATGTATTTTTGTTTGTTTGTTTTTTGAAAGTGTGAGAATGAAAGAAAGAATGTGAAGAAGCCGATAGAATTGAAACGACCACTTGAAGCATGTCTTGACCAGGAAAGGGAAAGAAATACTGAACTGCAGAAGGAATGTGACAGGTATGGTTCACTAGTACTTGAAAGAGAGCTCATGTAGGTTAGAAGTCAGGCTTTAAGGAACTTGCATGTAAAAGCAGGTGTGTTTAACTCTGAGCAAATTCAGATCTCACATCAGTTCTTGCAAGACAGTTCTGGTACATGAGCCTATGATTTTCTGTAGCTGCCATAAGAAGAGCAAATGTAGGCTGCCTTGCACTTCTGGGAGGGAAGTCTTTTTTTCCTCTGTTGAGGTGAAATGTGGACCCTCCAGGTGATCTATTGCATTGAAATGCTGGTTTTTCTTATTAACTTTTGGCCTGTTGAGCATGTTAAAAATGAAGCAAGCCATAGCTATGCTTTTCTTGTACAAGCGTGACAAATAGATACCTAGTTCCTTTGCTTATTTTCTTGACTGATTTGTTGTGCAGGTTCAAGAGCCTTTTGAAGAAAGCTGTGAAAAAACTAAAGATGCATGAAGCCAAAGAAAGAGACTCCCAGTTCAATTTCCAGGGAGAAATGAAGAACAGGTATTCTGAAATGGTGAATGAAGTTGAAAAATCAAGAACAAAGGCAAGTTCTTGTTGTTTCTTTTTGGTTTTTTTGGTGTTTTTTTGTTGTTGTTGTTTTTGTTGTTGTTTGTTTGTTTGTTTGTTGTTGTTGTTGTTTTGTTTGGGTCATGTTAATTTCTAGAGACTTGTAATATTCTTTTCAGTAGGTATGGAAAAGTTATATTTCTGGGAGAGAAAATTGGCTTCACAGTTGACCTTGGAAACTACTGAAACATCTCATATTTTGTACATATTCTTGCAACCAGACACTGGATTTGACCTAGAGAGAAAATACCTTCCTTTACCACTGCTGTGGAAGCTGCTTTTTGAAGCACTGTTTACAAAGCTTTCAAGAGCAATGGCAGGAGGAGTACTTGTTTCCTGTGCCCAGTTAACTGTACTGGAACATTCCCCCTGAAGCATGATAGGCATTCTTTCTGCTGTCTGGGTAGAGTGGTTTGATTTCCATCGAGCAGTAGAGCAGTGCACAAAAGAATGGCCCTAGTGCCTTTCAGCACACTCCCGTAAGTGAAATTCTGCTAGTTTGCTACTTGTTGATCTTTTACTTGCTGCAGAACTGAGGAAGGTTGTAAGTCAAGGAACCCTATTGGCAAGAACTTAAAAGTTGTTCTTCCCTTAAAAGATGATCTTGTCTTTCCTTTGACTCGGGTACTGAGTCAGCAGATGACAGTTACAGACTTGATGGTCTTCCCCTTCATAAATTTTCAGAGAATAATTTTACACCCCTCTAAGTTCATTTTATTACTGTCTGTAGGTTACTGAACTTTCTCATCAGCTGGATTTAGAGTGTAAAAAATGCGTCCAACTACAAGGACAAAACCATTATTTGCAAGAACTGCTGGCTCTAAACATGAAAAAACATGAAAAACTAGAGAAGACCAGATGCCAGCTGAAAGAAGAGGTGGCAAACCTGAGACAACATCTGGAGGCTGTCCACAATGTGCACATGATGACTTACAACCAAATCGAACGATACAAGAAAGAAGTGGAAGAGCGAGCTGCACAAGAAATAAATCAAAAACTTCAAGAAGTCAATTTGTTTTTGCAGGTAAGTGAATTTGTTGTGTATGTCTGTAGTTTTTATTATGTAACTTCTTTTTGCCATTTCTTGTTCGTACTTTGGTTTTTTGTGTTAGTGCCATACTTCTATATTTCCTGAAGGGAAGTGGAAGAATGGAAAATTGTTTGGCGAAAGTGCTTTTGTGTGTGTAATTTGCCTGCAGGTCCCCAAGCTAATAGCCGTCCCTTGACAGACTTCTGTTTTGCAGTTCTTAGAAGAAGCTATGGCCATCTGGTCATCTTGTTATTGCTGTTCATCACATGAATGCTATAACTTAGAGATGGCTTGGCCATACGTACAGGTTATGCTTTATCATTGTACAGGATAAAATGCTCAGGGAAGAAGTCACTGAAGTTACCGTGGGGCAGAAAGAGTGGGGATGGGATTCTCATAATTTCTTTGTAGAATCCTTTTTGTGTGCCCTGTCCTTCAGCCATAGCATTCTTTTAGTAGCTGCTCCCATAAGTAATATTGCTAAGAGCAGATCTGTCTGGATGAAAACAGTTATTTAACGTGTTGGTTCCAGGGTTTTGCCTTGATTGCTGATAGTAGTGAAAAGGTCCAGTTGACTCAGTTGAGTAAAACTGGGCCCTTTAAATTGGTTATGGGCAACCGTATAGGGAGATGCAGTTCACTTTTTCTTTGCAATGGTTGAAATTGTATTATCTGCTTCAGGTCCAGGCAGCCTCACAAGACAAGATAGAACAAATCAGAGAAAATCATCATGCCTCGCTGAGAGACCAGCTGAAGTGCAGAATAAAAGAGGTTGAATGTGAGTTGGACAAAATAAAAAATACCAAAGACAGTATTTTTCAAAACGAATCTATGCTTGCGGAAGTGGAAAAATACAAAGAGCTGCATCGTGAAGAAATGAAAATGAGAATAAGGCTAGCAAATAAGCTGGAAAGGTAAGTGCGTGCTTTTTTGGAGTGGTAACAAGACGTGAAGTAGCAGTAGCTTGCATGAAAAACCTTGTACTGTTTCCTCCTAAAATCCTTTTTCTGTGTCTTGTCAGCACTATGGATGTAAGCGTAACCCTCTAAAACCTTTCCCCTTTATTTTTGGAACCACCATCATTTCACTTCAGTGTTCTAGCAGTCACACCACTAGTTATGGCATCACTGGCCCATGTTTGAAGTTGATAGCATTTTAACACATGGCCTTTGGGCCCCTCTCATTTTGGACTTCTAATGCCTTCTCTTTTCAAAAGCTGAATAGTAGTCAAAGACCTGGAAGAAGTGACTCTGCAAAAATATTATCAAAGATAATTCTTTGTGTGTTTTTAAATATTTCAGAACAACCAAGAGACTTGCAGAAGCCAATTGTAAGCTCTTTGAGGAACGCCAAAGAAACAAATCTTTAATTGCGAGCAGCACTGTCAGTGGAGGTCCTACTGCAAGTCCAGGAAAATATTCAGCTGAACTGGGAAATCTCAGAAACAATTCCACACTGAACAGAAGCTTCAGCCAAGGGGAATGCTTCCTAGATACTGCTGGGACTGCATTATTGGCAAGAAAAAAAGTTGAAGTGTACATGGATAAGGTAAGCATTGTGAAATACTCTTCAGTGATGAAGACTTTAGGTCATTAAGATTGTACAGAATTCCTAGAGTGCTCAGACACCAAAAATACTGACATCTAAATGATGAACTATCTAACTGTATATACACATAACTATGTACTTATGTAAGGTTTTTGTATTGTTTTTTTTTTCTTTTTTTTCAACTAGAGAAAATTTAATAAGCAGCTGCTGTGGCATTGGAAGTTCCCAGCTAAGCTATTTATTAAACTTTACTGTATAGAATGTGCATAAGTGTATGACATACTTGAAATGGATAACTTTGACATCTTTGCTCAGCTCATCAGACATCTCTGGTCAAGCCACGTTGTTTTTTTCCTTACTGATCTTCATTTTTAGTTTCTTTTAGTACATTAATACTAACAAAGACATCCTTTAAAACTAGGATGATGTGAGTATGATTGCTTTGCTTCTTCCTATACAGTCTGCTGTGGGATGCATGCTGTGCCTAGTAAACATTTCTTTTTGTGCTTCCTGCTATGTATTATTACCTGAGAAAACAACAACCTACTCTTCAAGTCTTCACAGCTTTATAATATTTTGCAGCAATTTATACATGATTGCAACTTCTGCAATAGCTTTGAAGTACTTTGCCAGTTGTGCTGCTTAGTACTTGGCCTGTTCACCAGGCTACTTAAAAAGACAAGAGTTTACCTGACTCTGAGCCTTGTCTTTGCTGCAGTTATACCTCAGATTTTTCCAGTAATCTGTTTCCTTCTATTGGGAAAAAAAAAAACAACAAAAAAACCACCTCTGTATTGCCATTAAATTCAAACTAAGTGCTGCCTTCTTGGATGGAGGAGATTACAAGTTCTCCTGACAGTAAAGTTCATAATAACTGGAAACTAAGGAACTTAAATTGGAGTTTGCCTCGTGTAGTCATCTTGCACTTTTGTTTTTATGTAAAGCTCTCAGTGCACATTTGGTGTTTTTCAAAGTAAGGGAGGTTATCTGAAGTAGAGTGTGAGCATTTCCTGGGATGAGGAAGCTCGTGTAGATTTTGGCTTTGATTTTGCAAAAGCTTTGATAAAGCTTCAGGGATAAGAAGCTGAAAATACTTTACGCCGCTGTTATTCAAAATGCTGGTATCAATTACTTTGTCCATGCAACTGTTTGAAAAAACAAATTGCACTGATTACAAACAAGAGAAAGAAATGCAGCTCTGAAAAGTGGGTGCAGGAAATAATAGTGACTTCTGCTAGCTGCAACCAGCGTGAGTGCATGGATTCATGAAACCAGTTTTCCTACTGGTAGCATAAGAAAGGGAACACCTACTTCCCATTCCGTCTCTCAGTTTCTGTTTCCTTTCTGATTTTATTTCCTGTCTGCACTCCTGATTTTTAGCAGTCTTATAAATTTCCACTCTTTTGACTTCTGCCTGTTCCTCTTGTTCTTTTACTTGGCACCACCGAGAAATTTCTTGCTCTGTCTTCTTTATGCTGCATCCCACAGTCAGATAATTACACCTGTAGGTGAGACCACAAGCCTTCTGTTCTCCAGGCTTAACAGTCCTGATGCTCTCAGCCTCTCCACGTAAGCCACATGCTCCAAGCACTTAACTGTATTTGCTAATGACATGAGTCTGGAAGCTATATGCTGTCTGTTTTGACAATTACTTCTATGCGTTAAAGACCTGATGGAAAATAACACAGGAGTCGCAAATATCTTCAAATGTAAATGATCGCATACGGTGTTTGGACTGTGGCCCTTTAAAAGGTCTAATTTCTCCTTATGAAAACTTTGCATTCAGAATAAATGACAGTAAATAAACATCTCCTGGGAGAGCGAGGGGCAAATGCTCCTTTCTAGCGATCCAAGCTGGTTTCTGTTACTTAATAAAATGTGCAGTGTTATTTATAATGCATGTGTTATTTATAATTCTAGGTACAGAAGGAATTGGAGGAAGAAATCAATAAGGAACTTCAGCAAGGTAATATGCTACTCTGATATCAGTGTTTTTAAGGAAGGTGATGACTGTTCGTAACTTCTATGTAATTATTTTCAAAAGTTGTCAAGATTTGTGCTGTTTGAAGCACAGTGTGGGGCTGTTTTTAACTCTAACTTAGAGAGTTTTAATGGAAAACTTCCTGCTAACCAATATACTCTTCAGAATGTTCTGCAGCTACTTTTGAGAAGAAGCATGGAGAGCAAACCATCTCCCCCGCACAGATACACTTGGCTTAAGTTCAAGTCACCTTTCATCCTCAGGCACAAACATCAAATGTAAAAAAAAAAAAAAAAAAGCCCAGAAATAAGATTTTTATGGACTTCTGTCACTACTTCTCTTTCTGCATACATTCATTGCATTCAGCACTTCAAATATACCATATACATTTTCTGGTGTTCTTAATTTTTGCTCGCTCTTTTTCATTGCTTTTTTTTGTACCTGACATGTTGTCATACTTGTCTTTGGATAAAGAAGAATCAGTGGAAAAGATAGCCTTTCTTTAGGTAAAAATCATTCAGCAATATATAGGCAAACACAGCATGAACTGATTGCTTTTAATATGCAGTGTAAAGCCTGTTCTATAATAAAAGGCCAGGTCTTCAGAGAAGAATTCATACTGTTTCACAATTAGCATTCTGCCAGAGTCACTGCTGCTGTTCCTAGAGTTATTTTGAAGCAGGGAGCCCTTGAGAATCCAGCTGTTGCTTCACAGCTCTTCCAATTTCCCTGAATAGACAGAAACCCATTGCCATGTGCTCATTTGCATATTCAAACATAATTACATGTGTAGTAGGAGCCGTAGTATTTGCTTGGTCTGGGGATCTTGTCTGGAAAAGGCTGATGGATGGAAGTACTGAAAATCCTTTTCTGCTTCCATCGAAGATGTGTTTCCATGAACGAAAGAGGGTTTAGCCAGGGAAAGTTAAGACATCCCTGGCAGTTAAAGTTAAGGCTAAAACTTTCATATATATATATGGGCATGTAATAACAGGATGCGGAGAAATGGCTGTAAACTTGAAAGTAGGTAGATTTAGACTAGATATTAGGAAGAAACTCTTTACTTCCTAATGTAAGGGTGGTGAGACTCTGGAACAGGTTGCTTAGAGATGTTGTGCATAGCCCCCATCTTGCAGGCATTCAGAGCCAGTCCGGATGGGGCTCTGAGGAACCTGGTCTAGAGGGAGCTGTCCCTGCCTATAGAAGGGAGATTGGAACTGGGTGATCTTAAAAGGTCCCTTCCAGCCCAAACCATTCTGTGTTTCTAAAACCTGGAATTTCTTTAACTAGCTTTAAAAATTGTATTGGCTGATCATTGAATGTGAAAAAATGTTTCTTCCTTTATGCCTTCCTTTTTGATTTGTGTTTTCCTTGGAAGTTTTTAAATATCTCTCTAGAGCATAGCCTGATCAGTTATCAGTAATGTTTTTACAGTGACTGATTTGACTCAATCTACTGTAAAAGTAACATCGTGAATCTTGTTTCTTTTCTTTCCAGCCACCGCTGAGCTTGAAACTGCTAGAGCTTCTCTAAAGAAATCTACTTATGGATCTTCAAAAAATCTCAATGTTGACCAGGATCCCCTTTGCAGAGCGGTACAGGAGTACCGGGATGTTTTAAACCAAAATTACCTGATCTAAATATATTTTTATTTAAAATGTAAAGGGAAAAGTACTGGAGATCATTTGTTTACATAGGAGGTCTGTGACTTCCCATCCTGCAGCTTAGTGTGGAAACATCTTTACTGCGGTTTGAATATAAATTTTAAATATATTAAATAGGTTGACACTCTGCACTTACCTGTTGGTCACCGAGGGGTAGTCAGTTTATTTTGCACTCAGGATAAGAACCATATCTATTTTTAATTACTGTCAGACTGAGTAAGGTTGGTTCTTGAACTTGACGGAACTGTCAAAATGTTTTTGACACATTATTTTGCTCCATGTTTTTTGTTAAAGGTTTTACCAGAAGCATTCCTTTGGTTCTATTTAACCCTTCCACTGTTTGTGGTAGAGTCTCCAGTGTTATTTTAACGCATAGGAGATTTTGATTGGATTCCTGCCAGCTGTTTCCGTCCTGATGCTGTGAATATTTCTGCTGGTTAAGTGGAAGTTTTAGCAGTGATTAAGCTGGAGAAGAATGCACTTTACATTGCTGTCACTTTCACGCACCTAGGGTTTAAAAATACTGTGCGTGTGTAGCAGTGCCAAGAAAGCTTTAATGTGACCTTTTTGATATTTCTGACTTGATATCCTTGTTGGATTTTGCATTAGAATTTGACTCATCTTAAGACATTCACAGTTGGTAGATGAACACATGATGAACCTGAAGCGGTTCATAGTGGGAAGAAGGAAAATTAATGTTTCAACCTTCTGTCTAATTGGTACTGCACCTTTTTATATGAATGTATTTTATGACACTAATATGCTATATTTAATTCCAGATATTTATGTTCCAACTTGGTATTTAATAAACTTTCATATCTGGTACATCTTTGTTTTATTCTGTTGGCCTTCTTGACTTGCTTTCCACCTCATTCCTTGCCTCTATGACTTGCTACAGTCCTCCTCTGCTCACTTCCATCTCTCCTTCCGGTGCCTTCAGTCTGCCCTGAGATCAGACAAGTGGCCAGCATGCATTTGTGTTCTTTTCCTCCTGGGTACTTGAAGCAGTGGGGCAAACAGCTACTATATGTCATAAGGTTTGTCATCATAGAAATTAAGGGGTATATGCTTGAAACAAGTGTGGAGGGTTGTGATTTTAATGGGTGTGCTGAACCACTTTCAGGTCTTCGGTGGTGATTCATTAACAGGAAGCCGAGGGTAAAGTCTCTGTTGTAAACCTGGCCATGCTTGGGAGGGGGATCTTTGGAGCCTTTTCTGCAGGTTGGCCATTCCTTTATGAGATAACTTCTGGTGGCCCTTTGTGCTCTCTCCAGCTGGTACAAGCCAGGAGCCAGGTGGAAGAATATCTCCAGCAGAATCCAGACAGCAAAGCACTCATAGAGTACCTTGCGCTTCTCCATGTTGGTTAAAGCCAGTTCTCCCTCCTCATTTATCAGAGGGAGTGCACTCTCCCAGGTCTGTCACTTCTGCCCAGTGCACCTGTAGGCTCCCTTCTGGTTATTTTTACATCCCTCGCCAAGTTCAGTTCCATCTGTGCCTCAGCCTTCCTGATCCCATGCATGTCCAGACAGCATACCTGGCCCCTTCCCAGCTACCTGTCCCTGCTTCCACTGCATACAACAAGCATGCGGGGCAGGGCCAACCAAGGAGTCCTATTAAAACTAGTGCCACCAAAAACAGCTGACGAGCCTTGGTAATTGAGACTCCTTGCTGGGAGGCACTGAGGCCCTGAATTTGCCACCAAAAATAACCTCTCCAGAGCAGTTTGCTGTTATCTGGGGGCACATGTCACAGATGTTAAGAAGACTCTACTGCCTCTGATAAAATAGAAGGCTACTACCCACTCAAGGTCTCATTCAAGTAGGGTCCCAGGAGGCTGCAAAAAAGGAAATTACAGAACATTAAAAGGGACTTTGAATCCCTTGGGAAGATGTTAAAGGGAGCAGGAACACAAGTAGTCTTCTTTGTACTGCTGACTGGGGGCTGAGAAATGAAGAGGGAGAATGGGCCAGGTAAATTACTGGCTCAGGTAATGGTGTCAGATCAAGGTTTTGGTTACTGTGATCTTGGGCAGGCCTTTGAGAGACCAGGTATGTGGACATCAGACAGAATGTGACAGAGCAGGTGGGGCAAAAGCATGCTGGGGAGCAAGCTGGTTGGATTGATTACCAGCACTTTAAACTAGATTCAGTGCAGGGAGTGGATAGTTCCTTGTGATAGAGAAGGGACAGGGAATGCTGTCATTTAAGGAAACTGCAGGGGAAATCCTCAATTTGTGAGGAGTCTTGTATTTCGATATCATATTTAGTAAAATAAGTTTTTCCTCCTTAGATTGCCGCTGTTTTTATCCCATTCCCCTTTTTCCCCCTCCTTTCTGGGCCCCTGGGGGGGCCCACGGGGTGGCTTCCTCTGTCACGGGCATAGGTAAATCTAAGTAACCCATGACAGATTTTTTAAAGACTAGTCAAATGCAGCAGTGGGTGTGGAGAAAGAACAAAGAAATCTGTAACGGACTGTGATCAATTATTATAATTTCCATTGCCATCGGACTAGCAGCTGCGCCGAGCCCGGGACCGGACCGAGTTGGGCTGCCGGAGCAGTGAGGAGGAGCGTGTGTGGCCCCTTGGGGTTCGGTGCCTGCGGATATGATATCGAAATACAAGATAACACAATATAATATAATTGAGGCTAACAAATCGAACAAACAGAGAGAGAGAGAGTCCCCGAAAACAGAGAGGCCTACTGTGAACTCTATGCGACACGGCTGGAACGCTTCCCACTCTCCGAGAAGTCCGAGAGAAGGAGGAGGGCACTCCAGCCTGGGAACGAGATTATACAGCGTCCTGGTCCCGTGACTTATCATATCCCAGAGACAACAGGGGTAACGTAGTCTTCTTCTGTGGACTGCACATTCAATAGAAGTATCCATACTTTACATGATGTTATGATGTGGAATACTGATAGCAAAATTACAAAATTACAAAACCATGACACACGGTGAACACCAACCCCGTGTGGCTGCAGTACTTGATGGAAACAACATTATTTGGGTGACCCTTGAGGGAAGCAATTTCCTGACCCGTCACCAAGTTCCACATCTTACAGCTCCGGTCTGTAGGAAGAAGAACGTGCCTGAGAGAGTTGGGCTGGGGAGTTCATCCGTGGCGTGGAGGCACCGACTCCTTCCCAAGCGCTGCCTCCCACCACCCACAGCTCCTCTCCAGGGCAATGGAGCCAGCCTGCTCCAGCACCTGGACATCAGAAGGCAGGGACAGGGGAGCAGCCCAGAAGGAGCCATCCCTGCCATGCACCCCAATTCCCCACGCCAGCCTGGGGAGATCTATGAGAATAGCGCATAAAAAGCCAGCAGCCCCCACACCTGTTCTGTCCAATATATGCCTTTTTAGGCAGTGAAAAGCAGTTCATCGGTGGCATCCAGGCAGAGCACAGGCTTGGTGTGTCCTTCTGCCCCAGAGACGCACTGCAGTGGGGCTGTCCGGGCATTCTTGGTGCCACCCACTGGATTAATGATGCCCCCTGCATGGGAAAGAAAGAAGGTGGGGTAGGTATGTGGAAAGGCACAGCACTGTAAGGTCCTACAGGCATGGGAAAGCACGAGCTGCCTCACCCCCAAGCATCTTCCACTTCCTGGTAGGGCAATGGGCCCCTCCATCTGAACTCAGGCATATCTGAGCAATCATCTTCATGGAAAACCTTGGCATCTCCCCACTAGCAGCCCCTGCCTAACGGCTCTGCCCAGGTGACACAGACTGTGAGACGTGATGCTCACGGCCTCTGCTCTGAGCCAGGAAACTCAGCTCATTGGACCTCAGCTCAGTTGAGGACAAACTGCACTTTCTCCATCCTGAAGCTCTGCCAGGAACGCTTCATTAGACCAATTTCATGGCAGTTCCTTCAAGCTGCCAGCCAGCCCGTGGTTGGCAAAGTTTGGAAACGGAGCTGTACTCCTTTTAAAACCAACAGGATGACAGGGGGCAGCACTGGCATTTGCACCCAGCACCCTGTCCCCGATGCTGGCTCAGAGGATCCATCCTCACCAAACCTTCTTCCAAGGGATGCCCTGCAGGCACCTCATCCCTCCGGCCACAGCATCTGCCAATCACTTCCACATCAGAGTGTTCAGAACACTGAGGTCCAGCAGCCCCACTGCTGCAGTCCTGAGCTATGTGGACACCAGCAGCTCTTTCCTGCTGGCATTCCAAGCGCCGCCTGGGGCTCTGAGCTATGCTAAATCTTTTCCTATGAGTAGGCAAAACAAGGCAGGAGGCTGGAGAAGGGCAGGCCCAGGGCTGCATGAGGTCTGCATTAGTCAGGAGGGTGAAGGTAAGCTCATTAATTCGGGTTTCCAAGTCACACGCGTGCGATCTCCTTCTCAATTAGCAGCTTTGCTCACACATTCAGCAGCTGTCCTCTGACCCCTAGTGTTGCTACTGGTCTCGAAGTGACACCGAGACCAAAGGGAAATCCCGGCTCCCCAGGGTGAGATGCGATCAGAGCAAACAGCTCAAGGCGACAAAGCACACACGCGCCTGGAGCCGTGTATCCAGTGGTTGCTGAGAGCAGAGCACCCATCAGCACCAGAGGTGCTCCTAAAGGGCAATGAGAAGGTTGTCCTTGCACTGGGACAAACTCAGGAGCACATTCAGCCCGAGGCTGAGCTCTGCACAGCAGTGACTTGGCTTCTGGGGCAGAGAACTCTGCTCACACAGGACCCAGCACTGCAGAGATATAGCCAAGAGTGGGGAACGCCTGCACGTATTTCCCTGGAAGATGCTTGCAAGTAAAACACACTGACAGTGCCCAGTGTTGCTCACCCCAGCATTACAGTCCTGCTGGAGAGCCAGGGATGCGACAGGACATGCTGACAAGAAATGACACAGAGTGTGTGATGAGGACCTCAATCTGCTTATTATGTGGATAATGCGGAGAGGTCTGGCTGACGGAGCTTCTCACTGTGTGAGTCGGTCAGCATTAGAGAAAGCCAGCATGGAGTTCTGTGAGCTTTTGCAGGGGACGAAGAGGCGCAGAAGCTGCTACCCACCCTTGGTGCTCTTAGAAAGTTAACTGAGAGAATTGGAAGGGAGACCATCAGCTGACCAAATGGACACCAATAGGTCAGGTCCTGATCAGACCCGACGGAGGGCCATGGCTCCCAGACCCTATGCCACTCCTTGTCAAGGGCAGGAAACACGTCTGTGTCGGGACCCCAAGTGGGCCCTGCTGGCTGCCGGCACATTGGGTTAAGCCGGCACCAAATGACGAGCCATCCTGTGCAACGTGAGGATCCGAACATCTCAGCACCAGTTTTGGTCAACAACTCCTTGGTTAATGACTCCAGTGCAGCCAGTGATTTGACGTCAGCACTGGGCAGCGGCTGCTGGTAACGGCACATGAGACTGCGTTGCTCCCAATGTGCCTTAAGGTCCGAACTGGGAATCCAGCCTTCATGCCGGACTGATAGTTCGTGAGCGGGGGAGACCTTGTTCCTGGATAATCCCCCAGTGGTGGACATTCAGAATGATTCTGCACAGCCAATATGGTTTTGTCTTCTTATTTGGTTATGGAGTGTGACATTATAATGCACACTGGACAGAACTGGATTGCCATGAAGATTCTGTACAATAGTGTTACATTGAACTTGGAGAAGTTGTAACTCCATTGTGTACTGTGCTGTTATCTTGAACTTGAATGCACAGTTCTCTACAAGTTGACTAAGTGTTGCCATACAGCATTTCACAATTTTTAGGCAGATTGCTGTTGTGTGCTTTCAGGTTTGTAGTCACTGCAGCTGCATCTCTTTGGTATGTTATTATGACAGTTTCATTGTTTTTCGCATATGTTTAATGATTGATTCATTTGCGGAATAGCCTTAAATGTGCAAATCACCTTTGGGGTAACAGGGAGTACGTGGGGGAACCTTTACAGGGGCTGGAGATGATAAAGAGGGGGGAGATGTTGGGTATTGGGCAGGTGGTGCCTGCGTGCACCAGGGCTGGAGTCATGGAGGTCACGGGTATCTGATAGGGGCGGTCACCTGCACCATTAAATAGGGTTTGTGGCATGGCATTAAACTGGTACTTTCGGTGTTACACACTGTGTGTTCTGGTTAGCATTTGGGCTGCTGTGCTAACAGATGTGTCTGGGGTTATCTTGTTTTAAAATGGAAGGGCTCGTAAGGAGCAGAGGGATGTGAGGTATTTCTAGTCCGCTTCATGCTCCCGATTCCAGAACCCTTCCAATTGTGAGGAAACAGAAGTGCTGAGCTGTGTGCGTGTTCCATGGTGCAGAGTCCAGTGACAGTTGGTGCCCGGCGTCTGTGCAGGGCAGCACCGAGGTTGTTAGAAGCATAGGAATCTGCCAGAGAGGAATCTGATGTGAAGGTACTAAAGGTAAAAGGCAGCATTTCTATCAGTACTGGAGGAGGGTAGGAAACTTTGTCCTTAAGTGCTGTTTTTGTTCCCTTTGTCATGCAGTCAATCCAGCAACTAACTTGAGAACTCGACTTCTCCTCTCTTTAGTTTAGATTTGGGGAAATTCCCTGAAAAAAAAAAAAAAAAAAAAAAAAAATTCCTCGAAAATTCACTAGTGTCTGTGTGAGTAAAAGGTTCCAACCTTTATTGACTATCGGAAATGCTTAGCTCAGAAATGTGCAGCACTTTAATGAAAGAGTTCTGAATCACTTGAATTTGATCTTCTGTCTGGCCTGGTTGCAGGTTTTACTGCATTTGGTACCTTAAAAAAAAAAGCAACAAAACAAATCTAAAATACCAAAATATTTGATTTTTACATATGAAAAGAAAAAAAAAAAATGAACCAACCCATACCCTTGTTGTGGCTGAGCAGATCGTGCTGCAGCTCCATGCAGTGCTGAGTTACAGTATACAGGCACATGTGTGTGGATTTGTGTATTGATACGCACTGGCATGCTTTTGCTGTACAGGTAATAAAGACGGAGGATGGTTTTTGTGGATTCTTCAAAGGTGAAGAATCCTTGAAGACCAGAAATTCCAACTTACAGAATTTGACATAGGCAAAGTGAGGAGGAAAATTCTTCCTAACCTGTTATAATTAATTAATTCACGGATTCAGTGTTGGTTCGGCCTACAGGAGAAGTGAACTGCAAAGCTTTGAAGATCACTGTATTTGCTGAGGTTGTCCAGGTGGTTGAGCTTGAAGACCTGCAGCGGTCAGACAAATATGTTGGGGTTACTCACTGCTGTCACTCGTGGTGTTGAAGGAGGGGCTCCATTGGAGGGCTTGCAGCCGTGCAGCCCAGGGACTCCGTGCTGAGTCAGGGTGATGTTACTAGAGTTTGACCAGTGTTGAGGAGGGCAATGTTTTGAAACAACTGCTCCTGAGAGACTGATTGAATGAAGAGAACAAAGCTGGGAAGACGGGTGGGCATTCCTCATTCTTTTCTGCTTGTCGGTGTTTTGCTTAGGGTTCCTTTTCAAAAGAAGATTTCACTGATCAAGACTGTAGAAGACTTTCAGTCCAAGGAAGCACGAGCCAGCTCTTTGAGAAGCACAGGAAGAGCTGCACAGAGATCCCCGAGACCAGAACTGCTTCTGTGCGCTCGTCCAGCATGTCGATTAAAGGAAATGATTGCTATTTCTTCTTCTATTCCACTTGTAAAAAGGTCTGCTTGGGTTTTTTCCTTCATTTTTTCTTTCTTTCAGTTCTGAAGTTAAGAGGAATGGGTAGAATAAGTAGAAGTATTACTGGTCTTCAGCAAACTTCATAACTAATTGCATTGTACAATAGAGCAACTCGCTAAAAATGAGCTCAAAGCATGGCCAGTTCTCAGGCTGTACTATTTCATTTTCCTCTCTTGGTTTCCATTGGGTTACAGGGAGACAACTGTCCCTTCAGGCACTGTGAAGCCGCTTTGGGCAATGAAACCATCTGCACGCTGTGGAAGGAGGGCCGCTGCTTCAGGAATGTCTGCAGGTTCAGGCACATGGAGATCACTGTGAGTGTTGGCTCCTCAGAGTTTATCACCAAACCCACTTCTCATTTCTTTAGGTGGGCTGAATGTGCTTTTGCAGATTAGGTTCATTTGCTTTGAAATGATGATGGTTCCTACGGTTAAGAATAGGGGAGGAAGCAGAGGGAAGAGAGCTCAATGGCATTGGTATATCATAGCAGAATATTCTTGTAGTTGATACCAACAGTGTTCTATCAACAGTTGCTAAAGAACCACATCAATCAGACAAGCATTCTGCAAGGTGTGTTAGTTTAACCCCTTCTAAACTGGTGTCCTCACCCACAGAATGCTAGGAAAGCTCAGTGAGCCTGGTGCTCCCAGCCTGCGCACGCTTCAGAGTGGTGTTTGAGTGCTGCTTTGTGGCAGTCTGCTCACTGGCACCATCTGGAGCTCAGTCTCCCTTTGCAGATCTTAGGTCCACGTTACCATCAGCTCTTCTTCCTTTCTGTCTTCAGAAAAAACGCAGCATGATTTCCTGCTACTGGGAGAACCAGCCAGGAGGCTGCCAGAAATCCAACTGTGCCTTCCATCACACCAAGGGACGTTACCTCAATGGGGTTTTCTTTCCACCAAGCCAAAGTGAGTTTGTCTTTTTTAGGTACGAAAGATCAACTCTATTACTCACAGGTGGGTATAGTGTCATAAAGAACGCCAGGTAACGTTCACTTGTGAGCTGATAGATAGGTTCAGAGCTGAACTTTGTGTGCTTCTGATACCTCAGTTTTATCTTGCATGCTCAGCTTCTCTCTGCTCCTGTGGCCTTTGCCTTGCAGGTTGTTCTCCTGCATTTAAGCTTTTACTGGGTGTCAGGGAGATGAATGTTGTGTAGGGGGGGATTTCCTTGTTCACAGAGAAGCCATTTGGATGGGCAAGTGGAGACTCAGCATTTATCTGTGTGGGTTTTCAGCCTTGCCTGCCATCTTTGTGCAGTGGATAATCTGATTGAATTCCTACCGCATAACTGAAGAGACTGATTTTTTCTTTGCTTGTACAGACCAGCTTTCTAAGGAGGGAGAAGAAACAAAAACACCTGTCCAGCAACCAGCTGAAGAAAACCATCTTGGATTGCAGATAATTTCCACTACAAAATCTGATGCTGATACAAAACAAGGTATTCCAGGATTAATCAGAAGCACTTGCCAATTAACTCCAAAGCAATTCATTGTACAAACACAACAGAACATAGGGTTGCTGAATGGAATCAGCTATTTCCATGATCTTGTTCCTACCTTGTAACTTCATGTGCCTTTCAGATTAGGAAGGTAAACTCCTTTGTTTACATCATTAGAGCAAGACGAGGCCACAGCATGGAGTTTAAGTGCCTGTATGTGCATCTTTTCAACCAGTGGTGAAAGCCACATTTGCTGATAGAGGAATCTAATGTCATATGGATGGGATAAAGTAAGGGATAAAGCCTACTTTTAATATCCAGAAGGATGAAAGGAGGGCAGCAGACAGACATCAGGTCCATGGTGCTCTTAGCTATGGGGAGAGCTGACAGGGTTTGTTCTGCATGCTTCTGAGCAGGAGGCAGTTTGCAGAGCTGTGGTCCTCAGCGTGTGCCTCTGTCCCTCGGTCTCATTTACTGCTCTGTGTTCCCAGATGACAGTTTGAATGCTGGAATAAAAACACTTGGATCAGAAGGACCTTCAGGAGCTCCTGCTCATCGGCTCAAATCTCAGATTGTTCGTGTGCCTAAGAAGGAGAATGTGCGGACACTGGTCAGCACTGTGATGCTGCCTGCAAAGCAGGGTAATGATGAGTACCTTTGCTTCCATTTGGTGGCTCCTAAGTGGAATGGATAAATTACAATTGGGACTTACCCTGAGTGCCTTACAGTTGCAATATTATTTTCTGTCAGGGCTGTCAAAGTGGTGTCTTTTGGTTGTATTTGTTTTGGGTGGGAAATGGGCTCACAAGACAGTAATTCTGTTGGTTTCTGTCAAATAAGCACTTTGTTTTTCTTTGTTTTAGGGGAGGTGCCTGTGAGTCAACCGAATACTGCTGATAAACCTGGAAAACGGAAATCCTCTGTAGGTAAGGGCTGCTTGTGAGCTGCTGTTTGGCTGCCTCCACGTAAATGGGAGGGCACTGCTGAAGCAGGAGGGAGGAAAGTGTGTCGTGGGTCTGTGATGACTCCAAGTGGCACACAAGTGTAGCAGCTGAAAGGTGAATTTGAGAACATACACTTGGAGAAACCAAAGTTTGTGGTTGACTGTTGTAAAAATCTTTCTCCAAAGGAATTATCTTAGGAATGTTGTTGTTTTCTCTCTGTAGCTGATGTCAGTGGCCTTCCGCTGAAGCGCAGCCTCGTAGAAAGGCTGGGGAAGAAGATCGAGGTTGACAGAGCACCAAGGAGAGGTAAATGGTCATCGGTGTTTGCTGCACAGATTCTCTAGGCTTTCTGCTTATTCTTTCTCAGGAGCGTTGTTGTTGGGAACACGTATACTCTGTAATATTATGACAAATCTGGAAACTTGAGCTCTCGTTGTAATTTCTTGTAATCCTTATGCTTCTCCTTTCTTGATGATGACAGAGAAGGGTGCCAAGCCAGCAGGGGAGATCTGGAAGAAGAGACGACTGGAAGAAGAGAAGCAAAAAGTAGAAGAGGTTCTTACTGAGAAGAGATCTAAGGATAAGCGCAAGAAGAAGAGAATTTTCCCTCCACCTGAGCCTGGTAACGTGAAACTGGAAGAGCCACCGCGTAAAATCAAGCGATTGGAAGAAATGCATATTAAAAGCTTAGAAGAAATCAAGCAGGAGAAAGCCCTGCGGATGCAGCAGATCGCAAAGCCAGCAGGTAAGGAGGTGCTTCACTGTCTGCTCTGCTGAAGTGCTTCCCCTGTCAAGCAAATGGAGTTTGCTTAGAATTGCCTGGGCTGTTTCTTACAACATGCAAAGGCAGGAAGTGCCAGGATGTCCATCCATGTGTTTTTCCATTGAATCCGTGGTGTCTGCCTGCTTCATTCTGGAGAATTCATTCGCTGTGAGGTTTTGTAATTCAGTTTCTCATGTACTTTCTTTCTGCCATGTTTTTGGTGTGGCATGTTCTGTGTGTTGACGCCAAGGTTATCTTCATCTTTGGCGTGTTGCTTGTTTTAATATGTAAATGTGTTTGTAAAGCATGGATTGAGTTTTTAACATGGGGGCCAACCTCTGTCAGAAAGGTCAGGGGGGTGAGTTATTCATTGGGGAGGTGAGAGAGGCTTCGTGAAGAGACAGCATGTGAAGGAGGGAAGAGCTTGGATACTGTATGGACTGCGAGATGTCGCCTCTCTCGTGTTCTTTGTTATTGAATGTGAGGAAATAAGCACATGGAGGAAACACTGGCACTCAGGTTTCTTTCTATGCTTGCTGTTGACCAAGTGATTTTCTTTTTCCTTGTTTTAAAGCACCTGGAAGAGAAGAGGAAAAGACTGTGGAATGGAGCAGGGCTGCTCCCAAAGCTGTCTCTGCACCCGCAGAGGTGAGTCCCTTCTGAAGATGGACACATCGACACAATTTCTTCACATGTTCTCATGTCTCACTGCTCACCATGTGCCACCATCATGAGTGCATTCCTACCTTCCTGCCTTTGGTGAAGAGCTGCAGCCATGTTTCACAATCCTGATACTTTCAATGGCTTTCCCAGACAGCTTTGCACTCCTCAAACTCAGAATTGATCTGATTGTATCTGGCAGTGAGGCAGTAACCCTGCTGGCACCAGGTACAACTTGTGAGGTTAACGTGGGAGCACTGGATACAAAAAGGTCACGATGGCTTCGTGTTCAATGAAATCAGACTGTGGGTGGATGTTGTGTAGGGGAACAGGAATGACTTTCTGTTGCTCAAATAGAATGTGGTGTGTAACAGCTCTAGCACTGTGCTGATTTAAACGAGCACTGAAGAAGAGGAGCCTCCAGCTAAAAAA
Source organism: Coturnix japonica (assembly GCF_054131305.1). Taxonomy (NCBI): domain Eukaryota; kingdom Metazoa; phylum Chordata; class Aves; order Galliformes; family Phasianidae; genus Coturnix; species Coturnix japonica. Next base: position 4,530,639 of record NC_140688.1, on the reverse strand, counting down.
GCAGCTTTGGTAAGGAGGGGAAGAAGTGTCAGTGCTGTCCTGGTCAGGCTGATACTGAGATACAACTGCTGCAGAAAGTGTGGAGAACTGAAATGTTCTGCAGGTTTCCTTTCAAAGTAGTCACTGTGTGCAGGATGCTGGATGAATGGCAGTGTGTGCACAATGCTCTGCAGCCCTGTGATTCCTCTGTAGTGTGAAGGAATTTGTCCATTAATGCTGCATTGTTAAAAAGACCTGAGGTGCTCTGCAGCCTTCACGTGGTTGTTAACATCCTTCAGGAGCCCCTTAGCCCCCGTGTTGGGTTCAGGATCAGCAGTGCTGAAGGAGAAGCACTGCAGAGGAAGGATCTCCTGAGCAATCTTTGTCTTTCTTTGACTTTGTCTTCCTTTCTTTGACTTTGTCTTCCTTCTTCCCAGACTGCTGCTCCAGCCCTGCCAGAGGTCAGCCTGCTCACCAAGGCTGTAGAAGATGACACTGAAAAGTTCATCTCGGAAATCTCAGGAGGGGAAATGGAAGCAGAAATTGACTTGGACCTGGAGAAGGATGAGGATGATTTCCTTCGTGAACTTTCTGAGATGACTGACTGTTGAACTGCGTAGTAGTTATTATAGTATGTTAAAAAAAAAACAACAAAAAACACAAACAAACAAACAAAAAACCAAAAAAACAACAAAACAACAACAACAAAAAAAAAACCTTTAATTTAATAAAAACCTTTTCTTTTTGGTTGGATACCCCAGGGTGATACTTTACTAAAGGAGGCTTCACAATAATGAGTCTTAAAGCACAGCTGAACTGGTAAAAGATTGGCAGACTGCATTCCATTGTCCTGAGTTTTCCTGCTGGTCAGAGTTGAGGCCCTGTACATCCATTCCCTGATCCTGGTTGGCTCCTTTCAGCAGCAAGAGGACAAAGCAGTTCTGTGACAGCCCAGAAGGACGTCCATCTGTGTGCTGCAGTGCCTGGCAATTGATCTCCTGATTCAGTGACGCTCTGAAGGCTTCAACGTCAAGCTCCTTCCTTCCTCCTCCCTTGGCCATGCTCAGCGTTGGGTGCAGCTGGAAGCTTCTTCGGTGCTCCCATTTCTCGGGCAGTCCCCATGTCTAGCCTGGAGTTCTGCCAGCTCTTGAGTTTTTTTGGTGTATGCTTTTGTTTATGACTTGAATCCTTTAAGGCAACTTAATGACAATGTGGGGGTGGGAGGGAGCAGAATTATTCTGGTGTTTTGGACCAAATGTGCCACCAAGGCGGGGGGTGCTCCCTGCTTTCCAGTTATCAGCAGTGATGCAGCAGCAGTGTGAGAAGTGGGAGCTGCATGCCACTGCTGCGTTATTCCCTCCTTTCCCTTTTGCTGGATTTCCAGTGCTGTTTGCTGGCAGAGCGCGATGCTGTGCTGATAATTTCTGGAAGCCAACACGTGTGCGCTTCGCTTGTCTCAGTTCAGAGTGCAGCCATCCCAGCCCTGCTGTGGGCACAGTGCAGCCCTGGCCCTGCTGGAGGACGCCGTGGTGACTCTGTGCTTCAGCAGGGTATTGAGTGGTTTTCTGCTGACTCTGGGTGGGACTGTGCCCATGTCGTGTCTGCCACTGTTACTGTAAATATTTTATCTTTTCCTTTTGTATTTGCCTTCTATTTAAGATATTGTATGAACGTAGTCAGGCTCCTCTGTTTGTGCCAGCGGCTCTCAGCTGTGTTTTTAAATAAACCTGGCACAGGACAGCAGTGCTGTACGTCTGCCTGCAGCTCTTGGAGGGAGCAGGAGGGGAGCCAGGAGTGCTGCTCCAGCAACATCCTGGTGCTGCTGCCACCAGGGTTACTGCTGTGCTGCTGTTATGAGCTCCATGGAAGAGATGAGCTCCAGCACTGCCTCCTCTCACTAATTTGGCTCTGAAGCCTTCAGTTGCTATTGGCCGTGGCACATTCCATGCAGTGTGAATCTCTCTAACAGACATAACTGTATCAGTGGAATTGTGGGGGCTGGGAGGGAGGACACAGTGCTGCTGAGAGCAGGGCCAGGCAGCCCAGCATGCTCAGCACCACAGCCAGGTGAGGCTGGCAGTTCAGTTACAGGTGTGTGTGCAGCTGGTCACCACTCAGCCTCCCCCATTGCAGCTCCCCGTGTCCCACAGTTCCCCCATCCCCGTTCTCCCGCTGTCCCATTGTCACCCTGCCACACCACTGCTGTGTGCACTAAACCTTTATTGCCCCCCGAAGAGGTCCTCATTGTACACCACCTGCGCCCGCTTGTCGCGGTGTGAGCCCTTGGCACTGTTCTTTACGGCTGTTGGGGCACAGGATGGGGGCAGGGACTCAGCACTGCTGGCACCCCCACACCGTCCCTGTGCCCCCCCAGTGCCCCCCAGCTCACCCCGGGATCCCCAGAGCCTGGTCAGCTGATTCCATCTTCTTGTAGGTGACAAAGGCACAGCTGTGGGGGGGTGAGGTCAGCACAGCTTCCACCCCATTCAGCACCACCCCACAACAGATGCACCCATACATCACTGACTCACCCACAGCTTTGCCCACGCCCCCTCCTGTGGGAATACAAGAAAAGCTGTTCAGAGCAGCAGCTGTGGAGCAAGATAAACAGCATGAGAACCAAGGACACCTCTGCAAGGAGAAGAAGAGTCTCACAGCTCTGATTGGTTATGTGCCTGCATGGACAGTTGAAAAGTGTTTTGTAGAATGCTTTGTTGACATGTAAGATGTTTGGGAAAGTTGTAAGGGCGGATGGGAAAGTTAGAAAATAACAACTTGTGAAGGTATATAAGGGATGTGAGAACTTGTAATAAACGATTTGGATCGTTCACATCTGAGTCCGTGCCGAGTCGCTGCAAATGGCGCCCACAACGTGGAGCAAATCAACCCGCGGCTGAGCGAGCCCGGTCCGGCAGCGTCGCCCGACTGAACTTCGGAGAGACTGTTTGGCGCGCACCCGCACCGTTCTGCAGGACAGAAGGTGAGCAGTCGGGAACTATGGGGAGCTCACTAACGAGGGAGCAACGAGTACATCTCGAAGTATTGCGTTCAGTGTTACTGTATCAGGATGAGACTGTGTCTACTTCAGCATTAGCTACTCTTCTTAAATGGATAAGCAAAAATGTCCCTGAATTTCCAAAAACTGAGTTCTCTCTAGATGGAGAACTTTGGGACAAAATCGGCTCAAAACTCTACGAGGCTTCTCTCGCTAAAGACAGAACGGCTGCTAAGCTGTTGCCCGTTTGGAGCCGGATAATGGAAGGGATTAAGCAATCACGACGGGAAAGAATTTATTCCGACCATTCCCTGCCGCCCTCCGTCCCAACCCCGCCGCTGCCTCTCGCTGCGGGAAGCGGCCCGTGCCCGGATCCGACCGGCGGCTCCGACCCCCCCGCGATTCGGGGAGACGAAAAGCCGCAACCGCCCCCCCTCGCGCTCCCGCCGTTCGCTCCTCCCCCGACGCTCGCCGCGTTGCCGCCCTCTATGGCGCCCCCGCCCTTCGCCCCGCCTACGACGTTCGTCGCTCCGCCCCCCGCTCCGCCTACGACGCTCGCCGCGCCTCCGCCCTCCGCTCCGCCCATGACGTTCTCTGCGCCGCTGCCCTCCGCCCCCCCCACGTCGTGCGCTGCTGCGTCTGTGCAGCCGGAGTGTAACGTGATTAAAGACACGGACGGATCGAAACCAGGGAATCGTTGTGACCCAGGTCCAGTATATCCGGAATGCGAATCGGGCGCATTTCTTCCTGATGATAATTTGAAGGGAGCAGAAACGACAAATTTCCCTACAGCGTACTGTGGTGTCTTAGAGCAGTGCAGAAAAGAAGCAATATTAAGGGGTGATGGTGACACATTGCAAGCCTTTCCTGTGTTGTATCAGCCGAATCAGGTCCCCCGTTGGGAAACCCTGCCTTATGAGGCAGTGAAAGAGCTAAGGAAGTCAGTGAGAACATACGGAGTTCAGTCTACCTTTACATATAATCTTTTGGTTGCAATTGGTGATAGTTATGTTATGACCCCTCATGACTGGAAAAGTGTGTTACGAATGATCCTCTCTCCCATGCAATACACCGTGTTCATGACTGAATACCGGGATCAGGCTGCTGTCCAGGCCTTGAATAATTTGAACAATCTAAATCACATTGGCCTAGAGGAACTCATGGGGGAGGGGGTCCGGGCAACACCTCAGGCACAGGCACAGCTGGACAGGCAATGCCTGGAACAAGTTAAGACTTTGGTGTTGCGTGCTGTCCGTCGGGTTCCTGATATTAATTCACCCGATGCTTCATTTACTTCAATTAGGCAAGAGGCTACTGAGCCTTACATTAAATTTCTTGACCGTTTACAAAATTCATTAGAGAGACAAGTAGAAAATGAAGCTGCCCGAAATGTCTTGCTTAAGCAATTAGCAGTAGAAAACGCAAATGCAGACTGTCGAAAGGTTTTAAAGTCCCTAAGGAATGCAGATCCATCAATTACTGACTTGATTAAAGCCTGTCAAGATGTAGGCACAGAAAGTCATAAAATGGCCCTGCTAGCAGATTCATTGGCCACCCAACTTGATGCAGGGACAGCTCAAAAAGTAAAGTGTTACAATTGTGGAGAACCAGGTCATGTCCAACGGGACTGTAAAAAGCCCAAGCGAGTAAATAAAAATGCTTCTGCTGTTCCAACTCGACCCTGTCCACGGTGCAGGAAGGGGCTACACTGGGCTAGAGACTGCCGATCCAAACTTCCTGTTGCTGCACAGCCCTGCGATCTGCCGGGAAACGGCAAGAGGAGCGCGAGACCGCGCGCTATGACAGCAAATACGGTCCCGACTCAGCCAGACGCTGTCTGGCCAGCTCACTCAGACCAGCCACCATTGGCAGCGCAGGAGTGGATTTGTCCACTGCCCAGTCAGTGACGCTGACTGATAGCACCGTGACTCTCATTCCAACAGGGGTAATGGGTCCCCTTGGGGACGGGCGTAGCGCCCTCTTGTTAGGACATTCTTCTGTTACAAGGATGGGACTTTTTGTTTTACCTGGAGTTATAGATGCTGACCATACCGGGGAAATTAAGATAATGGCATGGACACCCTCACCCCCCTGTTTTATTCCAAAAGGCCAAAAAATAGCACAATTAGTCCCTTTTCATTCTATGACCAAACCTGGTATTAGAGATCGAACTGGTGGATTTGGGAGCACAGATAAACCTGTTGTGCTATGGACCACACAACTGTCAAAAGACAAACCATTATTACCATGCTTAGTAAATGGCAGGCAGTTGTTAGGACTAGTGGATACTGGAGCTGATGTTACCATCATTAAGTCCAGTGATTGGCCCTCTGAGTGGCCACTAAGAGACCCTAATTCTGCTATTGTGGGGGTTGGGGGCCTACAGCAGCCAAAACAAAGTGCCCGAATTTTATCTTTTGAAGGGCCTGATGGTCGCATTGCTCACGCTGCTCCTTACATTTTACCAATTCCCTGTACTTTGTGGGGTCGTGATCTCTTAAGTCAGTGGGGTATGATTTTGCAGACAAATTTTCAGTAAGGGCCATTGATCGGCAGCAACCTATACCCTTAGCTTGGAAAACAGAACAACCTATTTGGGTAGATCAGTGGCCCTTAAAAAGAGAAAAGTTGCTGCACTTACATGAGTTAGTTCAAGAACAGCTAGCTGCTGGTCACATAGTGCCTACTACCAGCCCTTGGAATACTCCGGTTTTTGTTATCCTCAAGAAGAGTGGAAAATGGAGACTTTTACAGGACTTGCGTGCTGTCAATGCAGTAATTGAGCCTATGGGAGCGTTGCAGCCTGGCCTTCCTTCACCCTCAATGTTACCTTCGGATTGGCCTATAGCAGTCATTGATTTGAAAGACTGTTTTTTTACCATTCAGCTTCATCCAAAAGATGCACCACGATTTGCTTTCTCAGTGCCCTCTATCAACCTACAAAGCCCTGTTCAGCGGTATCATTGGACAGTGTTACCACAAGGAATGCTTAATAGTCCAACGATATGTCAATTGACTGTAGCAAATGCATTACAACCAGTACGAAAGGCTAGACCTCATGTCCTTATTTATCATTACATGGATGATATTTTAATAGCAGCAGAACAAGAAGAGGGTCTAAAGGACGCTTTACTGCTCGTCCGGGAGGCAGTCCAATCTATTGGCTTACAAATAGCAGAAGAAAAAGTGCAACTTAGTTCTCCATGGAAATATTTAGGATGGAAAATTGCATCTCACACTATTCAGCCACAAATCCTCAAAATAGTACCTCACGTACGGACATTAAACGATCTGCAAAAGTTATTAGGAACCATCAATTGGTTGCGGCCACTTTTGGGAATTACTACTCAAGAGCTGCATCCTTTATTCAAACTACTGAAAGGAGACCCAGATCTAACTTCTAAAAGACAATTAATACCAGAAGCACAACAATGCTTAGACTCTGTAATAACATCAGTGCAAAATCGATACAGCCATCGTGTTTGTTTATCACTTCCAGTACATCTCATAATAATATCCAACTTCTATCAGCCATATAGCTTGTTATGTCAATGGGATACCTCAAGAAAGGATCCTCTCATTATTCTCGAATGGGTATTTTTACCTCATACATTTTCAAAAACTATTACATCACGAGTGGAAATGTTTGCTATGCTAATACAGCGAGGTCGTCATCGTCTACAAATTCTACGAGCTCTTGACCCTGAGTGCATATACGTACCTGCTACTAAAAAAGATTTAGATTGGATGCTTGCGCAGTCACTTCCTTTTCAGACTGCTATGGCAGATTATACCGGACAATTGTCCACTCATCCTCCCAAACATCAGTTACTACATAATTTGGCTGATATCCCCATTGCTACTAATACTTTACTTTCACATGTTCCAATACCTAATGCTGTTACTGTATTTACAGATGGCTCTGGCAAGACACACCAAGCAGTGGTTCTCTGGCGTGCGACTGCTACACAATGGCAGTCAGACGTACATGTTGTTGATGGATCACCTCAAGTTGTAGAACTCGCTGCAGTAGCTCGAGCTTTCCAAATTTTTTCAGACCAAAAGCTTAATATAATAACTGACTCTTTGTATGTTACAGGTATCATTCAGCGGATTGAAGGATCCTTTCTTAAGGAAGTTAATAATCCGGTTTTGTTTGTACAGCTCAAACGAGTCTTGCATTATGTTTCTCACCGTACTCTTCCTTATTTTATTATGCACATTCGATCGCATACTACATTGCCTGGTCCTTTAACTGAGGGCAACCGTAAGGCTGATCAAGCCACAGTCGCTTTTGCTACTCCTCAATTATTTGAGCAAGCACGACTCTCCCATCAATTTTTCCATCAGAACAGGAGAGCCTTACAAAAACAATTCCAACTGACAGTAGATCAAGCCCGTAACATTATTTTAACATGCCCAGACTGCCAGGCAATTGCCCCTTTGCCTCAAACTGGGACAAATCCACGTGGAACAGCCCCTCTTCAACTCTGGCAGACAGATGTCACTCACGTTCCTGAATTCGGCCGTCTAAAATACGTACATGTAACGATAGATACTCATTCTTCTTACATATTTGCCACAGCACATACAGGTGAACGCAGTCGTGACGCCCGTAAACACTGGTTATCTGCTTATGCTGCTATGGGAATCCCTCATACGATAAAAACAGATAATGGGCCCGCTTATACTTCTAAGGCCACTCAAACTTTCCTTCAAGAATGGGGAGTTAGACATATTACAGGCATCCCTCATTCTCCCACTGGACAAGCTATCATTGAGCGTACTCATCAAACACTGAAATCTGTTCTTAATAAACAAAAAAGGGGGAATACGGGAGACACACCACAAGAAAGATTATGTAAGGCTTTGTTTGTGCTGAATTTTTTGAATCGTGATCATACAAATACAACTCGTGTGGATCGTCATTTTGGGGGCTCCCCAGTGCTCAAGGAACGGCCAATGGTTAACATTCGAAATATGGCCACAGGGCACTGGGAAGGTCCCTTACCATTGATAACCTGGGGTCGAGGATATGCTTGTGTTTCTACAAGGACTGGCCCTACATGGCTTCCGGCAAGATATGTTCGGCCTCATCTCAAGGCAGAAAATAACACCCAGCCTTAATAATGATTGTGATTATACGCCTCTTACTTCATTGATATTGCTTTGTAATTTGTTGTATTGCAAATAATAATTTTAGTAATGGTAAGACATAGTAGGTAACTCTTCCACATTACTGGTATAAATTTAAGAATTAGAATTATTAAGCATTATTTAGATTATTGTGTGTCTTTCCTATTTTGGCAGTAGATAGAATATAAGTTAAATAGGATTTGATGTTACCAATGCTGGAAATTATGGGACTAACTCTTCTAGTGTATTAGTAATGTTCAGTTATGATTTTATTAGCCTATCAACTAGCCTCTTCTTAGTTTGTAAAAATAAGACCCTGGAAAAGAATCCTGGACAAACGGATGATTCTTAAACATAACAGTTATTAACTCTTTTTCATCTCACTAATTGGGATTTTCAAAATATGACCATGCATCAATTGAAACAAAGGTGCTTGCAAAAAAAGCTAACCTCGGCAATTTATTCTGTTTTGTAAGCAGGTGTTCCACTTGGGCTCTGTACCACGCACTGGCCATGCGGATGCAGTGTACAAATGGAAAATACCATTCAGACCCTGAGTAGGAAAAGAGCAAGAGAGAATCCGTGGTGGATGAGAAAGGGAAAGTGCACCTTGAAGCAGGGGACGCCCTGCTGGCGCTGCCTATCGCATCCACCGCCAACATAATCCTTCTCTCTCCTTTTCTGCAGTTTTCTGCCTCTCCAGGGACAATAAGTAATAATGTGCTAGCTTAGGGAGTATTTGCTTCATGCTGACGGGATGGTTTAAAATGGATAACACGAAATTGAAGTCTTTTCTAACCTATTTCAAATTTACACAGAATTGGATTCTCAGGGGTTCTTTTCCAGGTTGTAGGAACTTAGGCCGCAGGCAAAATGCGTCTGATATTTTAGTGGATTTAACCATATATTTTGTCATTTGCCTTATCTCCTTTTTCATTTTCAGAATATTGTCAATCGAGGCCTTGATTGAGTTATAATGATTATGTTATTAATATAATTAGTGTTATTATATTATAGTATGGTAGTAGCTTGTCAATAAACAAAAAAGGGGGAATTGTGGGAATACAAGAAAAGCTGTTCAGAGCAGCAGCTGTGGAGCAAGATAAACAGCATGAGAACCAAGGACACCTCTGCAAGGAGAAGAAGAGTCTCACAGCTCTGATTGGTTATGTGCCTGCATGGACAGTTGAAAAGTGTTTTGTAGAATGCTTTGTTGACATGTAAGATGTTTGGGAAAGTTGTAAGGGCGGATGGGAAAGTTAGAAAATAACAACTTGTGAAGGTATATAAGGGATGTGAGAACTTGTAATAAACGATTTGGATCGTTCACATCTGAGTCCGTGCCGAGTCGCTGCACAAAACCACCTCCCTTCCCACTACAGCACTTATCTGGCAGAACTGGTTGGATTGCTTCTGTTCTCTTAGCTCTTGGGGCTGTTGTTTTGCCACTCATAGAACTGCTTCCCATGAGTTTATGTTGTATTTGCACTGGAGGGGTTGAGAAGCAGCTGAAACTGTCAGCTTCATTCTTGTCCTGCATCCCACTGAATGTGAGCTGTGTATGAACTCAATAAGCAAATACGATTTTTGGTATTGCATTAAGTATATTCCTGTGCTGTGCTCTGGTGGTATGTAACTGTTCAGGCTTTGACATTATTAATGGAAGCATGCCTGACTTCAGCATGTGCAAGGCTTAATCATGAGCATCTAACCCATCTTTTAACAATGAGGCAGAGTTCAAGTAGATTTGCAGGTGATCAGTTGTGCCAGACAAAACTGAATTCCTTCTTTGATAGAACGACCAATTCCTTTTTTCCTCCAGACAAAGAGAAGAGATGTAGTCCCATATGTCATACTTCACTTGTGCTCTTGAGGCTGTGCCAGACAGTAAACAGCTAATTCATGTAAAAGAGATGATCGTTGCGAGAGTTGGTGTTTACTGAAGGAAACAACTGCTTGTGGTTCTTTTTTTTATTTAGGGCAACCACCTCAAAAGCCATAAGCAACAACAAAAATTCCTGCAGGAGTGATTGGAACGAGAAATGTTGGCAATAAGGGGATTTTCCAAGGGCTCAAATTGAGGGCTAGTCTTGCACTGTTTGCAGTAATGACCTTGGCACCAAAAACTCATTGGGATTTTCTTATGAGAATTTGTGGTGTGTTGTCAGTAGGTGACAACTGAGGAAACGCATGTGCAGCAGAACACATGCGTTTGGGACATGGTACAGATACAGAAAAACCAGTGAGACTGGGCATGTCAAGGCCAATAACAACCCTCCTGGGAGACAGTAGAAATCCTTATCGTTGCAGCATGAATAACTGGAGAGAAGTGAACATGAGAGTGGAAGATGTATAGGGAAAGATATTCTGTGGAGAATAAGCTGCAATTAAGGCATTGTACAATGTTCTTCCAGCTGGAATATTACTTGCAGTCCTGGCTACTATATTCAAGAAACATTGATTGAAGCTGCTTGGAATTCAATGAAGGGAATATTATGGGAATAAAGAGCCTGTTATGAAAGGACAGTAGAGAAGTTTTTCAGTCTGTGGATAAGAACTAATGGCTGGATAAAATAAATGTAAATGAATGGAAAAGCTCTTGCCTCTTAAGGTGGGATCCTGGAAGAGACTCTGTGGTCATTTGTCAGTGTGTTTTCCCCCAACTCTTTCTGTACAGGGAGTGATATTGTTTAAACCTACCTTTATAAATGAATCAGTTGGGTATCTTACATGAGTTATTGCCTTTGTTTATAAACAGTATTGGACAGTATTGATTTATGTAATTGAAAATGAAAAATCATCGTTATGAAGATTTTGTTTGGGACCTGAGCAAGGTCAGTTGAGCTCCCAACACGCTGTGGAAGAAAACTTGTTTTTATTCTTGTGAATTATTTTTTTAATCTCTAATGTTGTTCTGGAAACACTGTTACATCCCTAAAAGGCAGCAGCATATTTAAATTATCCCAGTAATGAATAATAATATACAGTAAGGAATAATAATAGTTTCATTATAAGTGTTAAAATTTTCACTGATAGTTTAAAAAAAGGAAATGCTATTTGTCAGATGTCAAAAACAGGATAATTTACCAAATGCAGAAATTTAGGATTTAGTGAAATTAATTCAGGTGTAAGAATATTGGTGGCCTGTATTTGACTCCTGCATAGTTTGCAAGGTTCTTGCACATAAAACCTAGTTTTGTGGTATTTTTGCTTCTAATTCTACCCTCTTGTTAGCAATTTGTGGGTCAGGCTGGGTCACATCACACTTCATTTCAGTTTTCAGTTCCTTCTTACTTCATCTACTTCTATTCCTCCATCATACAGGTAGTTAGGGCAGTCGATATATGAATCATTGTGGAGATGACTGTTCCTGTAACATTTGAAAGAAAAAATTGTTTTTTGATCAGGCGTTCCCAGTAAAAGATAAATAATTCTATGTGAACCAAAAAACTCTGAGTAACTAGTGAAATAAGTTGACCTTTTTCTTTCCAGTTTTGCAGGTAGGAAGACAAACCTGATGAGCTGAATGAGTTTTCTGTTTAGCTGCTGTGTCTGAAATAAAACTAGTTCAAAGACTGCATGCAATTTCAGTTATTCATTGGTGGGGTATTTCTTGTTTTGCTTGTAGTTGCCTTGTGGTCACCGGTGTAAAGAGATTTGCCATTCAGGTGATTGTCCTCTGAACTGCAGCCAGAAGGTTAAACTCAAGTGTCCTTGTAAGCGACTGAAAAAGGTAAGTTTTGAAGTTGCAGTTCTGAGAGTGACACATTTTCTTTGTATGTTCCTAGGCTTGTGTACATGGATTGTCTCTGGTCAAGACTGGAATAGAATCAGTTACTTGAGCAGAGCAGCAACAGCAGCTGAAAGTCTGGGTGGAACAATCAAAATATTCACTAAGGAACATAAAATTCATTGTAGAAAATGTTAGCTCCCAGATTTGCAATACCTTTCTCTTCAAGCACACTTCAATTTTTGTAGTTCCATTAGGAAAATAATCAGATGATCTGGAGTGATTTAAGAAGTCAAAGCACATTTTCCTCATTAGGAACTGAGAAGTTTATAATTACATAAATTGGAACAGTCACAGATGTTTTGAATTCCTAATTGATGGTTGTCTGAGGCCCTTAAAGCAAACAGAGGCATCAGCATCCTTAGCTTTCAGCAGAGATAAAGGACAAAGCTTATAGCTATCAAGTATGATGAGGGGAAAACCAGAGGCTGCTGTGACCTCTTGACAAGTGTTAACTTAATGAAAAATTCACTATCTGGCTTGAACAAAGCATGCTTAAATTATTTTCAAGACCCGGTTAACTTCTGAGCTTTCCACACAGATGCAGTTTCCCCAGAGTTCTTAGCTTCTCCAAGAAATGTCTTCAGAAATCTCAGATCTTGCAGGGCGCATGTTCAAGAGAAAGGATGGTAATGCCCAGAGTACGTGCTTCAAATTGAGCAGTCTCTGCTTATAAATAACTAGCTTTTCTTTATTTGTAAGTTGAAATGTTGACTTCTGCTGAGGATAAATTATTTTGTTGTGACTAAGTGCTCTTACTAATTTCAGTTTATCTTACTCTACTGTGTTCAGTAAAATCAATAATATCATTGGTTGCGTGTATACTTCTGCTTCTTGTTCCTTAAGATATAGGTTTACAGTTGGACTTGATGATCTTTGAGGTCTTGTTTCTTATGCCAGACTTAATTGAATAAGGAAGATGGGTATTTCCATGATAGCTCTGTTACATCTAGTTGTTGCTGTCCCTAATTTTCATACTGTTTTTGGAAAACTGAAATGTGTCATCATCTTCTGCTGAGTTCTGACGCTGTATAGCTATTTCAGACCAGTTCAGATTTTATTGTCCCAGAGTGCTGGGATGTCTTCAGTGATTATGTGGATGTCCAACTGAAATGTGGTAGCAAGAAGCAATGAAATTAATGTTTAGGATGCTCACTTTTCACTTTTACAGTGGCCTGAAATGGAACATTCCAGATCTGCTATTCTGAAAGTTTTATGGTCCTTAAATATGATGACGGTTACTTTTTTTCCCCCCCTCAATCTTGTAAATTTGATTTTAATAAGGTGGAAAGGTTGTTATGAGTTAATTATATAATTAATAAAAATTAATTCTTATATGATGACAGCCCACTTATTTAAATAGCCACGAAGTGATCCTTCTGATTCCTAGTGAAATGGTGTTTCCCTTCAGAAAGAGAAGAAAACACTATCCCCACCTTAAATATCATCTCACTGTTTCCAGGTCAAGCCCCAAATCCATGCTCTCTTTTGTACAGAGAGCTACAGTGTAGAGGGTAAATGATGGTAGAACCAATAAGCCACTGATAATTGGACTGTGTATTAGTTGCAGCTAATCTGACTGCAGAAATATGACTCGTTTCTGTAGTGTGAAAGATTATGTCTTTTAACGTTTGCTTTATGCATCTGCCCTTGTCTGAGATCGTAATTAGGGTATTTTTGATTCCAGAAGGTCCTTATGCATATTTGCTTGGAGCTGCATACTTACAGCAGATAGTGTACTTCTTTCTTAGCTTGGATAGGATAGTGTACCTGTATATTTAGTCTTTTGTGCCTGCAGCCTGTGATCTTGAAGATAAGGAGAAACAGAATTGAGTACCTAATATTTGCAGCTGAATTCTCCTCTACCAGTCTTCTGTCTGTGTATACAACTGGTGAGGTTGGGAGTTGACAGGACACGTATTCCAAGCTGCTCTGTAAATATGCCTCATCTGAACCATCACAATTAATATCAAATGTAGGAGCTCATAATTTGAGTGCAAAACAGGAGGATTTTTTCTTCCTTTTCTGGTGTTGAAGTTAAATGTTGCATCATGAGGCTATGCATGTAAACATGCAAGGTCGTATAAACCACTTGAATTTGTAACCCACAACTTGTAGTGGACCATATTCTTAACCATCTAGGCAGGTGGTTTATCTTAGCGTGCTGGAATTGCTCTGAAGAAGTTAGTTTTTGGATTTTGCTGTATGCTATGAAAATTGTTCTGCATATTGTCAGAAAGCATGAAAACCAGAATAGCTTCTGGCTATGTTACTGTGCTTTCCTGACAAAATTCTTCATAGGCTAGTAGTATAGATTATAAGATTATAACTTTCTCTCTGTGCTGGTATTCTGTTTTGGTTTTGTTGGTGGTTTTTTTTGGTTTTTTTTTTCTGTTGTTGTTGTTGTTTGTTTGTTTGTTTTGGCCTTCAATGTAAGGGGGAGGAAGGAGAAGGAAGTAGGGGAGATCTTCCCATGACCAGACCTTGCCCTGTAGTTTCAGCCAGTTTAGAGAATTGATACGAAGTTTCAGAAGAGTTACTTATTAGCTACTTTGCATGGTATCTTTTGTAACAGTTCACAAGGTTATATTGCTTTGTCTTAAATAAATAAGTGAAAAAAAAAAGACAAGAAAAATTAAACTGAACCACTTGATTTATTCTTGATTCAGTTTAGCTTATCAGAAAGAAGGAAAATAGAAAAGGATGCTTGAATACAGTTACAGTTTCAAATAATATTTATTTATTAGCTTCATTCTGTAAATATACCGAATAAAATTGTTTTACAATTTTCCCAACAAAATGAACGTTATAATTAAATTTTTATATAGGGAAATGAATTACAAACAATTCAATTTATGCTTAACAGGAAGTACAGTGCAGCAAGATACAAGAAGGCCAAGTTTCACTGGAGTGTGATGCGTTATGCAAGGAAATGAAACGGAAGGCGTCTGAGGTGGTGTATCCATTTTAGTAATGTTGTCTTCATTGCCTTGAGAAAAGTTGGAAAAAACAGGCAGATCGTTATTTTTTCAAGACAGTAATAGCAAGAAATGCAGTGTAACTCAGCGTACAGTTTAATTGCACATTTAATTTTTGGACTATTGAATCTGGCTTATTGCTGAGAATTGCACTACTTGTAGATAGTGTCAACTCACTTGATGAAACACTGTTTTAAGGTAATGCTCTATTACCTCTTTATTTTTAATGTACATTGGAACTGGAGATTTCCTCTTCAGCCAAGAAGTGCTAATCAATGATAATAAAATCATTACTGCTAGTGAGAGCTATAGAAGCACTTCATTTAGGCCTTACTTTTACTTTGAAGGTTAGCAAAGTGTTATCTTGTGTGTTCCTGTCACACAGTATTAGGTGACTGCCACAATTATAGAGAGCTTTCAGCAACTGCATGTGCTTTTCAGCCCATTGTAAACATGGATGCTCTCCAATAATTTTGTTTGAAGTAAAGAAACTGCTGCATAATCTCACCTAAAGAGACAGAATATCCACATTGTTTTTCTAGGCCTTTTATGGAAACATGAGGAAGTGGTGCATGAGCTGGTTAACTTTTATCAACTTAGTAGTATATGTAATATACTGATATATATAATTTAAATATTCAACCCAAAACCTCGTTCTGTAAAAGCTACATCTGTCTGTTTCTGCTCAGAATTTCAGGATTGTCAGGCAAGTTCTAAGACGTACTCTGTAAATCAAATTCTACACCTTTGCAATCAGCTTGAACACCAAGACTCTTGGAATATACTTCTAGAAAAACCAGCAGTAACAAATCATTCTAGTGAAGTGTGGAAGTGAGTTTATTGGGCATGGAGTGCATTGAAGGGGGGTGAATTCATAGAAGTCTGCATCAACAAAGGAGCACATTTCAGTGGGGTGCAGCATCAGCTGCAGTTTCACTTCAGCAGATAATATTTCCTATTTTTTATCTGTACCATTGAATTCAACTGGGAAAATAATCTAATGCATCAAGCAAATGACTACAGGTTCCTGTGAGCATAGGAAGTTCCGCACAAACGTGTGCAGGAATCTTACACAAATATGACAACAGCAGCGTACAAAAGAAGCTACATTCTGTGTTCACTGGCCGATTTCTCTTTTGGAACTGATGTTCTGCCATTAGATGGCAGTGAAATACCAGCAGGGATAGGGCTGCAGTTTTTGCAAACCAAACTTTCCTATTTCAGGTATTCATGACTAAAAAGACCTTTGTGTGTTTTTCTGATGAGACACTCTGACATTATCTAGGTGAAATGAAATTGTTAGTGATATTTCATATATGGTTTAACAATTTAAAAAAAAAATAATCTGAAAATCCACAAATGTAACTGCTTGCACAGAGCACGCTCTTTGAGCTGCGGTGTTCTTAAGCACGAGCTGGTGTGCCTTCTGCTTAGTCTTCAACAGCTCTTAAGTTTGTAGGAACAAATTCCATCTGTGCATACCTTACTTAGTTAATTACCATTTTTACTGTGCCAAATGTGATACATAAATATATATATGTACATATATAGACTGGTTATTGAGATCAAGATGGTTTTTAACTTCAAGTTGTCAATTGTATCATTACATCTTAGGGCATTCTATTACTCTGAGATCTAATTTTACTAAGGTAGTGTTAAGTGGCTGCAGAGTTGGAGGTCCAAGAAACATGTACAAGCAGCAGATACGCATACACTGACCCAGCACACTGGTACTGCCGTCACTGTAGTGATGCCTGACTGAGGGAATTTCAGAGATAGAGCTGGTGTCTTAATGTTTGATGGCTTTGCTGCATCTATATGCCTTTTTGTGTAATGAAAAATACTATTTGGCAATTTCACTGTCTTCAGGATTTTGTGTCCTGTCAATCACCTGCTTTTTACCTGATGAATCCAAGTTAAACATCTCTTAGCAGCTTCCCCTGGGAAACCGACTTTAAGGGCAGGGGTATAGAACAGAGCTGGCAGCTCTTTAAGGACACCCTTCTGAAAGCACAGCGGCTCTCCATCCCCCTGCAGAAGAAGTCAAGCAGGGAAGGCAGGCAGCTATCATGGATGTGCAAGGACCTGCAGCTTAAACTTGAGGGAAAAGAGGGAAATGTTCAGAAAGTGGAAGCAGTGTTGTATAGCCTGGGAGGAATACAGAGCTGTTGTCCATGTGTGAAGAGACAGGATTAGGAAAGTCAAGGCACAGATGGAGCTGAACTTGGCAAGGGGAGTGAAAGATAACAAGAAGGGCTTCTGCAGGTACATAGGCTGTTCGGTGGATTAGGAATCGGTTGGCTGGATGCAGCCAAAAGGTTATGATCAACGGTTCTGTGTCTGGGTGGAGGCTGGTCGCAAGTGGTGTCCCTTAGGGGTTGGTCTTGAGACAGGTGCTCTTCAACATCTTCATCAATGACAGACAGTGGCATCGAGTGCACCCTCAGCAAGTTTGCAGATGTCACCAAACTGAGTGGTGCTGTCGATACATTGGAAGGAAGGGAAGCCATCCAGAGGGACCTGGACAGGCTGGAGAAGTGGGCCCATGGAAACCTAATGAGGTTCAATAAGGCCAAGTACAGGGTGCTGCACTCGGGTTGGGGCGATCCCAGATATTTGTACAAACTGGGGGAAGATCTCTTTGAGAGATGACCTGTGGAGAGGGACTTGGGGGTCCTGGTGAACGAGAAGCTGGACATGAGCCAGCAGTGTGTGCTTGCAGCACAGAAGGCCAACTGTGTTCTGGGCTGCATTTAAAAAGGGGTGGCCAGCAAGGAGAGCGAGATGCCCTCTACCTGGCTCTTGTGAGGCCCCATCTGGAGTACTGCATCCAGGCCTGGAGCCACCAGCACAAGAAGGGGGGGGTTAGGATAGATATTAGAAGGAAGTTTTTTACACAGAGGGTGCTGATGTGCTGGAACAGGTTGCCCAGAGAGGTTGTGGTTGTTCCATTCCTGGAGGCATTCAAGGCCAGGCTGGATGTGGCTCTGGGCAGCCTGGTCTGGTGGTTGGTGACCCTGCATACAGCAGTGGGGTTGAAACTCCATGGTCATTGTGGTCCTTTTCAACCCAGGCCATTCTGTGATTCCGGAGCCAGTCCATCCCATTGTTCTTTATGTATGTTAGGCGTTGCATTCTTTAGTTATTGTAGGATGAAAATAATGCAGGAACTGTGATTCAGATGCATTGTATGTTTATGTTTTAATATTTTCTGTGCCATTCTTTTTCCTTTAAGTTTCTGGCATTTAATTTGCTGTCTTGAATGCTATGTAACAGTTCTGTAGAGTGATCAGTTGCAGTTCCAGGTTTTATTTTTCATAAAACTTTCTGATGGTGAAGCAAATGTAATTGCATTGACAGTTTCCATTACAACAAGAGCAGTAGAACAATATGAGTATGCATTATCCAATATGTCATTTGGTACAAAAGTGGAGATTTCCTTTTGCTCTAGCAGTCAGGGCATATTTAACTACTTGGAATGAAGTGTGTGAGTGTAAATTACATACATATATAAGGATTTACCCATCAGTGTACAGTGTGCTGAATTGAGGACTGAGTTACTGAAAGCTTAGAGTGACTTTATTAAGGAATTTTTCCCTGGTATTAATGAATATATATATTTATATTTTCCCCAGGTTTTATATTTGTCAGTTGAATTTTCCAGTTAGTCAGAAGTTTAGTTTTATAACATGGTAGCGTCTCTAATGTTCCGTGTTTTTCAAACATGAATTGATAGAGGTTTTTCACAGAATGTTTTAGAATCTGAATAAGCTCACAGCTCACTTGGTGAAGGTTTTGCTCGCTTTTCTGAGAACTGTTCTATAAATTATGGCTCTGTAAGATAATAGTTTTACCTGCTTTTACAACAGTTACTTATCACTTTGTATGTCTGGACAGATAAAAGAGGCAGAAGCCAAAGCTGTTATTGAAGAGGAGAAACGAAGACAACAGGTATCAAACTTAATTCTTCTTCCCCCCCAACCTCGTTGTGTTAATAAATCACTTGATGCACGTGCAGCCCAATCTGTATACTTTGTATAGTGTTTCTCCCAGTTACTGCTTTCAGCTGTTATGTTGTCCTTAGGTATGTGCCATGGGTGATCTACAGTGGTTAAAAGCAAGTATATTTTCTCTTAACAGTTCTCACATCTGTGGGCAAAATGGTAATCATTTGATGTCGCATTAGAATAACTGTATAATGTATACATATATTTAAATACAAAATACTTCTGATTTTTATCCATCATTTTATAATTCCTTAAATTCACAGAATTACTAAGTAGCCTCTGTAAGGTTGAATTACTGAGTGAACCTTCTTACTTACTCCCCTTCGTGAGAGTGAAGAAACCTAAATTGGTCTCTGTCCTTCAAGTTCTGGTGGGAGTGGGAAATTTTTTTGTCATTGCTGGCTCTGGTGAATGTGTGTTGTCAGCACTGTAATCCAAGAAGCTTCTGTGCCAGCTGCCTGGAAATACTATCACTAATCTTGTTTCAGAAATTAACCGTAAGCTTGGTTGCTGGTGACAGCAAACTCAGGTTTATCATCTCGGCGCTGCAGCCTCAATGCACTCCTTCCAACAGGCTTGTATGCCTGTGACAGAGCACAGACCCCCCCGGCTGTACACCCCCCATCGGACCCCCCCCCACATTAGATCCCCCCCCATTGTATCCCCCCGCCCTCCATTGGATCCCCCCGTTGTACCCCCCCCCCCTCCCCCACTGAACCCCCCCCATCGGACCCCCACCCCATTAGATCCCCCCCATTGGACCCCCCCGGTCTATCCCCCCCCCTATTGGACCCCGCCGTTCGATCCCCCCCCATCGGACCCCCCCGGTCCCGGTCTGTCCCCACTCACCGCTTCCTCCTACGGGGCTGCCAACACCTCCGCACTTTACGGCGACGCTGTCGCAAAAGCGCCGCACCCCGCTGCGCTTTGCGGCGCGCCGCGAACTGCAACTCCCAGCATCCCCCGCGCTGCGCCGCGTTACGTCTCTCCGGGGACTGCAACTCCCAGCGTCCCCCGCGCGGCGCAGGCGCAGAGCGCGCGGTGTGAAAAAGGCGGGAAGGCGTTGGGCGGGAGCTGAGGTGAAGCAAAATGGCGGCGGGGCCGGGAAGGGCCTTGGGGCGGGATGGGCGCCATTGGGCCTCGTTATAGCGGGATAACGGTGTTATTCTGGGACGTGGAGTGAGAGAGACCGGGCGGCCAGGGGGGATTTGAGGGGAAATAGTGAGGAAATGATGCTCAATGGGCGTGTGTTCCCCTCAGGTGAGCGGCGCCATGGGCAAAAGGAGGAGCAGCCAGGTGACAGGTAATGACTTAAAATGGCCTCAAAATGGCCAAAAAATGGGCTTAAAATGGTCTCAAAATGTCCTCCAATGGGCCTCCAAGCGGTCTCAAAATGGCCACCAAATGGCCTCCAAGCAGCCGCAAAATGGCCTCAAAATGGCCACCAAATGGTCACAAAATGGTTTTCAAAGGGCCTCAAAATGGCCACAAAATGGCGTCCAAGCAGCTGCTGTTCCTCTTGCAGGTGTTGACCCCCATGATGGCTCCAATGTCAAAGTCAGGGCAGGACTGAGGGGAGACAACAAGGGGGGGGACGACTATAGTGGGGTCAACAATATGGTGGACAGCAAGGGGGGGGACATCAATGGAGGGGGCACAAATGGAGGGGACACCAATATGGGGGACACCAATATGGGGGACAGCAATATGGTGGGCAGCAATATGGTGGACAGCAATATGGAGGACACTAATGGGGGGGACACTAATATGGGGGACAGCAAGGGGGGGGACATCAATGGAGGGTATACTAATAGAGGGGACACCAATGAGGGGGGAAACAATGGAGGGGACACCAATATGGCGGACAGCAAGGGGGGGGACATGATTGGATGGGGCACCAATGGGGAGGACAACAATAGAGGGGACACCAAGGGGGGGGACACCAATATGGCAAACACCAATATGGCAGACACCAATATGGTGGACACCAATGGAGGGGACAAAAATGGAGGGGACAGGGACACCAAGGGGAGGGACAGCAAGGGAGGGGACACCAGTATGGTGGACACCAATATGGCAGACACTAATGGAGTGGATACCAAGGGGGAGGACATCAATAGAGGGGACACCAAGGGGGGGGATACTAATATGGGGGGCACCGAGGAAGAGGAAACCAATGGAGGGGGCAGCAATATGGGGGACACCAATGAGGGGGACATCAATGGAGGGGACATCAAGGAGAGGGACAGAAATGGGGGGGACACCAATAGAGGGGGCAGCAATGAGGGGTATGTAAGTGGAGGGGACACTAATATGGGGGACACCAAGGGGGTAGACAGCAATATGGGGGACAGCAATGGGGGAGACATAAATGGGGGGGACACCAATATGGAGGACATCAGTATGGGGGCCATGATTGGAGGCGACGCTCTGGACAATGGCGGAGGGATGGACTCAGTGCATGGAGATGGAACAGAGAGGTAATGGGGGGAAATGGGAGGGTGGGGGGCAGAGGGGGGGCTGGAGGTGGAAATGGGGGCAGAAATGGGGCTTGGGGGTAGGAATGGGGCCTGGGGCCAGCAATGGGTCCTGGTGCCCCCCAGCTGATGGGGTTTGGGGTCTGTTTGGTTCCCAGCCGCTCTGATAACGGAGGCCCAGCAGCCGCCCCACAGCTCAGCGTGATGGAGGAGCTCAGCCCCACAGCGGCCCCATTGGCACAGGTAGGACAGGGCCTCTGCCCCCCCAGCGTCACCCCACAGCTCCCCATGGCTATGGGGCAGGGAGCACACAGGTTATGGGGGGGGTTGTTCCAGGATGGGATGGATGGCTGCGAGCAGCAGGAGGACCAGAACAGCCCTGATATGGGGGACCTACAGCCCCATAGCACCCCACAGCCCCATAGTGACACCAATGGGGGCACAGAATGCATTGAGGCCACCAAAGAGCCATTGGAGGGGGAGTGGGCAGCCAAAGCGGAGCCCACTTGTGGGGCAGAGCATGAGGAGCGCTATGGGGCTGGCACTGTGGGGCTGCCCCACGTCTCAGCACCGGAGCACAGTGGGGTGCCAGGGGGGGACACCGAGCTGCTGCAGGTAATGCCAGAGTACTATGAGAACCCATAGGGAACAGCCCCATAGCGCCCCACTGCACCCCACATTGTCCCACTTCACCCCATAGAGCTCCAGTTCACCCCAGTTTACCCCCCATTCCACTCTAGATTGTCCCAATTTACCCCAGTTCACCCCAAATCACTCCAACTTACCCCAGTTAACCCCAGTTCTCCGCCATTCACCCCCAAATCACCCAAATTCATCCCAGTCCCCCCCTAAGTCACCCTCAGATCCCCCAATCCTCCCCAATTTCCCCCCATTCACCCCAATTCATCCCAGTCCCCCCTCAGGTCACTCTCATATCCCCCAGTCCCCCTCAATTTGCCCCCATTCACCCCAAATCATCTCAGTTCCCCCCCCAAGTCACTCTCAGATCCCCCCAGTCCCCCCCAGTTCACCCCATTTCATCCCAGTTCCCCCCAGTTCAGCCCTTGGTGCCCCAGTTCACCCCAGTTCCCCCCCATTCACCCCCAAATCATCCCAAGTCACACCAATTCCCCCCCAAGTCACTCTTAGATCCCCCCAATTCACCCCAGTCCCCCCCCAAGTCACTCTCATATCCCCCATTCACCCCCATTCACCCCAGTTCATCCCAGTTCCCCCCAGTTCATCCCCTGTTGCCCCAGTTGCCCCCATTTCACCCCATTTCCCCCCCAGCCACCCACCCCCTCCCAGCCTGCAGCCCCTCTGTGCCCTGTGGACGCCGATGGGGACCCGGCCTCACCCAGCTGCACCCCCAGGTCGGACCCCCCTCCCCCCACCAGAACCCAGAGCTCATTTTGGGCTTAAAAAGCCCCGGATTGGTGCCATTTTCACCCCCTTTGACCCCCAGGAAGGAGGTGGCACCACGTGAGGATGCATCAGCGGTGCTGGGGGGGCTGATCCTCGAGCTCTCCAACCTCAAGTGAGTGCTGGGGGTGGGGTTAGGGTTAGGGTCCCATTGGCACTTATGGGGTCTCACTGTCCCCTGTGTGGTCTCACTGTCCCCTGTGGGGTCTCACTATGCAATAAACACACGAGTGTGAGCAGGGCTGGAACAACACAACTACACAATAACACAACAACACAACAGGGAACAGCTGCTGAGCTCTGCTCCTGGTGCAGAGTGGGGGTGTAAAGTGGGGGTGTAAAGCTGATGGTGCAC
>NC_140688.1:4380000-4502500 GCF_054131305.1 Coturnix japonica | reverse complement strand
TATGTTGTTTTATTTACTGCAGAAACAGCTATTCGAACCGCAGAGAGAGGATGGACTCATGCCAGCCGTGTTAAAGGACCCATCGGTGACGAGAAGTGGGAGGTAGCTCCCGGGAGTGACGACCTGAAACTCACAATGCGACAAGCCCAATGGGTATTCCAGGTAAAGGCTTCCCCTGAAGAACACTACTGCTGCTGAGAAGAACTAAAAAACCCCTCGTAGCTGGTTGCAACCCAGTTGACGAGTGAGGCAGAGGAGTGAATTGTGGGGAAAGATGGGCCTTAGGGGTATCCATTGGTACTTGGGGATTCTCACAGTGATCACATTTTGTATAGCAGCACAACGCCACCCACACCAAGCTTCCTTACATCCCTGTGTGACCTGGTACCTATACAGCCCAGTCTAAACCAAAAGGGTTACTATTTTTGCCTAAGCTCAAACCTAGGGAGGGGATACTGTAACCACCCAGGCTCATATTACTGTGCCTATTAGGGATGTGCAACTATTGCCTCAAATTGGGCACCTGGGGCTGGGCAGGATAAATATCTACAAGTAGGGCATGGACCCTATGGGTGCATACCTCCTAACCGAAACCCACAGTTGGGAAGATGGGCTGTGTGGGGATTAAAGACAGAGAGAGAGAGAGAAACATCTGCCAGCAACAATGGATAAATGTAACGAATCCAGATAACCCAGTGTGGCTGTTAGGGAAAATATGGGGTGTAAGTGACTTGCGGAATCCAACTCTATAACACATAGATGGGTTATAAAGCAGGTATGTTTATTCCAGTGCTGGGTGCAAGGGGGATAGCTCCACCAAACTTGCACATGGACTTGTAAAATCGTGACACAGATATAGGTACATCTCATACATAGTCAATGATTTCTCGGAATTCTGATACATATTCAATAGTTGTTTAGCATGCAGACCCCCTCTTGTTCTTATCAGGGGGATGCAACTCCTCTTCTGGTATTTACAACATCTATTCTCCTCCTTGCCTGATGACTTCCGTGAGGTCTCACTCCTTATCTGCATCCTTCCTGCTCTCCCAGGCCCCTTGTTTCCCTGTGCGGAAGGGAGAGAATAGTGTTGTGAAGGAATCCCTGGCTTTAATTGCATCCTGCGACCTTGTGGCTGAAGGGATGCTCAGTAGCAGTTGCTTTGTCCTGTGTTCATTTGCAGATTTGACTAGAGGAGTTGATCCAGCTTCCTCTCTGAGATCTGGAACTGAAACTCTGTCGGATCGCGCAGGTACGTCATAGCTTTGAAATTCTTTAGAGAGCTTTTGCTGCCCGTTTCAGTGCCATTTCATGGCACAGTCCCCTGTACGCTCTGCTACTCAGTTGATGCTGTAGTGTGTGGCTGAAACTTTTCATGGGTCTTTGGTTGCAGAAGTGCCCCCAGTGTGGGCCCTGCCCGGTCATCGGTTTCCTCCTGTGCTGGAGCCCAGCTGGAATCCCAGCAGTGAGTACTCTGTCTTCACTGACTTGTCTGACTCGCCGCTGATCTTCAAAACTTCATGCACGTGATATTTAACTTCATACATTCTGTTAAGGTCCAGAAAGAGAAGAGGATGAATACAAACGAGGAAAATACTCTCAGGGCTCATCCCATCTCCTGAAGCGACTGCTGAAGGAAATGGAGAAGGCAGAGCGTGGTGGGTATACTTCAGTCTGTTCACTGTGGGACCTGGGAAGCTGAGGTGTGATATGCAGGTGTGGGCAGGCTGTAGCCTGCACAGCAGGAAGGAATGGGTCAGAGCCGTGCTGCAGCCGTGTTCCATGTATCACCTTGCAGGTGCTGTCAAGCACCAGAGCTGGTCTGCTGCCAGATGGTCTGCATCCAGCCAAGACCCAGAGGCAGCTGCTCCCCCAGCACAACCATTACTTGTCAGAGCTGCTTTGTGCAGTCGTTGGCACCCAGATGGCAGCAAGTGGCAAGCGCTGTGCTTCTGTTCATCCAAAGCCCTCCGTGCAGCTGAGCAAGTTCAAGGCAGGAGAAGCATCCCGAGCAGGGTTGGCTGCCTTTGCTAATGCTGGAAATGAGGTGGAGATGCTAATTCTGAAGGCTTGGACTGTGTGTTAGAGCTTGGATTTCAGCCTGCAGCTACCTGGCTGTGATGGGCTGGTGACAGCACAGAATGTGAGGGCCTTGCACAGGAGCTGATTCCTCAAGAGGTGTGAGGGAGTCAGCATTGTCCAATAGCTGGGAGGGCCCAAATGCCTTTGGGTAACAGAGGGGCTCACAGTGTACTTGGGGGTGGGGGGCCTGGACTTTACCTGAGCTCGGGATTGGAGAAGCTCAGTTTTTGATGAGGGCACGTGACATCCCACTCCTACTGCCCTGCTTTCTTTCTAAAGGAACGGACCAACAAAGTGAGCGGGATGCACTCCAGGAAGGTGGATATCCCACACTGCCGGTCCCGGATGCACTCCAGGAAGGTGGATATCCCACACTGCCCATCCCGGACAGAGGAATGCAGGCAGCACCAACCAGCATGCCAGGTAATTTCTGTCCCATGATCATACGGTGTCACAAACCAGAGTCACTGCGTGCCTGCAGGCTCTTGCTGCCAGCTCTTGCACACCAGGTCAGCAGCCAGACCTGAGCGTGTGAGCATAGAGCACATGTAAAAGAAGCAGGAGTGTTTCTCCCCTGGGCTGGCTCTGGCTGTGCCCTGTGCTGGCTGAAGCCTGACCTTCAGCCTGGGGGGCGTCCCACAGGAGAGCTCAGGACACGCATGCCGGGAAAAGCATGAGGGATTCTGCTCTGTAGCTCTCCCCACAGACCAAGCCCAGACCCCAGAGTACAGCCCCAGCTCTCGGCCCAGAGGAGGACACGGGTAGTGCCTGTGCAGCCTCTTCGTACCCAACGAGAGGTGGAAGCAATCCTTCTTGTCCTCCGGTGCTTCGGCACCAGAGACGGAGGCACCCACTGACAAAATGACCTCTTGGGTCCATGAAGCACACTGAGAGATTATCTGTAGCGCAGCTGAAGGTAACGTGGGACATTGTCTCATTTCTTCCAGGGATGAACACAGGCAAAAGCACAGAGGCTGCTGCTCACACATCTGTGCGGAAGCGCCGCATTCCGGTGACGGTCTCAGCGATGCTGCTGCCTGCGCTGGTGCTGGCCGTTGGTACTGTGATATGGGTGCTCAAAAACTACCTGTGAGTTGGCCTTTCCCCAGAACACCTTATTGCTGCATTTGGCAATGAAGCATTTGTGGTGCCAGGATCCTGGACGGCCAAATCAGCCGCTGGCAGTACACTGCCAGGACTCAAGTTGCAAAGTCTTTCAAGTTTCCCCTTATTTCCTGTCAGTGAGTAGTGCTTTCTGAAACTCATTCTCACAGAGCGCGCAAGAGGGAAAAGAGAGCAGCAGAAGCAGCAGATGGAGCTGGGGAAGGCAACGAGACAGACTCTGACCCAGTCAAACAAGAGTCTCCGTAATAGCTCCAGTCCGTTCCATTCTGCCATTGAAGAGGCCAGAAGTCTTCAAGGTCATCTGGAAGACCTGGAGCTTGAACTCAAAGCCATGAAAGAGATCCTTGGGAACAGTCCTGAGTGCTGCCTTCTGTCAGAGGATGGCCCTGAATGTGAGAGCAGAGCTTTTGTCCTTCATCCTGCATTCTCCAGGACAGGTATCACCAGCAGTTTGAAGATTCTTAGCTCGACACAGCTACATTCCTGTTGAGGGTCCTAATGAGGACCCAGAAAACGAGCTTCCTCTGACTGCCGGACAATGCGTAATGTCTTTGGAGATGTGGGTGAGAATGGCTGGTTTCAGGGAGAGCTGACAGATGGCACAAGAGGACTGGTCCCTTCCAATTTGGTTGCGGAGCTTTCAGTTGATGAACTGGATACACCTGGAGATCCTGTCAGAATTCCTGCATTGCTCCATCTGCAAGACTACCATTGTTCCACTCAATGGAACAACTCGATGTTGAGCAGAATGTGGTTGAGCTCCTTCGGGAACTCTCTGAGGCGACTGACAGCGGAACTGCATAGCTTTATTGTATATGAAAAACAACCAAACAACTGTCCCCTCCCTCTCCCTTCCCCTCGCACCCCCCTACCCCCCCCCCAAAAAAAAGACAAAAAAACCCCCAAAAAACCCTAAAAAAACAACAAAAAACAACCCACCCTCAATAAAACAAAAAACCAAAACCAATTAAAATCTCAACGCTGTTCTTTTTCTGGGATACACTGAGGTGACGCTTCTTCTAGCTTAGACTTTGCAATGAGTTTGTGTCACGGAGTTCTCTCTAGAGCTCACTCGGTGACAGCGGGAACAAACCCAGGGAGAGAAGGAACAAAGAACCTCCCCTCTCTAACAGCGCGGTGCGGGGGCAATAAAGAACTGGGGGGGGGGTTGGCACTCACCTCTCATCGGGGTACCATCCCGTTCTCTGCAAGCCACGATGTTGTGGGAAGCTGTGGAGGAACTGCTCAAATGTATTCTCTCTATGAGAGGGGAGCAGGTATCTCCTAAATGCATATCCGAGCTGGTAAAATGGGCTCATATGAATGGACATCTTCAGGAGGTGGCACTGATGTTCACTGTAGCCGAATGTCGAGAAATAGTCGACCATATGTGGGACTTTGTTATCTCCAAAAATAAGGAATACAAAATAAATACATTGAAGAATATGCAAGCCGAGCGGCAGTTCGCTGCTGCTGTGGTACAAGCTCTATCCGGACCTAGTGCTCAGTCAAGGTCAGAGCTTGACTCCCTGTTACCAGGAGGTTCGTACTCTATTTGCTCATCAGCCTCACAAGTCAGGGCTGCTGCAGAAGCCTCGAATAATCCCCCGTCCTCGACCTCTTCAACGTCTCTGGCAGATCCGGTTTTGGCTGGTGAGGAAGGTGCGGTGGGGGGGGGCTGAGGGGTGTGCAGAGCAGCAAGAAGCTCCTGAGAGTGAAAGCGACTCGGATAATGGTGGGAATGAGAAAGCGTTGGAGGAACATAATAAAACATTAACTGAGGAGCTGCAGGACTTAGAACTGCGTACGAAGGAGGCATCAGTCTCTTTGAGCGTTTCACCGATGTCTTTACAGCCCCTGTCTATGCAATTCCCCCCCACATGTAGCGATCCTCCACCTTTGCGTTGGTCTGGAGTCATTAGAGACATGATATTGGAGGGACCGTGTCAAGCTGTGTTTCAGCTCGCTTGCCCGCTGATAGACGATCAGCAGGGAGCTGCTCGGTGGGAAGTGCATCATTGGAAATTGTTACAGCAGGCTGGTAAGACTGTGACTGACTATGAGATACGATCTGAAGCTTCTAAGCAAATCATTCAATGGATTTTCACTGAGGATACTCATATGACACTAGACACTTCTAATCTTGTGCGGTTGTTACTAACACCACCAGAATACGTTGTTGGTCTCATCTCAAGGCAGAAAATAGCATCCAGCCTTTATAGTAACTGTGTTTGTGTGTTTCTTTCCTAGTGGAATTGCTTTGTAACTTGCGGTGTTATAAATAATATTAGTAATGGTTTGACATAGTGTGTGATTTTCTGTGTTACCAATGCAGTCTCAAGAATTAGAATTTTAGGCATTATCCATAGATCAAATGTGTGTTAAAGAAAGGATTTGATGTAATCAGTGCTGTAATCTATGGGAATAGCTCTTTTAGTATGTTAGTACTGCTCACTCATGATGTTATTAGCCTATTAATTAGCTTTTCTTAATTTGCAAAGACAAAACCTGGAAAGGAATCCCAGGCAAAGGGATGACCCTGTATTGTAGAATGGATACGTCTCTTACACCCAACTAATTGGGATTTTAAAAATATGACCATGCATCACTTGAGACAAAAGTGCATACTAATAGAACTAAATTTGATAGTTTATTCTGTTTTCCAGGCAGCTGTTCCACCTGGGCTCTGTATCACGCACTGGCCATGCGGATATGGTGTACAACTGGAAGAAATCCTTCAGACCCTGAATGCAGGAGAGAATCTGTGATGGGTGAGAGAGGAAAGGTGCACTTTGAAGCAGGGAAGGCCCTGCTGGCACAGCCTGTCGCAGCCACCACCAACACGGTTTGCTGTTTCTCAAGGGTCAATAAGTAATAATGCCCCTAGTGATACTCCAGCACATTTGTCCTCTAAAACTGGTTCTATCTGACATGCAACTTCATAAAGTTCAATTATCAATTATTAGCTCAAAGGCATGGTTATGAGCATCCTAAAAGCATTTGTTGCACAATAGTTAGTGGCCATTAAAAATCAATATATCAGAGTATATGAAAGTTGAAGACTTTTCCTAACTAGTGACATGTGAACACAATGGGACCCTCATGGATTTATTTCCAGGTTGCAGAAACTTAGGTTGCAGAGCAAACGAGTTTGTTCTTTTTAGTAGGTTTAACAGTAATGTTGTTATCTGTGTTTGACTTGTCTCTTTTTTCACTTCTAGAGGATTGTCAATCGAGGTCTTGATTGAGTTATAATGGTTATGTTCTTAATATAAGTAGTGTTGTTATTCTATAGGCAGTAGCTTGCTAATTAATAAAAAAGGGGGGGTCGCCGCGCTCCGACCCCGCAGAGCTCCACTCCATGCGGTACTTTGAAATAGGGATGACGGAATCTGGCCCCGAGCAGCCCTGGTTCTTTGAAGTGGGGTACGTGGATGGCGAAATCTTCGTGCACTACAACAGCTCCGGTCGGAGGTACGTGCCCCGCACGGGGACAAGTACCAGTGCTGCGTGGAGCACGCCAGCCTGCCCCAGCCCAGCCTCTACTCATGAGGTGAGTGAGGGGATGTGGGGCTGGGGGGCTCTGGGCTGCCCCTTCCCCTGCTGACAGCCCTGCTTTCCCCCAGAGCGGTCACAGTCCAGCCTGGTGCCCAACGTGGTGGGGGTGGTTGTCGTCGTTGTGGCCATTGCCATCATGGCTGGCGTTGGATTCATCATCTACAGACGCCATGCAGGTAAAAGTGGAGGGGTGTAGGAGGACAGTGGGGGCTGTGGGGGGATTTGAGGCTCCCTCAGGAGCCCTCAGCCTGGCTGTGATGTGAACCTGTGCTGATGCATCTCTCTGTCTGCAGGGAAGAAGGAGAAAGGCTACAACACGGCGCCCAGTGAGTGATGAGGGCAGCGCTGTCCCCCACCTCTGCCCAGTGCCAGGGCAGCATTGGGGTCCCCGCTTTCTCCCAGGGTTCCCCTTCCTGGTGCTCAAAGCTGCTCCATGCCCCACAGCAAGAACAGGGCTGGGGGTCATGGCTGTGAGAGTCCTTCCTTGTTTTCTGGCTCCAAGCTTGCTTCCTGAGGTGTTTCTTGTGAGAAGACTCTCAATGATTTATTGAAGTGGCAAGTAATGGGTGCTACCGTGTGACAATCAATATCACTTTCTGGGTATCTGAATATTTGAAAGCACCTTCCTTCAGAGCTGTTTGCCTCCAGAAGAGTGCTCAGGACTGTTTATGAGCGGAAGATCTGGCCCGGGACTAAATAGCTCCAGCTTGGTGTGGGAAATCTGGGTAATGAAGCCATCGTGCCCTGTGAAAAACAGGATGCGGATGGGTATCCCTGCTCCCTCTTATCTGCTGGCAAGGCTCAGAAGATGGGAACAAAGGAATTTCTGCTAAGATCCCAGAGCCAGAAGCTTCCATTCCAAGGAGTGCTGACTCAACTACTTTGGATTCGAGCTGTCACTCCAAAGAGAGCTGACTTGACCACTTTGGACATATAAATAAGTTGGTGCTACCATTGGAAATTGTCATCGTGGTCACCATTAACAGAACAACGCCTGACGACCCACCACGACTGAAGACCAATGACTGAACTACAAACCTCGATGGATCCATGGTGGTGAATATCTCCCTCTTGCTTCCTACAGAGACTCCTTGCTTCTATTTCATATTTTTACTGCATTCCCTTCCCCATCACCCTACACCATAATAGCGTCCGTCCTCCCCTTCCCCATCTCCCTGATAAAGTCTTGTAATAAACTGGTTGGACCAATGTTTGAACCGTTGTTTCTTAATCCCGCACCAGGTATACGCATATCAAAGAACCTTGCCTCCCTCCTACAAACTGGGCTGAGACAATGGCTCTTCTTACCTTACAGGCCAGGAAGGTGGAACCAGCAACTCGAGCACAGCTGCAGTGTGGGGCTGGGGGTTGGAAGGGGTCCCTGTGCTCCTTGTGCTCCTTGTGGTGCTGCACCAGGGCTGGGCTGGGACTCTGCAGGGAGCTGAGGGCTGGGATGTGAACGTGGCCCTATGGGACACCATCTCTTCTTCTTCACACAGGAAGTAACCAAACCGTCTGAGTGCTGTGCTTCAGCCTGCAAGGGGCCAACTGGCCACACGAGCATTTGGGGTCGGTGATGAACACAGCCCCATCCCCTCTACCTCTCACATCTCCCTCTGCTTCCTATGCTGTTATGCTTTTCCTGTGCTGCTTCTTGTGAAATAAAGTGTTGGGCTGTTCTGTGCTCAGCCTGCCTGCATTCTGCTCTGTGCTGTGCTCAGGGTTGGGGTGTATGAGGGGACCTCTCCTCATCCCTCCTCCCCCCACCCCACACTCTTTGCCCATTGCTCCATTTCACACTGCTGCTCTCCTCCTCCCCTTTGCACTCCCTGTGCCATCTGCAACGCTTTGGCATGAAGACATGACTGGAAAGTTCATCTAGTATTGGGCTGAGCTGTGCTTCCCCCCCATAACCCACAGTGCTGCCACAGCCACATTCTGAGGGCAGACACCCAGCTTCCATAACCAACCATGCACTGAGGCTGAGCTGCCCACACCCCCCATCCCAACCTGCTCCTCTACAAAACATCTCCGCTTTATTCCATACCAATCCCAGAGCATCCCACTCTTCCCATCCTGCAGCGGGGAGCGGAGACAGCCACAGCTCCCCATGTCCCATCGTATCCCACTCCAGCTGCCCTGTGGTCCTCAGTGCTGCAGCAGCCGGCTGTAGGGTTGTCTCGCTTCAATTTAGGAGTGAAGCAAAGGTTCTTTTGATATGTTATGCCCGGGTGAGATTAAGAAGAAGAACATTCAAATGTTGATCCGTTTATTGGAAATACATTCCAGTTTATTGGAAATAATAGACAGTTGATTCCAGTTTATTGGAAATAATTGACAGTTGAGGAGATGGGGAAGGGAGAGGGACAAATGCCAAAATTAGGGTGATGGGGAAGGGAAAGTAGGCGATAGAAAAAGGTAGAAAAGAGCAAGAATTACGTTAAACCGGGGAATAGTCACCTCCTGAATGCAGCTGCGTCCCATAGCACTTTGTTAACGTTGGTCCGGGGCAAAATAAGCGTAGGGGAGAGCAGCAGCGAAGTAGCAGGCCACAGATCGATGAAAAGCAGAGAAGATGGTCAGAATAGCGAGGTCTCAGGAAGTGGAGTCTTGGGCAGCGAGGTCCCTCAGAGCAGAGTCTCGAGCAGCAATCCCAGAAGAGATAATAGGCAGCAGTAGGACAACGGTGGAGGAATCTGAGGTCAGATACCTAGATGCCCACAAAGGTTCTTCAGCATGCAGGCATCTTCTTCAGCATGCAGGCGCTCGCGTAGAGAGGCATCTGATGACAGAAAACATCCTTGTTTCCATAGTGAGGCATCTGGTGTCAAAAAACCTCAAATTTGGGGTTTGTCCGTGCCCTTTTTATCCTTCTTTCCAGCCTTCGAGACATTTCGGGACCGCTCAGGTCAGAGTCCTGTGATTTCCTCAGAGTTGTCAATCTTCCTTGAGATGGGCCAACATGGAAGACCACTTGAGGGACATTAGTCCTCAGAGATGGCCATCTTCCTTGAGATAGGCCAACACAAAAGACCACTTAAGGGCCATTAATCAGTATCTTATCTCCCTTTGGTAGCTCCCCGACTTGTCCATCTCCTAAACAAAGGGATTTCTCGAACCTTGGTTCCTGTGTGTCTCAGTCCTGGAACCTTGGTCAGGACTTGCCTGAACTTGTCCATTTCAGCAAACTTTGAGACAGTAATGTAAAAAGCATGGCCTCTTACAAGGGTCCATTGCGGGTCCTCAGTTCGGTGGGTGTCCCCATCTCAGCCATCGTGTCATGCTCCAGCACCACAACATGGTCTGCCTTCTCCAGCATCTGGGGTTGATGGCTGATGAGCAGCATTGACTGGTCCCCCCTGTTGGGTATTGGGTAGGTTTGTGGCGTGGCATTAAGCTGGTACATTCGGTGCTACACACTGTGTGTGAGTCCCGTCCGTTCCTGTGTGCGGAGGCACGGTACTTTCACACAGCAGCCTTGATTTGTCGCCGGATCGGGAGACGACAGCCTTCATGTCAGAAATGTGGACAAATGCTTCTGTTGTCTGAACCGTCTCTTGGCCCTCAGCACAATGATGCGCTGCCTTTCCAACCCTTCACAGCACTGCTAGGTGCCAAGTGCTGTGCTTTAAGTCTGTTGTACGATGAGTGGCAGCAGAGACTTTCCAAGTGAAATGCTTCATGCTGTAGATAAACAACAACAACAAATACAGCTGGGTTAATGTGGTTGTCTTCCTGTGGCATATTAGTTGAAGCAAAAAAGAAAATCCCCATCCCTTCTTGCTGGTGCTCTTGGCCACCCCCAGGAAGGGCTGAAAAGCTCTTCCAGGTCCTTTCCTTTCAGCCTTTGCTGCAGAGGGTCCCCACAGATTCCATTCCAAGATCTCCCTAAGCCTCCCTGTTTCCTACAGCTGTAGGCACTGATCCTAAAACAGCTGGGCTCTGTTTCCAGCCTGTGGGACCACAGGAGTTCCTCACACCATCTTCTGCAAAGCCAGAGCTGCCCACAGTCCCCCACAGCCACTCTTCCCACTACATACGTCAGGGTGCGGATGCAGCGCGCTGAGTCCCGGATGTTCCACACTTTGATGTACAACGTGGACACGGTGAACACCAACCCCGTGTGGCTGCAGTACTTGATGGAAACAACATTATTTGGGTGACCCTTGAGGGAAGCAATTTCCTGACCTGTCACCAAGTTCCACATCTTACAGCTCCGGTCTGTAGGAAGAAGAACGTGCCTGAGAGAGTTGGGCTGGGGAGTTCCTCCGTGGCGTGGAGGCACTGACTCCTTCCCAAGCGCTGCCTCCCACCACCCACAGCTCCACTCCAGGGCAATGGAGCCAGCCTGCTCCAGCACCTGGACATCAGAAGGCAGGGACAGGGGAGCAGCCCAGAAGGAGCCATCCCTGCCATGCACCCCAATTCCCCACGCCAGCCTGGGGAGATCTATGAGACTAGCGCATAAAAAGCCAGCAGCCCCCACACCTGTTCTGTCCAACATATACCTTTTTAGGCAGTGAAAAGCAGTTCATCGGTGGCATCCAGGCAGAGCACAGGCTTGGTGTGTCCTTCTGCCACAGAGACGCACTGCAGTGGGGCTGTCCGGGCATTCTTGGTGCCACCCACTGGATTAATGATGACCCCTGCATGGGAAAGAAAGAAGGTGGGGTAGGTATGTGGAAAGGCACAGCACTGTAAGGTCCTACAGGCATGGGAAAGCACGAGCTGCCTCACCCCCAAGCATCTTCCACTTCCTGGTAGGGCAATGGGCCCCTCCATCTGAACTCAGGCATATCTGAGCAATCATCTTCATGTTAAACCTTGGCATCTCCCCACTAGCAGCCCCTGCCTAACAGCTCTGCCCAGGTGACACAGACTGTGAGACGTGATGCTCACGGCCTCTGCTCTGAGCCAGGAAACTCAGCTCATTGGACCTCAGCTCAGTTGAGGACAAACTGCACTTTCTCCATTCTGAAGCTCTGCCAGGAACGCTTCATTAGACCAATTTCATGGCAGTTCCTTCAAGCTGCCAGCCAGCCTGTGGTTGGCAAAGTTTGGAAACGGAGCTGTACTCCTTTTAAAACCAACAGGATGACAGGGGGCAGCACTGGCATTTGCACCCAGCACCCTGTCCCCGATGCTGGCTCAGAGGATCCATCCTCACCAAACGTTCTTCCAAGGGACGCCCTGCAGGCACCTCATCCCTCCGGCCACAGCATCTGCCAATCACTTCCACATCAGAGTGTTCAGAACACTGAGGTCCAGCAGCCCCACTGCTGCAGTCCTGAGCTATGTGGACACCAGCAGCTCTTTCCTGCTGGCATTCCAAGCGCCGCCTGGGGCTCTGAGCTATGCTAAATCTTTTCCTATGAGTAGGCAAAACAAGGCAGGAGGCTGGAGAAGGGCAGGCCCAGGGCTGCATGAGGTCTGCATTAGTCAGGAGGGTGAAGGTAAGCTCATTAATAATTCGGGTTTCAAAGTCACACGCGTGCGATCTCCTTCTCAATTAGCAGCTTTGTTCACACATTCAGCAGCTCTCCTCTGACCCCTAGTGTTGCTACTGGTCTCGAAGTGACACCGAGACCAAAGGGAAATCCCGGCTCCCCAGGGTGAGATGCGATCAGAGCAAACAGCTCAAGGCGACAAAGCACACACGCGCCTGGAGCCGTGTATCCAGTGGTTGCTGAGAGCAGAGCACCCATCAGCACCAGAGGTGCTCCTAAAGGGCAATGAGAAGGTTGTCCTTGCACTGGGACAAACTCAGGAGCACATTCACCCCAAGGCTGAGCTCTGCACAGCAGTGACTTGGCTTCTGGGGCAGAGAGCTCTGCTCACACAGGACCCAGCACTGCAGAGATACAGCCAAGAGTGGGGAACGCCTGCACGTGTTTCCCTGGAAGATGCTTGCAAGAAAAACACACTGACAGTGCCCAGTGTTGCTCACCCCAGCATTACAGTCCTGCTGGAGAGCCAGGGATGGGACAGGACATGCTGACAAGAAATGACACAGAGTGTGTGATGAGGACCTCAATCTGCTTATTATGTGGATAATGCAGAGAGGTCTGGCTGACAGAGCTTCTCACTGTGTGAGTCGGTCAGCAGTAGAGAAAGCCAGCATGGAGTTCTGTGAGCTTTTGCAGGGGACGAAGAGGCGCAGAATCTGCTACCCACCTTTGGTACTCTTAGAAAGTTAACTGAGAGGATTGGAAGGGAGACCATCAGCTGACCAAATGGACACCAATAGGTCAGGTCCTGATCAGACCCGACGGAGGGCCATGGCTCCCAGACCCTATGCCACTCCTTGTCAAGGGCAGGAAACACGTCTGTGTCAGGACCCCAAGTGGGCCCTGCTGGCTGCCGGCACGTTGGGTTAAGCCGGCACCAAACGACGAGCCATCCTGTGCACCGTGAGGATCCGAACATCTCAGCACCAGTTTTGGCCAACAACTCCTTGGTTAATGTCTCCAGTGCAGCCAGTGATTTGACGTCAGCACTGGGCAGCGGCTGCTGGTAACGGCACATGAGACAGCATTGCTCCCAATGTGCCTGAAGGTCCGAACTGGGAATCCAGCCTTCGTGCCGGACTGATAGTTCATGAGCGGGGGAGACCTTGTTCCTGGATAGTCCCCCAATGGTGGACATTCAGAACGATTCTGCACAGCCAATATGTTTTTGTCTTGTTATTTGGTTATGGAGTGTGACATTATAATGCACACTGGACAGAACTGGATTGCCACGAAGATTCTGTACAATAGTGTTACATTGAACTTGGAGAAGTTGTAACTCCATTGTGTACTGTGCTGTTATCTTGAACTTGAATGCACCGTTCTCTACAAGTTGACTAAGTGTTGCCATACAGCATTTCACAATTTTTAGGCAGATTGCTGTTGTGTGCTTTCAGGTTTGTAGTCACTGCAGCTGCATCTCTTTGGTATGTTATTATGACAGTTTCATTGTTTTTCGCATATGTTTAATGATTGATTCATTTGCGGAATAGCCTTAAATGTGCAAATCACCTTTGGGGTAACAGGGAGTGTGCAGGGGAACCTTTACAGGGGCTGGAGATGATAAAGAGGGGGGAGATGTTGGGTATTGGGCAGGTGGTGCCTGCATGCACCAGCAGTGGAGTCATGGAGGTCATGGGTATCTGATAGGGGCGGTCACCTGCACCATTAAATAGGGTTTGTGGTGCGGCATTAAACTGGTACTTTCGGTGTTACACACTGTGTGTTCTGGTTAGCATTTGGGCTGCTGTGCTAACAGATGTGTCTGGGGTTATCTTGTTTTAAAATGGAAGGGCTCGTAAGGAGCAGAGGGATGTGAGGTATTTCTAGTCCGCTTCATGCTCCCGATTCCAGAACCCTTCCAATTGTGAGGAAACAGAAGTGCTGAGCTGTGTGCGTGTTCCATGGTGCAGAGTCCAGTGACAGTTGGTGCCCGGCATCTGTGCGGGGCAGCACCGAGGTTGTTAGAAGCATAGGAATCTGCCAGAGAGGAATC
This sequence comes from Coturnix japonica, assembly GCF_054131305.1. Classification (NCBI taxonomy): domain Eukaryota; kingdom Metazoa; phylum Chordata; class Aves; order Galliformes; family Phasianidae; genus Coturnix; species Coturnix japonica. The sequence goes on along the minus strand of NC_140688.1, from coordinate 4,488,232 downwards.
TGATGTGAAGGTACTAAAGGTAAAAGGCAGCATTTCTATCAGTACTGGAGGAGGGAAGGGAACTTTGTCCTTAAGTGCTGTTTTTGTTCCCTTTGTCATGCAGTCAATCCAGCAACTAACTTGAGGACCCGACTTCTCCTCTCTTTAGTTTAGATTTGGGGAAATTCCCTGAAAAAAAAAAAAAAAAAAAAAAAAATTCCTCGAAAATTCACTAGTGTCTGTGTGAGTAAAAGGTTCCAACTTTTATTGACTATCGAAAATGCTTAGCTCAGAAATGTGCAGCACTTTAATGAAAGAGTTCTGAATCACTTGAATTTGATCTTCTGTCTGGCCTGGTTGCAGGTTTTACTGCATTTGGTACCTTAAAAAAAAAAGCAACAAAACAAATCTAAAATACCAAAATATTTGATTTTTACATCAGAAAAGAAAAAAAAAAAAATGAACCAACCCAAACCCTTGTTGTGGCTGAGCAGAACGTGCTGCAGCTCCATGCAGTGCTGAGTTACAGTATACAGGCACATGTGTGTGGATTTGTGTATTGATACGCACTGGCATGCTTTTGCTGTACAGGTAATAAAGACGGAGGATGGTTTTTGTGGATTCTTCAAAGGTGAAGAATCCTTGAAGACCAGAAATTCCAACTTACAGAATTTGACATAGGCAAAGTGAGGAGGAAAATTCTTCCTAACCTGTTATAATTAATTAATTCACGGATTCAGTGTTGGTTCGGCCGACAGGAGAAGTGAACTGCAAAGCTTTGAAGATCACTGTATTTGCTGAGGTTGTCCAGGTGGTTGAGCTTGAAGACCTGCAGCGGTCAGACAAATGTGTTGGGGTTACTCACTGCTGTCACTCGTGGTGTTGAAGGAGGGGCTCCATTGGAGGGCTTGCAGCCGTGCAGCCCAGGGACTCCGTGCTGAGTCAGGGTGATGTTACTAGAGTTTGACCAGTGTTGAGGAGGGCAATGTTTTGAAACAACTGCTCCTGAGAGACTGATTGGATGAAGAGAACAAAGCTGGGAAGACGGGTGGGCATTCCTCATTCTTTTCTGCTTTTTGGTGTTTTGCTTAGGGTTCCTTTTCAAAAGAAGATTTCACTGATCAAGACTGTAGAAGACTTTCAGTCCAAGGAAGCATGAGCCAGCTCTTTGAGAAGCACAGGAAGAGCTGCACAGAGATCCCCGAGACCAGAACTGCTTCTGTCCGCTCATCCAGCATGTCGATTAAAGGAAATGATTGCTATTTCTACTTCTATTCCACTTGTAAAAAGGTCTGCTTGGGTTTTTTCCTTCATTTTTTCTTTCTTTCAGTTCTGAAGTTAAGAGGAATGGGTAGAATAAGTAGAAGTATTACTGGTCTTCAGCAAACTTCATAACTAATTGCATTGTACAATAGAGCAACTCGCTAAAAATGAGCTCAAAGCATGGCCAGTTCTCAGGCTGTACTATTTCATTTTCCTCTCTTGGTTTCCATTGGGTTACAGGGAGACAACTGTCCCTTCAGGCACTGTGAAGCCGCTTTGGGCAATGAAACCATCTGCACGCTGTGGAAGGAGGGCCGCTGCTTCAGGAATGTCTGCAGGTTCAGGCACATGGAGATCACTGTGAGTGTTGGCTCCTCAGAGTTTATCACCAAACCCACTTCTCATTTCTTTAGGTGGGCTGAATGTGCTTTTGCAGATTAGGTTCATTTGCTTTGAAATGATGATGGTTCCTACGGTTAAGAATAGGGGAGGAAGCAGAGGGAAGAGAGCTCAATGGCATTGGTATATCATAGCAGAATATTCTTGTAGTTGATACCAACAGTGTTCTATCAACAGATACTAAAGAACCACATCAATCAGACAAGCATTCTGCAAGGTGTGTTAGTTTAACCCCTTCTAAACTGGTGTCCTCACCCACAGAATGCTAGGAAAGCTCTGTGAGCCTGGTGCTCCCAGCCTGCGCACGCTTCAGAGTGGTGTTTGAGTGCTGCTTTGTGGCAGTCTGCTCACTGGCACCATCTGGAGCTCAGTCTCCCTTTGCAGATCTTAGGTCCACGTTACCATCAGCTCTTCTTCCTTTCTGTCTTCAGAAAAAACGCAGCATGATTTCCTGCTACTGGGAGAACCAGCCAGGAGGCTGCCAGAAATCCAACTGTGCCTTCCATCACACCAAGGGACGTTACCTCAATGGGGTTTTCTTTCCACCAAGCCAAAGTGAGTTTGTCTTTTTTAGGTACGAAAGATTAACTCTATTACTCACAGGTGGGTATAGTGTCATAAAGAACGCCAGGTAACGTTCACTTGTGAGCTGATAGATAGGTTCAGAGCTGAACTTTGTGCGCTTCTGATACCTCAGTTTTATCTTGCATGCTCAGCTTCTCTCTGCTCCCGTGGCCTTTGCCTTGCAGGTTGTTCTCCTGCATTTAAGCTTTTACTGGGTGTCAGGGAGATGAATGTTGTGTAGGGGGGGATTTCTTTGTTCACAGAGAAGCCATTTGGATGGGCAAGTGGAGACTCAGCATTTATCTGTGTGGGTTTTCAGCCTTGCCTGCCATCTTTGTGCAGTGGATAATCTGATTGAATTCCTACCGCATAACTGAAGAGACTGATTTTTTCTTTGCTTGTACAGACCAGCTTTCTAAGGAGGGAGAAGAAACAGAAACACCTGTCCAGCAACCAGCTGAAGAAAACCATCTTGGATTGCAGATAATTTCCACTACAAAATCTGATGCTGATACAAAACAAGGTATTCCAGGATTAATCAGAAGCACTTGCCAATTAACTCCAAAGCAATTCATTGTACAAACACAACAGAACATAGGGTTGCTGAATGGAATCAGCTATTTCCATGATCTTGTTCCTACCTTGTAACTTCATGTGCCTTTCAGATTAGGAAGGTAAACTCCTTTGTTTACATCATTAGAGCAAGACGAGGCCACAGCATGGAGTTTAAGTGCCTGTATGTGCATCTTTTCAACCAGTGGTGAAAGCCACATTTGCTGATAGAGGAATCTAATGTCATATGGATGGGATAAAGTAAGGGATAAAGCCTACTTTTAATATCCAGAAGGATGAAAGGAGGGCAGCAGACAGACATCAGGTCCATGGTGCTCTTAGCTATGGGGAGAGCTGACAGGGTTTGTTCTGCATGCTTCTGAGCAGGAGGCAGTTTGCAGAGCTGTGGTCCTCAGCGTGTGCCTCTGTCCCTCGGTCTCATTTACTGCTCTGTGTTCCCAGATGACAGTTTGAATGCTGGAATAAAAACACTTGGATCAGAAGGACCTTCAGGAGCTCCTGCTCATCGGCTCAAATCTCAGATTGTTCGTGTGCCTAAGAAGGAGAATGTGCGGACACTGGTCAGCACTGTGATGCTGCCTGCAAAGCAGGGTAATGATGAGTACCTTTGCTTCCATTTGGTGGCTCCTAAGTGGAATGGATAAATTACAATTGGGACTTACCCTGAGTGCATTACAGTTGCAATATTATTTTGTGTCAGGGCTGTCAAAGTGGTGTCTTTTGGTTGTATTTGTTTTGGGTGGGAAATGGGCTCACAAGACAGTAATTCTGTTGGTTTCTGTCAAATAAGCACTTTGTTTTTCTTTGTTTTAGGGGAGGTGCCTGTGAGTCAACTGAATACTGCTGATAAACCTGGAAAACGGAAATCCTCTGTAGGTAAGGGCTGCTTGTGAGCTGCTGTTTGGCTGCCTCCACGTAAATGGGAGGGCACTGCTGAAGCAGGAGGGAGGAAAGTGTGTCGTGGGTCTGTGATGACTCCAAGTGGCACACAAGTGTAGCAGCTGAAAGGTGAATTTGAGAACATACACTTGGAGAAACCAAAGTTTGTGGTTGACTTGTAAAAATCTTTCTCCAAAGGAATTATCTTAGGAATGTTGTTGTTTTCTCTCTGTAGCTGATGTCAGTGGCCTTCCGCTGAAGCGCAGCCTCGTAGAAAGGCTGGGGAAGAAGATCGAGGTTGACAGAGCACCAAGGAGAGGTAAATGGTTATTGGTGTTTGCTTCACAGATTCTCTAGGCTTTCTGCTTATTCTTTCTCAGGAGCATTGTTGTTGGGAACACGTATATTCTGTAATATTATGACAAATCTAGAAACTTGAGCTCTCGTTGTAATTTCTTCTAATCCTTATGCTTCTCCTTTCTTGATGATGACAGAGAAGGGTGCCAAGCCAGCAGGGGAGATCTGGAAGAAGAGACGACTGGAAGAAGAGAAGCAAAAAGTAGAAGAGGTTCTTACTGAGAAGAGATCTAAGGATAAGCGCAAGAAGAAGAGAATTTTCCCTCCACCTGAGCCTGGTAACGTGAAACTGGAAGAGCCACCGCGTAAAATCAAGCGATTGGAAGAAATGCATATTAAAAGCTTAGAAGAAATCAAGCAGGAGAAAGCCCTGCGGATGCAGCAGATCGCAAAGCCAGCAGGTAACGAGGTGTTTCACTGTCTGCTCTGCTGAAGTGCTTCCCCTGTCAAGCAAATGGAGTTTGCTTAGAATTGCCTGGGCTGTTTCTTACCAAATGCAAAGGCAGGAAGTGCCAGGATGTCCATCCATGTGTTTTTCCATTGAATCCGTGGTGTCTGCCTGCTTCATTCTGGAGAATTCATTCGCTGTGAGGTTTTGTAATTCAGTTTCTCCTGTACTTTCTTTCTGCCATGTTTTTGGTGTGGCATGTTCTGTGTGTTGACACCAAGGTTATCTTCATCTTTGGCGTGTTGCTTGTTTTAATATGTAAATGTGTTTGTAAAGCATGGATTGAGTTTTTAACATGGGGGCCAACCTCTGTCACAAAGGTCAGGGGGGTGAGTTATTCATTGGGCAGGTGAGAGAGGCTTCGTGAAGAGACAGCATGTGAAGGAGGGAAGAGCTTGGATACTGTATGGACTGCGAGATGTCGCCTCTCTCGTGTTCTTTGTTATTGAATGTGAGGAAATAAGCACATGGAGGAAACGCTGGCACTCAGGTTTCTTTCTATGCTTGCTGTTGACCAAGTGATTTTCTTTTTCCTTGTTTTAAAGCACCTGGAAGAGAAGAGGAAAAGACTGTGGAATGGAGCAGGGCTGCTCCCAAAGCTGTCTCTGCACCCGCAGAGGTGAGTCCCTTCTGTAGATGGACACAGTGACACAATTTCTTCACATGTTCTTGTGTCTCACTGCTCACCATGTGCCACCATCATGAGTGCATTCCTACCTTCCTGCCTTTGGTGAAGAGCTGCAGCCATGTTTCACAATCCTGGTACTTTCAATGGCTTTCCCAGACAGCTTTGCACTCCTCAAACTCAGAATTGATCTGATTGTATCTGGCAGTGAGGCAGTAACCCTGCTGGCACCAGGTACAACTTGTGAGGTTAACGTGGGAGCACTGGATACAAAAAGGTCACGATGGCTTCGTGTTCAATGAAATCAGACTGTGGGTGGATGTTGTGTAGGGGAACAGGAATGACTTTCTGTTGCTCAGATAGAATGTGGTATGTAACAGCTCTAGCACTGTGCTGATTTAAACGAGCACTGAAGAAGAGGAGCCTCCAGCTAAAAAAGCAGCTTTGGTAAGGAGGGGAAGAAGTGTCAGTGCTGTCCTGGTCAGGCTGATACTGAGATACAACTCCTGTAGAAAGTGTGGAGAACTGAAATGTTCTGCAGGTTTCCTTTCAAAGTAGTCACTGTGTGCAGGATGCTGGATGAATGACAGTGTGTGCACAATGCTCTGCAGCCCTGTGATTCCTCTGTAGTGTGAAGGAATTTGTCCATTAATGCTGCATTGTTAAAAAGACCTGAGTTGCTCTGCAGACTTCCCGTAGTTGTTAACACCCTTCAGGAGCCCCTTAGCCCCCATGTTGGGTTCAGGATCAGCAGTGCTGAAGGAGAAGCACTGCAGAGGAAGGATCTCCTGAGCAATCTTTGTCTTTCTTTGACTTTGTCTTCCTTTCTTTGACTTTGTCTTCCTTCTTCCCAGACTGCTGCTCCAGCCCTGCCGGAGGTCAGCCTGCTCACCAAGGCTGTAGAAGATGACACTGAAAAGTTCATCTTGGAAATCTCAGGAGGGGAAATGGTAGCAGAAATTGACTTGGACCTGGAGAAGGAGGAGGATGATCTCCTTCTTGAACTTTCTGAGATGATTGACAGTTGAACTGCATAGTAGTTATTATAGTATGTTTAAAAAAACAAAAAAAAAAAAACAAAAAAAAACCCTTTAATTTAATAAAAACCTTTTCTTTTTGGTTGGATACCCCAGGGTGGTACTTTACTAAAAGAGTCTTTGCAATAATGAGTCATAAAGCACAGCTGAACTGGTAAAAGATTGGCAGACTGCATTCCATTGTCCTGAGTTTTCCTGCTGGTCAGAGTTGAGGTCCTGTCCCTGATCCTGGTTGGCTCCTTTCAGCAGCAAGAGAAGAAAGCAGTGGGGATCTGTGCCCTGGGATGTGCCCAAGCCTCCAGCCTGGCACCCACCTGCCTGGTGCTGCCCCTGGCACGTGTGGTGCTGGGATGAGGGGGGAGCCCAGCGGGTTCTCCCTGCTGCTCCCTTCAAACCAGTGTGCGAGGTATGACCCACTGACGCCATCACCCCGGAGTGGGGCACAACGCGGTGCCAGCATCATCATCTCTGCGGGCACTGCAGCGCAGTCAGCGCGGCTCGGGGGCGGGGGGGGGCAGAAAGGAGTTGGGAAGGAGGGAGGAACCTCACAACATCCCGCAAACGGCCCCGGTGCCAACACCGCCCACCGCCCGCCGTCCCCGCACCGCAGCCCGCGCTGCCACCTGGCGGCTGTCCCCGCAGCGCTGCCGGGGGTTCCAGCAGCCGGGCCGCCCCCAGGATGGGACAAATGCGGGGGCAATTAAATTGGATGGAGGAGCCGGAAGGGACCGAGCGGGTCCTGAGCGCTTCAGGGCTGCCCTGAAGTTAAGCACCACATTCGGGGCATTGTCCAAACGCCACTCGGTCAGTGACGGGCTCGGGGCATCCACCACCCCCCAGAAGGGCCCGTGCCTGCGTTGGACCACCCCCACGGCAAAGACGCGTTTCTCAGCCCTCCCCCGCTTCCTTCATCAGTTACGGGCAGCTCTGTGCCATTCCCCTGCTTAGGAAGCCACAACGAGCAACGGGACGGATTCTCAGCCCCATCTCCTGCAGCTCGGACGAGCCGGGGGTCCTCAGCCTCTCCTACAGGATGAACCTCGTAGCCCTTACCAGCTTTGTCGCCTCCTTGCGATGCTTTCAAGGACCTTTTTGTAGGGTGGAGTGCCCCAAAATGCACTTTGCTCCCTGAGCTGGCTCACTGAGCCCAGGCAGCTGCTCAGGTACATCCCAGAGCCACGGGGACATCCCTGCAGTCCCTGAGGACCCTGTTCCCATGTGCTCACTTCCTCACAGCACCCACGGCACAGAAGGACAGGATGCACATCAGGACGGGCGGCTCCCAGCTCTGTTCTTCCCCATAACAGTCAGCACTGCTTTGTCTCTTCCTTTCAGTAACGCTTTATTTGTGAAGACAAAGAGGCGAGGAACAAACACATCCATCGGGAAACAATTCAAACCAACGTACATCATGAGAGCGAAATAAGTTACACTATTTACAGGAACACATCGAGGGATCAAATATTTGTACACACCTTGACAAACCCAGAGCGCAGTGCTGGGCTGCACCACCCAGCAGAGAAAAAAAGCCTTCACCAACAGGAGTTGGGCTCTGTACAACAGCTCTGAGCAAGAAAAGGCACCTGCTGCTGTGTGGGATGGGCTGATGGAGCAGGCAGTGCAGCACTGCAGAGCAGGGAGCAGAGTGCAGGGTGGTGGTGGGATGCAGAGCAGTGAGCAGCTAAAGGGGCAGAGCTGCTCCACTGGGAATGGGGACAAAGGCCCGGGGTGGCAGGAAGGTGAAGGGCAACGCTTTGCTGGAAAGGCCTGGGGGGGGAGTGGGACTGTGCTGGGATCCCTCACAGTTGGGGTGGGAGCAGCACGGGGAGAGAGGGGCAGCTGGTGGGAGCCCTGGGGAGGGTGATGCTGCCTGCAGGATGGAGCAAAGCAGGGGTGAGCACGCTGCAAGGCAAGGGGACAAGTGACAGGTGCTCTGTGGGATCGTACCTGGAGCCCATCCAGTGTGGGATGGGAGGGCATCCCTGGGAGCAGACTGCCCAGGCAGGGAGCCCAAAGCAGCTGTGCTTTTGGAGGCGCTGGGGAGGAACAACGCATCCTTGTGCTTCTCGCAGCTGGCCAGGCTGGGGACAGCCCTACAGCCTTGTCTTTTGTGCCGGGAGAGCTGCAGCTCCCTGGAGGGGCTCACAGTGGTCCCAAACACAGGGGGCCCAAACATTTGGACTTCTGGGTCAACTCCAGCCCTTGTGTGCAAAGCTCAGCTCCAGGCAGTGCAGTGCCCTTAGCAGAGCATGAAGCTGGCTCCTGTGTGCTGGGAGGAGGAGATCCAGGAGCAAGAGGCAGAAGCCAGGAAGAAGAAGTCCCCCAGCTCTCAGCAAAGGAAGGAGCTCCCTCCCTGGACAGCAGTTATTATCTCCATGCTTGACACCACCAAAGGCACCGAGGGAGAAGCAAAATTAGGTGCACAGAGGCTCAGAGACCACAAGAAAGCAGTGCAAGTCCTGAGCCCTAAAGGAGCACCCAGCACAGTGCGAAAGGACGGAGCCCATCTGCAGCCCAGCCCTGAACCTTCACCCTCTGTGGCCAAAGCCCTCAGCCCCAGCACGGGGCCTGCAGGCACCGTGCTCTGGGGCATGGAACAGATGGCAAAACAGGCAAGTGCAGCCCCAGGGCCTCCTGCTGCCTGCCCACAGGCAGAGGCAGGGCAGCAAGGGAAGGATCTGAAGAAGCAGAGGCCAAGAAGCCACGCTCACTGGACTGCAGCTGAGTTGGGACTTTGTGCTTTAGCATTTGGGGGACCTGCCCCCCCAACCTGACAGCATGGCTCAGAGCTGCCCCCCCACAGCCCCCTGTGATGGGGAGCAGGGCAGAGCTCTGTGCCAGCTTCCTGGGGCTGTCCTCATCATGTTCAGTGCCTGGGACAGGATCTAGATTGAACTGCATTTTGGGGACAACAACTCTTAACAGCATTACGAGATTCAGTTTAACTCAGATTGCCTCGACCTCAGGCAGAGGCTGTTACAACACCAGAAACCCTTGAGCTCCCCAGCCCACCCCCAAAATGAAATCAATGACAACAGCACCCAGCTTGAACCGTGAGGTAGCTACACCAAATCAACACACACCCTCCATCTCCCCAGATCAACACCCCCCCACTCTTCCACATGGGAGATACCAACCCACACAGGTACTGAGACACCAGTACCTATGGTACACCCAGCTACAGCCACACGAACGCAGACATACACATCCCAATGGAAAAGAACAGGCTGAGAGGGCAGCGTTGCCCCCACCTCCCAGTGCTGTGCGTCACAGGGCAACCATGGGGCCTGTGATCCATCCTGCCCAGCCCCACAGCACAGGGCTCAGCTGTGACCCAGGAGCAGCCACCATCCTGTCCATGGCAGGGTGACCCTGCGCATGCTTACATCCAACTAATTGGGACCTGAAAATATAACCATGCATCATTTTAGAGGAAAGCGCACGCTAATAGAACTAAATTTGATAGTTTATTCTGTTTTCCAAGCAGGTGTTCCACTTGGGCTCTATATCACGCACTGGCCATGCGGATGTGGTGTACAACTGGAAGAAATCCTTCAGACCCTGAATGCAGGAGAGAATCTGTGATGGGTGAGAGAGGAAATGTGCACCTTGAAGCAGGGAAGGCCCTGCTGGCACAGCCTGTCGCAACCACCACCAACACGGTTTGCTGTTTCTCAAGGGTCAGTAAGTACAATGCCAGAAAGAAAGATGTGCATTGATCCTGCTAGAGCATGGTGCTGATCCGAACCTGGCAGATGCTGGTGGCAACACTGCCCTTCACTTGGCTGCTGTAACTCCTAACACATTTCTAGCAGGGATGTTAATTGAGCACAGTGCCCGTATCAATGCTCAGAATAAGGTACATTTCGATATTCAATAGAGAAGTTCAAAAAGTTGCATTGATATTTTTATTGTAGATTTTTTGTTTGTTTCTTTTGATTTTTAACTTGAATTATTTCTGTTCTTTCAGGACGGATGTACTCCTCTTACTCTTGCTATCTCTGAAAATCACAAAGAAATGGTAGAGCTCCTTCTTAAAAAAGGAGCTGATGTTCACACTCGAGATCCATGTGAAAGGTGAGGAGATGGTCTAAACTCTGCAGGTCACCTTAGTTGTCTTCAGGTTGGACTGATGGGAGGGATGGGAATGAGCATTGAAGTAGAAAGACACAGAGAAAGAGCTCGTTGAGTGACTGGCGAAAGCAGGTCTCAGCTTGGCAGGTGGCATGCATTATTGCATGTTTTCTGCATTGAGAACTGCAAGAAAACATTGTTTCTGGTAGCCGCTGTGGCAGGAAAATTGCTATTGTGCCAGCAACATTGCTGTTATGCCAGAGAGAGTTTTTCAAATTGATGCCAAGTTTGTATGCAAGTGTTGTTAATAAGGAAGCTTTTTTTTCTGTTCATAAAGTGATTTTCTTTGAGATTGAGCAAATGGGAATTAAAATAATTACAATGTCTGACTAAATTGTATGGTTTGTCTTGTATTTTGGATGCTGTAGAACCCCACTTATGACTGCAGCAGCCGGTGGGGAGCTTAAGTTGGTAGAAATACTTCTTCGCTATGGTGCTGAAATTTTCCATAAAGACGTTAATGGATGGACAGCTGAGGACTATGCTATTCTTCATGGAAATGCTAGGTAAACTTTTAAATTTATTGCTAGGTTTTTAGTTATCAGTGTTGAGTTTGAACCTTTTTGGTAACAGCACCAAGTTTAACGGTGCTATTTTGAAGATGTGTTCATTGACATCTTCTCACATATACTGTTCATGTGTCTGGTGTTAATTTGAAAGTTGAGAAAAGGGCTTCTGCTCAAAATTCTCTGTAAGATTTCAAGTGTTTGTTTCTAAGCTGATGTCTGCCTGCTATACACTATTAAAATGTGTCTGTAGCCCACAGACGCAGAAGTTCAACTTGAAAAACTGAAATGTTTGTAAATTCTTCTCAAAACAGAACCCTTGTTATTACTGTCTTCAGTTCCACTGACCAGGAACCACCTGTTTTGTTTCAGAGGAGATCTAGCTGTTATTTCTTTTGTTAAATTACTAAGCAGTTTAACTCCTCCTACACATAAGTATTTTACCCATGGGTGTTCATTCATAAGAGTGGTTGTATTTGTAAAAACTGGACTGCAAAGGGTACCGAGCAGAAGTAAATAACTTCATAGATCTGGATGTGCATCTATAAAATAGATGTGTCCATTATATTTGAGTATGTTACGGTTTGCAAAAAGTAGAGTATGTTACACTTACTGAATATGAAAATTGTTTTGGCTATGGTTATGTTTAGGATGGATAGTATAAGGCTCTTATTATCCCATTAAGTGTTTATGTAGCTATGGGATTATTTTTCCCAAATGCATTTCCTTTTTTGCTCTCCGTAGTCTTAGTAAAACACTGGCAGAATATGCAGACCATGAGAACGCAGGGGAAGCTTCTGCAGGTGCTAAAGGAGGCATCCCTGTGCCAGTGACTCCTCACCAGGCAAGAGCTGCTGGCTTTACGTTGGGTGCAGCTGCTTCGAGCAGAGGAGGTAGGATACTTAACTGTGGTAGAGCTAATGGGCAGAATCGTGGTGGCCCCTTCCTTAGGTTGGTTTGCATCTTTTAAATTCACCGTGCTCAGTGTGGACTTCAGTGGAAGCATCAGGTGGACTGTAATAAGAAGTGTTATGAATGTGTTTGCTTGCTGCTAGTTTACACTGCATCTCCACAGGCTGTGGGGACAGTTGTGATTTGTGTGCACTACATCCATCTGCTCATACAGTTGTCACTTTCAGCACATCAAGTTGCCCATTTATTTAAATTGTCCCTTTAGCAAGGGGGAGGAGGGAAGAGAAGAAACAAAATAGGTTAAAGTAGCCTTGTTTTATGGGTGTGCAATTTTTCTTAGAGATGCTCATTTAGATTGTTGTTCAGAAAATCCAATTGCAAAAGCTGTAGTTTCATCCCAAATAGTAGTTTTATCTTCTGTAGCAGCGAAGCAGCAGATGAATTGCAAGAAGATGCATCTTTTGTTGATTACCACTGGATTTCTGTCACTTTGTTTTAATTTTAATAGTTTCACCTGCATAAAGCTCCTTTTTTGGGAGACATAATTTCTCACCTTCAATTACAATTGCTTTTGTTTGTGTTGTGGAGACGTAACAAAAATTGTCTTGGAAAAATAACTTCATAAGCAACAACAGTACATTGTTTGTATATACCGTATCTTTTTGGACATGGTTTGATTTATAATCAAATAATGTTTTTTTCAATTACTTTTATTTAAAAAAGAAAAAAAAAAAAACAACTGAGAAAGACTTTGTGATCCAGAAAAACTGTTACATTTTCTCATTGCCTTGTAAATAAAAGAAATACATTCCTTCAATGAATTTGTAAAATCCAGGCAGCGTTTATAAGCTCAAATTGCCCTAAATGAATCTTAGAAAGTTGCTATTTTAGTATGAATGAGATTGCCTTGCAGTTTACGTTTCAAGCCCCAACGTACGAGGTTTTATTTGTTCCTTATTTTTAAGGGTTTTGTGAGAATCATGTGTCAGATGGGCAGCAGACTGTTCAAACACAAGTCATTACTTTTTTATTATAAAGACTGAGAAATATGATCAAAGAATACATGGCATATTTTTTCTTCCTGGACTTATCCCAGATGGAAGTATAGATTTTAGACCCAAGTGATGTTGCCTTTGACTTAGGAGCAGTTACTTTGAACTAGAGAGTGGTTGAAAAAGTTTCTTCGTAGCTTGGTTTTGAAGTTTTGTTTGCTTGTTTTTCAGTGGGGCTCGATACAGTTGGTTTAATCATTGAAATACTTTTTTTTATCCAAATCCACTCAGTTGCTACCTTCCATGCACGTAGATAGTTGCTCTGGTACCCCATTGTAAGGACTAACAGGCCTGGGTTAATTTAAAATATGTGATTTGAGGGTTTCTTCTTCCAAGTAGAGGGTACATTTAGACTAGATATCAGGAAGAAATTCTTTACTGTGAGGGGGATGAGACACTGGAACAGGTTGCCCAGAGAGGTTGTAAATGCTCCCTCCCTGCAAGCATTCAAAGCCAAAGGTGCATGGGGCTTTGAGCAACCTGGTCTAGAGGGAGGTGTCCCTGCCTATAGCAGGGAGTTGGATTTAGATGATATTAAAGGTCTGTTCCAACTCAAACCATTCTGTGATTCTCCCTGTGCTCAGTCTCTTAAAGATGACACCAGCATGAGGAGTAGGAGGGAGCAGAGAGAAAGTTCAGTAGCGTAGTAGAAACAATATTGGAATTAATTCTGCAGTCTCTGATTGCATCCACACCCTGAATCATGAGAGTCCTTTTAATATGCCACAGTAACAGTCTTAAAAGTGTCCTTTAGAGGAGAAGCCGGGATGTTGAGAGAGAGACCAGAGAAATACCCACTTTGGAATTCTTTTATTGTCTTTTGCTCTTCTGTTTTATTTTTCTGCTATCTAAAATTTTGACCTTATCCTTTCTGCTACTTTTGTACTTTCTAATTAGAAGAGGAGATTCTGAAGAATGTTGAACAGGTCAGCATTTTTCAACAAGTTTGCTCATGATTATTTGGATGTCAGAACATGAACCCTTTTATTAATCACGTACAGATTGGCTTTCAGAACATATTGAATGACCGATCTCTTAGATTTTAAGTAACAATTTATTTTTGAGGAAAACAGTAGTTGTGCTATTTCTGTTTCTAGTATGTTTGCAGTGACAGTATGTTTGGCCACTGCAGCACATACTAGTGTATTGTTCAGCGTTTCCCTGAGTCATTTGCAATTGGACTTGATAATCTTTTCCAACCTTAGTGTTTCTATGATTAGAGGAATTGTCTCAGCATTGTAAAACTCTTTACAAAAGTAAATTATCACTTCTGTGTGATTTTTATCTCCTGAGGTCAGATAAAACTTTTCCTGTATTCCCTCTTAAGGAAACAGAGAAAAGCCAGAAGGGATGAGAAATCATCTTGAGGTTCTTTTCAACCCAAGCCATCCTATGATTCTTTTAAACTTTCTCTTAAGTGTATGTTTCTGATAGTAGCTGTTTTTCCACAGCACTGCATGTGTATGTGATAAAATCCATGTAAGTAGGACAATCTTCTGCTCCAGAGAAAAGTAATAGATTTATTGTGAAAGAATTTGATGTCAAGGTAGTGTTCCACAGTTTCTCTTTTGACACACAGATGTACACATGCACACAAATGCATGTCATAGTCACAGCGCATTCTCCCAGTGCTGTAGCTTTGTGTGTGTGCTTTTTGTATTTTCCAAACTTGTGAGATTCCGCATTTATTCTGATGTCATTGTTGTCTGTCCTTTCCATGCCTTTCCCTTAATGGATATAGAAATGCAACGGTCCCCTGAGCAGACTCTGAGAACAGGAGAATCGAGTGAAGGTATTCATTCTGCACAGCAGTATTTTAAATACCACACATGTCTTGTGATACACAAATACTTATTCATCATAGGTGCTTATTATCTTGCAGATCTGTATCTTGATGATTTAAGATCTATGAGTTAGAGTGGATTTGGGGCAGCTTTTGTTTCTTTGCATGTTTTGCATGAGTCCCTTATTACTGAATTCAGCATTTGCTTTTATCACTTGTGATAGTGTTGGTTTTGGGGTTGTTTGTTTTGTAATCTGTTCTCCTCTTGCTCAGAAATGGTGATATAGGCTTCAGTTAAAGTGGAAACGGGTCCCTGGAGACTAGATCTCATTTCTGTGTCAGTGCATCATGGCTGTGGTTTTGGTCTAGCTGAAAGCTATCTCATCAAATTCCTGTCTCGCCTTCTAAAGGATAGCAGGATCATTGGCAGTATTTATATGTTGAAAGCAAAAGTGTAGGTAATTTAATGAGCTGTTTTCCTTACTTCTAGTGGTACTCATTGAAGATGTAACTGAAGTCGTTCGTCCAGAATTTAACTGTTCCACACAGCAGCAATTTTCTGTTCTGCGTGGAAAGTTAGCAGATAGAGTCATAGTACTGAGTTAGTTATTTAGCTTTACATACAGCAGGATTCCATTAGCATTTAAGAATATTCTGTGTTTTCTGTAGTGGAAAACATCAAAAATCAGATTGTTAGCATTTGAACCATTTAAGATGCCCTCAGATGGGAAGTTTCAGCCTCTAGCTTTTTTCTCCATGAGATTTCTTTGAACATTTATACTGTACTGCATCTCAGAAAGCTGTGTTCAGATCAGGGAATATTCTCGCATACTGTGTTTAGGAAAGCCAAAATTTGTACACTCATTTGTAGGTTGTTAGTAGTAACCCTTCTTTTTGTTACAATATTTAACAGTTCAGAAACTTCAGGAATTATGATTTCTATGTGGAGATCAGATATGTCTGTTTTCCCTTCTGTGCTGGGAATCAGAAAGTCCTTCTATTATGTTTTAGTTGTTAAGAGGTGTTAGCGCTTCAAAAATTGTGTTCCTAGACTGCAGTTTTCATTAGAACGGTGACCTGAAGGATTTACTGCAGGGCGCTCTCATCAGGGTTGCTAATGATCTGAAGTAAGAGCGATTGTTGGATATGCTTCAGCACAGAGCTG
Organism: Coturnix japonica; assembly: GCF_054131305.1. Lineage (NCBI taxonomy): Eukaryota > Metazoa > Chordata > Aves > Galliformes > Phasianidae > Coturnix > Coturnix japonica. The sequence goes on along the minus strand of NC_140688.1, from coordinate 4,472,556 downwards.
GCATTCAGAGGGACTTCAATGAGCCAGGGCAATAGACTGGCAGGCATCTTAAGAAATCCATCGGGGGCAAATACCAAGACCCATTTGGGGTGAAAAAGCCCCTTCCTACAAAACATGATGGGACTGCACGGCAGGGGAGCAGCTCTGCTGAGAAAGGACACAGACCTGTCAGAAGGCAAGCTGAGCATGAGGCAGCAGGGTGCTCTGGCAGCTAAGGGCTGCAGCTTGCACTGTGCTAAGAGTAGCAAAGCCAGGAGACTGAGAGAAGCGATTGTCAGCCCCTGTTTAGCACTCACTTGACTGTGCCTTGGCTGTAATTTTGAGTTCCTTCTACGTGAGAGGTCGATGGATCAATAGCAAGCTAATTCTCTAGGGAGCCATCATATTTGTGAAGGAGTATTTGCCCTGTGAGAGAGGGCTGAGAAAGTGGACTTACTCAGCCTGAAGAAGAGGCAGCTTTGAAGGGCCCTAACTGCAGCGTCCAATGCAGATGAGAAGACAAAGCCAGATGCTTCCCTGTGATACTTGACAGGAAGCGAAGATGGCAAGAGGTATAAATGGAAGCAAGATGGTTTCTAGCTGGAGATGAAAAGTGTTGCCATGATAAGGATGGCAAAATAGAGAAGTTGTGAACCTTCTCTTGGAGGTGTTCAAGACTAGACTGAATAAAACCCTGACCAACTTTTCCTGACCTCAAAGCTGAGCTGGCTTTAAGTAGTTGGTTGAGAGACTTCCAGAGATCCCTTTTGACCTGACCTATCCTATAGTCTTAGGTGTGAGTTACTACCTTCACTGAACTGATAAAAACTTGGGGGTGTAGTATAGCATGCCCTGCTAATGCTCCTTTTGTCCCAAGTATATCATTTTTTGATTCACTGTAGAGAAATGCTGGTGATTCTTCTAGCTAGGGATAACCTATAGCTCCTGAGTATGCTTTTTGATTTTCTTTGTATTTATAAATATACTTTATTTATAATCCATAGCAAGGTACGGCAGCAAAAAATGGTAGATATTGTAGATATGTCTGATTTGTTTTTCAGTATAATTTGAAAAAGCATTTGTTTTGTAAATACTTTCCTTCATGCTGTTCTTATTGAATTGGCCACTTCAGCTTCTGTACTCTTATGAGCTGTTTTCATGTTAAATGTCTGTATTGGTTAAATTTTAGTATGCAAAATCTAATCTCAACATGTCGATTTATATTTGAACAGCAATGGATGACTTTTTCGAAGGATACTCAACAAGGTGAGTCTTATAAAAATACCAAATGCTTATTTGAGGAATTATTTGAGAGGACCAGTACTTACTTTCGTTGTTTTTGAAGTTCTGAAAAAGAGGGCAGTAATGGCACCTGGAATAATTCTGAGGAAGAAGAACTGGATTTTACAGCCAAGGTATGGTGCCTTTATGGGAAAATAGTTGTGTAAAATAAGTGATTTGAAGGCAATTTCCTATGAGATAGAAGGAAACTCTTTTTCCAGCCAATTCTTTGTTTTTTGTTTTTTGTTTTTTTTTTCCTCCTTAAGAAGAGTCTCTCATCTGCCAACCTTTCTTCTGCTGTAAGTTTTTCCTAAAAATTGTTGCTTTGGCAGAACATGCAGTAGATTTGTGGTTTGAGGCAAAAGAGTAGATATTAAGATAAACTACCACATTGTATTAGTTGTTCATTGAGTGAGATTTGCCAACCCTAGGAATTGATAAGTTAATAAATAACCTGTTCTGTTCTCTTTCAAACTTCACAATTGTTTCCCCTAATTTACATGATAGGATGATTAATGAAAAAGAACACGATAATGAAAAAGAACATTTATTTATCAAAATCTAGTGAAATTGTTCATCACCTGGTTCTCTTTCCTTCCTCACTAGGTTCCTCAAGTGTTCGATACTTGAGTTGCTCAAATAATTATTTTTTCTTTCTTTTTTCCTTCTGTGGGATGACATTCCGTGCTTGTATATAATCTCACACTGCATGACTATCTTCATTTTTTGAATATTTGAACTTTTCTCTTTATAAGCTCCATGTGCTTATCCTGCTGTTTTTATGAATGTTCCAAAGGATTAGCAGTTTTTTCAATGGCGTCTGGAGTATTTAGTCTGTTGCACTGGGATTCTGCAGTGATTAGGAACTTTAGTTTGTTAGTTCAGCACACTCTGTAATGCTGGAGATGTAAGCATGTGTACTTTAAAATTTTTTCTATTTTCTTACATTGATTTTAGGGGAAGTGATTCAAATTTCTAGCATTATTTTGAAATTTACAGATATTTCACTAAGTGGAGTTATATTAACTAATTTATTCTTCAAGCTTCAGGAACTTTAATTGATACTTGAGTTGTGCATACTTACAAGTAAGTAATTGCGAGTGTAGTTGTATTTTACCAATGGATTAAAATACCTTTTTAGAATTGTTACGCATTTACAGATAGTTTTGAATAGTCACTGACTTGTACACAAGAGGAGAGGAATGTTTGTGTAATTAAAGTTGAAGGATCTAGCAAGTATCTGAGTCCTTTCAAAAGGGGACAGCCTGGTTGTATTTACTGTTCAAGATTTGATGTAAGTAAAGGATTTGCTTTAAAACAAAAAAGCAAACAAAAACAGATCAAATAATTCTTTTAAAATGTGTTTTTATTTGCAGAAGCCACAGAAGCCAAACTTGACATCGTTAGTGAATGTTCCCCAAAAGTTCAGAAATAATGGTAAGTTATTTGGAAAGTACTTCATAATGCAATGACATACAAAAGTAAACTTACTAAGTAATTTCATTTCGGTTTTTGTTGTTGTTGTTTTCACTTGGCTGTAGTAATTGAGGAAAGGAGTGTTATAAGAACAGAACAGATGGTCATGTCAGAATAAAATAAGTAAGATAATGGAAATGACCATACTGAGTCCCCTCCTAAGCCTTTGTGTCTGATGTGTCCTTCTCCCATCCTGCCCTTACCTGGCTTCTTTTCCATACAGTCCCAGATGACTACTTTCCTGTGTTTTTAATGGGTAAAATGCCTGCTGCTATTTATATAACCCATTTGATTCCTATTCCTCTTTCCCTTTCTCATGCTTTAAGGTGGTGGTGATAGTTCTAGAATTGAAATTCCTAAGTCACAGAAGAAAAGCCTCAAACAAAAAAAACCAACAGGTGCAAATCTGAGCAGAGGAGAATGTGGAGAGTTGTTGAAACAAGATGTCTCAGATTCAGGCAACCTTGAGGAAGATGAATTGGTGGAAGAGGAAGAAGGGCAGTGCAAAGAGGTACATAATAAATTCCATGAAACACTAAAACAAGAAAGTGAAAACCTGGGCCTAAATAGATATGAGGAAAATCTATGGGCAGCATTTCCCTCAAGCACAAAAGTAAGTGTACAGGGATGATTCAATTGGAAGAGTTTGTTAAGGGTAATACAGGTAAGCGACAGTAAACTATTTTCCTGTTAATACTCAATCACGTATCTGTATTCAATCATTGTATTTTGATACTGAAAACATCTTGTTCATAGCCAAACTCAGACATTATTTTCAATATTTTTATTATGAGATTGGAGAGTTTTGGAAGGAGAAAGACAGGAAACTTCATTCTTTCTGGAATCTGTGCACTTTCTGTTATGTAAAACTGAGGGAATGGATAATATCCATTAGAAGTTGTAGCCATTTAGTAGAATTCATGAGGTAATGACTGGAAATGAAGAAACAAAAGGAAGTTTTGAATGAAATTGAGGGCAGGAAACTAGTGAAATTGTGAGATATGTAGGCAGAAAGAAGACTTTCTGAATAATATCAATGAAACTGCATTTAGATTGACACAAGGAAGTGCTTCTCAGAGGTTTTGCATAGCCAGAGATGAGGTTTACAACATGAGGCACTGCAGTTTAATTGTGCAGATTCCCACTAAAAATTGTAGGCCTTTAGAAACCATGTTGCACTTTGCTTCATTTAAGTCTTACCCAAGAAAACCGTTTTCCAAGTTGTTAATGGGTGGTGAAGTAGATATTGATTTCTGTGCTTTTCAGCTGTTTTGGTCAATCTGTTTTAGAAGGAGTCACCTAAATGGAAAGAAGAACAGGAGAAGGAAGATACTAGAAGGAAGCTGCAAACGACAGTTTTGGGGGATGTGAAACATTCTGTTTCTAGTAATAAACATCAAGTCCGTAAAGTTTCAGAAGACACAGCTTATGCGAGAAGTGAGTTTAAATATGATCCTGATTGCTCCTCTATAAGTATTAATGTTCAGTAAATAAAGTAAAATGATGATTATCCTCAAAGATGATAAACTTTCCTGTTACCTGTGAACCCTAGCCTGCTGTGGTAGAGAAGGTCTGCAGCTTTTGTTTTTTTTCGTTCTTACCTAACGGTCAAAATGGTGGTGCTGGATTCCTAATGATTACGTATGATGCAAGTTTCTTTATTAATTTTGTTGCTGTGTTCTCCTTGATGCCGTCTGAACAAAACAAGAAGCTAATCTAATCTATCTTCTGTGTGACAATATTGTTTCCCTTTCCGATGCTACTATCTGATTGAAAAGCTGTGGTTTTTCAGGGCTTCAGCCAAAAGCAGACCTGAGTCAAACTCAGAGAAGACTCTTCCAGTACCTCGACTTGTTCAGTTGTAGAATGTAGGAGATCTCTCCTTTGCTAAACCTTTGTGGGCTTGAGAGCATGACCAGCTCAGAGAGAGTTGGGTAATTTGGCATAGACCCCAGGGTGTGAAAACAGAAGATACTATTTCCATTGTCTGACTCCAGAGCACTGCTTGTTGCAGTAGACTTCTTCGGAGCATGTGTAGCTATTGGTCAGATGCTGCACAGAACATTGTCCAAACATGGTGAACGTAGCCATGTCAGCTGTCCTGCTTGGGCATCTTCTGCTGGAAAACAGGTGAAGAGGAGTGAAGAGAATACTGTGATGTGACTGGATGTAAAGTTACCCTTGAGTGGGACTCACTGTTTGGTTTGTTCTTTGCTGTAGAATTACTGCTCGTCTTTCAGATCCTTTATTTGACTGATGGGGTATAAAAGTGTAGTGCAGTATATTTCTCAGTGTCTGTATTTCTCCTTTTTTTTTGTAGAAGCCCAACCCACAGTAGGAGCAGAGAAAAAGGAAGAGTCTGATTCTCCTTGGGATTCTGAGGTACTTTCTGTGAAATGTGCATCTCCCCGGTCTGTGGGAGAGCCAGATGAGAACTACGTGAGAGCTTGCCTTTGCGTTGAGCCCTGCCCCTGGTGAGGCTTATTTACCCCATATTGCTGCTGCTCTATGTCCTGTATCTGAGGGTCAACGAAATACTTGTAGTGTAGGTTCTGTGTGGAGATAGTACTGGGACAAAGTTAGGTTAAGCTTCTTGTATCGGCCCTTTGGTTGCAGGCTTTTGAGTTGATTTTCTAGCACAGTAGTGAAACAGAATAACTACTTCCCCTCTAGTCTTTGTTGTTGGGAAAAAAACTAATTCCCCACTCCTTTCTTAAAAATACAAGACTTTCTAGATAGCTTAATCGCTATCAGCTTTGCCTTTTTGGCCTTTAAGCAAATCAAATCTTGCTTTTGCAACGTAGTGATGCACTCACTCAACATTGTGGGACATGTGCCCCAGCAATGTAGGCTGATATTTGAATGCCAGGTGCAAATTTGATGCCAATGTTCAATCAACACAGAGCTGCAGCTTCTTGTTCACAATCAACATCTTGATTTCCTGTGTTAATTTCTTGTGTGGCTCTGTGATTTGCCAGCCTTAATCAACATTATGGAATAGTTTAGATGAATTGTGAGGATTTTTTTGCCCTTTTATTTAAAATGCAAAAGCCTTTGTTAGATTTTATTTTAAAAAAATTGTTTTGTACAAATTCTTACGCGTATGTACTGTATTGTACAGCCGTGTTCTGAAGGTTCAAGGAAAGCATCTCCTCCTGTGTTTCTCCCACCTGCAGTTGAACATGGAGTACGCTTGCAGAGTGTTTCAGGGGAGCACAACAAGGGTAACTATCTCATAGATTGGATTTGTCTGTGTTTATAGACAAGTGAACTTTTTCTTTTGTTTTCCTTGTTAGTCCTGTTGTTCAGTGAGTATGTGCTGTAGCAATGAAGTGCTTGGCTGATGTTAATTAACAGCAGTGAACACTGAACTTGCTGGCCTGCTTGATTAGTCCAGGCGGTTCTTGCGTTCATTATGTATACTTTTTGGATATGTATTTGTTCGGGTGTTTTTCTTTGCTTTAAGTGGTTGCTTAAAGTGGTGGGAGGTGTATCTGGTTTAAGATTTAGCTGTGAACCCTAGCCTGCTGTGGTAGAGAAGGTCTGCAGCTTTTGTTGCTTTTCGTTCTTTCCTAAAGGTCACAAATGGTGGTGCTGGGTTCCTAATGATTATGTATGATGCAAGTTTCTTTATTAATTTTGTTGCTGTGTTCTCCTTGATCTGCACAAAACAAGTAGGTAGTCTAGTGTGCCTTGTGTGTGACACTATTGATTCCCTTTCTAATGGGTACTATCAGATTGAAAAGCTGTGGTTTTTCAGGGCTTCAGCCAAGAGCTGACCTGATTCAAAGTCAGAGAAGACTCTTCCAGTGCCTCACCTTGTTCAGTTGTAAAATGTAGGAGATCTCTCCTGTGCTACTCGTTTGTATGCTTGAGAGCATGACCTCAGAGAGAGGTGGGTGCTTAGGTACTCACCCCAGGGTCTCAGAGCAGAAGATAGTATGTCCGTCTCCAGAGGATATCTTGTTGCTGTAGATGTTTTCAGAGCTCGTGTAGCTATTGGTCAGTTGCTGCTCAGAAGGTGTGGAAGCAGCACTCACGGTGCATTCACTTTTCTCTTAGTGCATTTTATGTGCAAAGAGTTTATTTTGGAAAAGCATGAATAGTCAGCACTCAGGCTGGAATCAGCAGTTATGGTTTTCCAGAGTGGACGCCATTGCTCCTGTCTGGCTCATTCCTGTAAATTTTCCTTGCGTTTCTGTGTGAGTCAATCCTGAGTTTGTTTTACATAATGGAGTAGCTTAGAAGAGAGAACTGACTGTGGTCTGCTCTAGATGGGAGTTTGGTGGTCAGAAGATACTAGACTTTGAAGTGATAAGATTTAAAATGCTTGCAGTGTTCTGGACTGTATTGGAGCTGTGAGCTTCTGTTTCATTCCTAAATGTCAGTTTCTTATGTATGTACCTGGTCAGAAGTTGCAGGATTATGAATCATGGTCAGGTGAGGTATCCCTTGATAGCACTAAGCAAGGAGCCGTGTGTGTTGGCAGCTTCCTCTTAGTGTGAGGTTGTTTTGTATCGTGCTTTTGTGGTATGTCCTGTAGAGTGGAATGTGATAGTAAGTGCCAGATGATGGAGGTGTAGGCAAGAGGGAAGATGACTCAGGGTGTCCATATGCTGAGACTGAAGCATGCTGGAGTTTCTTCCTTAACGTTGTCCCAACACGAGGGACATTGTCATGTCAGCCACCATTCTTATGCATCTTTTGCTGGAAAAGAAATGAAGAGGAGAAAACAGAATACTGTGATGTGACTGGGTGTAAAGCTACCGTTGAGTGTAACTCATTTCTTGGTTTGTCCTTTGCTGTAGTACTGTTACTCATCTTTCAGATCCTTTGTTTGACTGATGGGGTATAAAAGTGGAGTGCAGTAAATTCTCAGTGTCTCTCTTTGTCCATTTTTTTGTAGGTGCTCTGCCAGCAGTAGGAACAGAGAAAAAGGAAGAGTCTGATTCTCCCTGGGATTCTGAGGTACTTTCTGTGATATGTGAATCTCCCCGGTCTGTGGGAGAGCCAGATGAGAACTACGTGAGAGCTTGCCTTTGCGTTGAGCCCCGCCCCTGGTGAGGCTTATTTACCCCATGTTGCTGCTGCTCGATGTCCTGTATCTGAGGGTCATTGAAATACCTGTAGCGTAGGTTCTCTGTTGAGATAGTACTGGGACAAAGTTATGTCAGACTACTTACGTTGGCCTCCTGGCTGCAGGCTTTGGAGTTGATTTTCTAGCACAGTTTTAATACAGCAGTTTATTGCTGCTTTTAAACTTATGAACTTCTCAGGCATATTTTTGTGAGGATTTTTTTTTTTCCTACTATTCAGATCTATTCTGCTGATCCAGTCAGAGTTTAACGGATGCCAATACACTGAGCAACCCAGACATTTAGATTTTTCTGTATAGAACCTCTGTCTTCTCTAGATAGACTTAATCTGATTTTGAAAATCATGTTCAGCAGACACCAAGTGTGCTGGCTGTGTTTATCCTTTCTGTCTGATAATTCTCAAGATGAGAGTGAGCAGGGTCTGTAGCTACTTCCCCTCTAGCCTTTGTTGTTGGGAAAAAAACTAATTCCCCACTCCTTTCTTAAAAATAGAAGACTTTCTAGATAGCTTAATCGCTATCAGCTTTGCCTTTTTGGCCTTTAAGCAAATCAAATCTTGCTTTTGCAACGTAGTGATGCACTCACTCAACATTGTGGGACATGTGCCCCAGCAATGTAGGCTGATATTTGAATGCCAGGTGCAAATTTGATGCCAATGTTCAATCAACACAGAGCTGCAGCTTCTTGTTCACAATCAACATCTTGATTTCCTGTGTTAATTTCTTGTGTGGCTCTGTGATTTGCCAGCCTTAATCAACATTATGGAATAGTTTAGATGAATTGTGAGGATTTTTTTGCCCTTTTATTTAAAATGCAAAAGCCTTTGTTAGATTTTATTTTAAAAAAATTGTTTTGTACAAATTCTTACGCGTATGTACTGTATTGTACAGCCGTGTTCTGAAGGTTCAAGGAAAGCATCTCCTCCTGTGTTTCTCCCACCTGCAGTTGAACATGGAGTACGCTTGCAGAGTGTTTCAGGGGAGCACAACAAGGGTAACTATCTCATAGATTGGATTTGTCTGTGTTTATAGACAAGTGAACTTTTTCTTTTGTTTTCCTTGTTAGTCCTGTTGTTCAGTGAGTATGTACTGTAGCAATGAAGTGCTTGGCTGATGTTAATTAACAGCAGTGAACACTGAACTTGCTGGCCTGCTTGATTAGTCCAGGCGGTTCTTGCGTTCATTATGTATACTTTTTTGATATGTATTTGTTCGGGTGTTTTTCTTTGCTTTAAGTGGTTGCTTAAAGTGGTGAGAGTGGTATCTGGTTTAAGATTTATCTGTCTGAGGATTTGGATATTTCTGGATAATCAGCAGAAGAAAAATATCATTTGGTTGATCTTTTTGTTTGTTTATTTAATTTTTTTTAGTTTCCTGTTTTTCTTTAAAAACTAAAATATGTGGGCAAATTCTTGTTATGTTTCTGCGGGTTTCCACCTGCAGCTCATGGCATTTGCTTTATGACCATCCTGATTGATCATAAGTGTGCTGGAAAGTTTTGCTATTGGAATAAAGCTTTTATCTTTTTGAGAGTGCTTTGGCAATGTGGCTTATAATATGGATTCAATGACATAGCCTAAAAGGCAAGTCCAATTTTATTTTTGTAAGCAGACACCAAATCTTAGCAAGCTTCTGGAATCCATAAATCAACTTACCAATTGTCTTTAATGTCTGCTTCATATGATTCTGCTAAGCTTGAAATCAGTGTGGGAGGGGTGAAGAGGTGACTGTGGTAGTCTTTCTAATGTATTTCCATGTTACTTGACCACCTAGTGTTCGAAAATCAAGTCTTGATGATTTGTTTTTAGTATTTATTTAGATTTATTATCTGTCTGAATGCGATCTCTTTTCACTAACATATCAGATACACCACTCGGCATCACTTCCCTGTCTACCAAAGAATCCATCCATGATATTTCTCCAATTTAGAGAGATGAGCTCTCTAGGTAGCTAACATCAGTTGCTATTTCTTTATCCTCCACTCTAGTCACTCCATAATAGAAGGTTGTCTGGGCCTTGGAAAGTACCTCCTTTCTTAAACTCTTTAAAAACAAGTGTGATGTTTCCCTTTCTCCTGTCACTAAGGGTTTTACCTGACTGCCACAACTCTTTAAATATGGTGGATAGTGACTTAGCAACCTAATTTACCCATGATCTTGGAGGTCTTTTCCATCCTTTGTGTTTCTGTGATTCTGTGAGTTCTTGTTTTGTCTGTTTTATGTAGTCATGTGAAATGTAGTCCAGTGATGGTGTGGGACGTGGCAAAGTTAGATAGGAAAAACAGTCTTTTCATAGCTCATTTTATGTCATCATTTCATGTATTTTCTGTTCATCCTTCCTCGTGTCTGTTTTTTTTCTATAATCCATGTATTTGCTCAAAGATCAGGTATTAAGAAATATATGTGAAAGTTTGTCTCAAACTCCTATGTTTGGGTTTCAGCAAGCTGTATTTCTTTTGCAGAGTGTTATAATTCTTATGGTACAAGTATTTCTAACTCTAAAAGGGTTAAACGAGACCCTTTGTGGCACAAAACAAGGAGAAATGAAAGTAGCTAGAGGAATCTAGCCGATTGCTGTCTAGCATACAGTGTGTCATGTATGTATAAATATAGTTCTACATGTAAACCATTTGAGATTCTTAAAGGTGTATTTCTGACTGATTTTCATCAAATTTCCCTTAGGAATGAAAGGGAAAATGCCCTGAGAGGGATTAGTTCGCACAGAGGCATCTTCAAACTGTTTTGTAATATTATGTTCAAATCGTAAATAATCATACGCTTGAGAGGCTGTGTTAGTTTGTGCTATTTTCTCACAAATGCAATGATTCAGGATGTACTCTAGGTATAATTAATTTGTAATAAGTCATGTTCGTTATAAAGATGTAATTTTTTCACTGTAGGTGAGCGCTCAGAATCTACCGTTCATGTGTCATCATCAGCTAAAAAAGAGATGGTCAAGGATGCCACTGAAAACTTTGGGAGGCAGGTATGTGAAACCAAATATTGTGTTTTTCCTTGCGTGCAATTCTGAGAAACAGTGCAGTCATGTGGTGGGTTTTTTGTTTTTTCCTATGCAAAATACATACTCATTTGGGAGCAAAATTTTATATCATGTGATTATTTCTTTGACAAAACACGCCAGATTTTCCTCTGTGTATTAGAAAGATTAAGTAAAAACCTGAAATATGATCTGTCAGTGCTTTCTCTGCCTCTGCAAAATATCTCCTTATCTGATCAAGTTAGTAAGTGTTCGAAAATATTTTTTGAAGATCATTATGGAGGAATATAGGCTAGGCGTCCTGTTTGTATTGAGCATACAGGACTGGGTAGGGATCTTCATTGAGTGTCTGGAGTCTTCTGTAATACCTCAAGGGAAGTGGAGGAAGTAATATCATCATACATCCAAGGCACTGTGGAAGAGGGATGTGATTCGTTTCAGCAGGTAGAGAGTGGAACTTAAGTATTGGAAGGTGGTAGCAGATGTGCAAAGTGAATGGAGCTTGGAAATGAAGTGGCTGAGGCAGGTGGTGACTGAGATGCTCTCCATTGTGAAAGATTTTTGTGGAGTTACGATGTGGAAGGAGAAAAGGGCCTCTATAACCAGAGTAAGAAGGACAATAGTTGTGGTTCCTTGGGATGCCAAGGCTGCAGACCTTGTTCAGAAGGGAACACAAACCAAGGGCAACTTTGCAGGGACTGTGAAGTCAGAGATAGTGAGAAGGCTGGAGAGAGGAGCTGGTCAGTGAGCTTGAGGCATGGTACCGTTTGGATAGATGTCTCAGTTCTTGATTTTGGGCTGAGGGCAGGAATGAACAGGTATTCCTTGTAAATATTTGTCTTGGGAGCTTGGAATAGAATTTAATAATTCTGACTCTGAGGAGCATAAGTGATTGTAATGTAGCCAGTCCCTTGTGGTGGTTAGTAAAAAAGCTTGTTATGATCACTCACGCTTGTTATGAACGCTCACCAGCAGGGGGTTTAAAGGGACAGTCAGTAGAAAGTAATGGAGTATGGGAAAATTTGGGCAGTTGTGTTTTCTGTTGTTACTGATTGGTTTTGATCTGTTTGATTGGTTTATGTTTGTAAACTAGATCCTTCTGTTTTGAGGAAAAAATAAATAAGGTATCTTTGTTTTGTTGTTGTTGTATGATGGGATGAGTTTGCAATGTAAATTATATGGCTTAACGGTAATTTCATTTTTCTTGGTAATTTTTCTGTCTTTACCTGCTTACTTAAGGATAAATATGTTTTAGAAACTTGATAGAAAATACAGCACATGAAAAGCAGACTGACAAAGCAGAAATTTCTCATCAGGAAGCCCTAGCAGAAAATGAGGAATCCCACAGTGCTGACAAGCAGTTAAGTCTAAAGCTGTGGGAAGAAAGATACAAAAAATGTGGATTGAAAAAGAGAAAAGGGAGTTGAAAAGAAATTTTACAAACATTACAGCAGAGCTGAAGCAGCTGTTTGGTGAAATTAATGAATCTGAGAAAGCTCCATCCCTTGTGGCAGAAGTGTCAGAAGATGACCTCATTGAAGAATTGAAGAGTCTTTGTGTTTCGTCTTGTGTGACAGAATCAAGTGATAAGTTAGAAAGTAAAGGTGAATTTGGAGATGTGAAACTTAATGTAGACCTAAAAGAACCCAAACCTGAAATAGTTATTCCGAGTCTCTGTGTCCTTCCTGATCACAATAACTTAAATGCGAGCATGGAAAATACCTGGAGAATACCAGATGAAGAAGGCTGCACTAATTACACAGATAATACAAAAGTACATCTATCAAAAGCAGAGGAAATGGAAGAGAATGAGAATGGGATTAGTAGAGATGTAGAGGGAAGTCCTGAGTATTCCCTGAGACATTGTTTAAAAACAAATATTTGGGATGACATTTCTAATAATCTTCCTAATATAAGACCTGTTTCCACAAATGGTGAAAGTACACTTGGCTTTATAAGTGAGAAGAAAATTGGCAAGGACATCTGTCTTAGTGACAGTGTTCCCAGAGACTGCCTTATCAAAAACAAGGAAATAGGAGAAACAGAAATCGAAAATCTTTTCCCGCATGCTCAGCAACCTTGTGGCATGCTGAAAAGGAATCTGGATGAAGAACTAAAACAAGATGTGGAAAGATTTAAGAGTAAGGTAGGAATGCTGCAAATGGTATTCCTGGCTTTGGAAAAAGAGAAGGTAGAGCTACAAAAAGAGGTAGAAGTTCACCTGCTTTTCCTTATTCTTTAGTCTTTCTCAGTATCGGTGGTCCTGTTCATGTTAGCTATTGATCATTAAAAGAAGGTGCTTTGTGCAAATTGGTTTTTTTGTCTTAAGAGAAGAACGTTACTCATAAATAAGGAAAACAGTGGAGAACTGTGCTTTTCCCCATAATGTAATCAGAAGGTTTTGAGAAAGCAAAGTGTATTGTTTCAGTTTGACAATAGGTGGCAGTCATTTCCAGTGTAAGTAGTTATCACCTCATTACCATAAAAAGAAATTCATACAAGTACACCAGTTTTGATTGTCGATCAAGGAATGAAAATAGCTTCTGAACAGGGTCTTGATTTATCTCTTCATTTGCTGTGGTTTGTGCATGGTGTGCCTTCATTGCCTCTCACTAAAATTCCTGATTGCTGTGAAGCTGTTTCTGCTTTTGAGTTCAGTTTGCTTTTTTCCTCATCATTAAGGAAGTACGACATCATACATCCACTCATACTTTGTGTTTCTACAACTACTGTTGTGTAGTCCATCTGATTTCTTACCCATCAGTAATGCTTCTATTGTTTGTTTCCTTAGGGCTGCTTTGCTTTTTTGTTTTTGTTTGATTGTTATACTTCAAATCAAGAGTGAATTCAGAGTATATTTGTTGACTTGGTACATTTTGTAGAGTAATTTTGGGGGAAAATCTTTTTTATTTTACATTATTTTAAAAGTCAAGCTTAGATTATTTGGTCTTGGATCTCCTTTAGAATCAGAAAAATATATGAAGCTTAATTTTCTCTTCATAGGTTGAGAAGGAAAAAAGGAAGCAGAAACATTTCAAAATGCAAGCAGTGGAGAAACAGGAAAGTCTTGATAAATCAAATACACCAGTGGGCAATATTACCCATCAACCAGTAAAAGAAAAGCTTGCTCTAAGGAAGAATGAAAAAATGATAGAAGAAAAACACACAAAGAATTCTTCATCTGAGGAGAGACCAAAATTACTTGAAATGCCAGTAAAAGGGTAAGCTAATAAAATAATCCGTAGAATTAGATTGTTTTAAATCTTGTAATTGAAGCACTTTCCTCGGTATTGAAAGCTATGCTGAGTAGTCCCCTGCTCCCCAAACTGTTTTAAAAGTATATTTTTCAAAGAACTAAATGCACAGTGGAGGTTCAGATTAATTTTGCTGGAGGTGATAGAGGTCTTAATCACAGAATCATAGAATGGCCCAGGTTCAAAAGGACCACAATGATCATCTAGTTTCAACCCCCCTGCTATGTGCAGGGTCACCAACCACCAGACCAGGCTTCCCAGAGAATTTCTTCCTTAACACTGACTCTAATCGTGTCTTTAGAATCTTACCTCCTATGCCTAATAAATTAATCAAGAACGAATTCAAAGCCCTTGCACGTGGGATGGAGGAACCCCTTGTGTACACAGTGAAATGCTCTGGCTGGTGAGCTGATTCGCTGAGAAGCCTCTGGGGGCTTTGGCAGAGATTAAGTGCAACATGAGTCAGAATGATCTTGCAGCTGAGAAGGCCAGCAGCATCCTGGGTTGCAGAGTCAAGAAGCTGAAGGGAGGAGTCCATCCCTACTTAGCATCTAGTTGGTCTGTGTCTGGAGCACTGGGTCCAACTTTTGGCCTCCAAGTACTTGTGTGCATTTCTTTTTATGGCCTTCAAGAGATCGTAGTCAACATGTGTGAGTTCAGTAGAGGCTTTCCAGGCTGATCACAGAGCATGAAACTCTGTGAGAATAAGCTGAGGGAAATAAACTTCAGGATGTGCCTGCAGTCTCCCAGTACATGGAAGGGGATTGTAAGTAAGACAAAGCCGTTCCTGATTTGTCCTGGATTTGATTCTAAACATTTTTCAGAATTCCCAAACATCTGTAAATAGAAGGAATTAATTTTTTCTTCTATGTAAAATCTCAAAACAGTATTAGCTATACATGATAAAAGCTGTACTTTTTGGGAAGCTAAAGACTACATGTAAATCTTTCTCCTTTAGAATAAGCTGCTTCAATACTGATGTTACAGCCAATGTTTTGAACTACTTGTTAGTGGTTGCTGATATTCAAATCTTTTTTTGAACACTATCCTTATCCTTTAATTTATTAAAAGAAATGAAAAGGTTCATCCGCACATGGTAAGCAGTTGTTATAGTCTTAGGGAAGGCTTCTTAAAAGTTTTTGATTTGTCTTAGATAAGTGATGTGATGTTTTATCGGTATTACTTGCAGTCATTATGAATCTGTACTATATAGGTGATGATCAACTTATTAAAAACAGTGTATTTTTGTTAGTAAAAGTTCGTGGTTTACTGTTCATGTTTACCTATGTCGACATGGAAATACATGATGAATTTTGTACATCACTTAAGGGCTTATTTGTCAGTCTTGTGCAGCTCATGTATAACGTGTCTTCCACCACTAATGGAATGAAATTAGAGTGATGTTAAAAGTTTAAAATTGCAGAAAAACTTCTATATTTGAAAAGGTGTGACATTTCTACAGTTTTGAGTTGTTTCTCCTGGTTCATGATGTGGCATATTTACTTTTTTGTCAGTGCTTTAATTCCTCAAATACTCTCTTTTAAATCCCAGATTTTCTGTGAAACAAGAAGAGGAAAAGAGACATAGAGCTGAAATGCGATATGAAAAAACAAGAAAGCAACTAAAGAGGGAAAAGGATCAATATTCTAGAGAGACAGAGGAAAAACAACAACTTGAGTTTCGTGTAAGGAATTTAGAAACAGAGTTAATAACGCTGAAACAGCTCAAGAAACAGGTATATTAAATATATATCTTCTGTTTTTCTGTTTCTTTCAAACTGATATTTTATGCTAGTATGTTCAACTTGTTGGTGAAAGAGACATTAGGCAATTATCTTGGTGCATTTTGAGGACCATTGTCATGAAACCAGCGTGAACAAACAAGTTCATGATACCTTTTCACATTTTTCAGAATTATAGTTTGGTTTGTGCTTCAGGCAAAGCTTCTCTTTGAGTTATTTTTCCTAATTACTACAGAACTCTGTGCGCGTGTGTGTATATGTATGTCTATATCTATATATCTATATATATATTATATGTGTATATATATATATATAATGTTTTTATTATTATTGTTTTTTTTCTTCAGAAGGAAATTACAGTTACTGTTTGTAGTATTCTTTCAAGTATACTTACATGAATTTAAATTTAGGCCTAAATGTTACTGTTTACCTGATAATCTGTAAATTGCCTCAGTTGCTTACAATCAAGACTGAATCCAGAAAAACTCTCACCTTTATTTTTATTACAAGTTTAGTGGCTTATTTAATGCAATTGAGATGATGATGTTCTCACTGTACACAACCTGCATGAATTCTTCAGTTCTTACATACAGTTTTGAGGGTCTTTTCACTGGCCTTTACCTACTTTTCAGCATTCCTGTCATGGTTCTACGCAGTTTGAAATATACCTCGGAAATTCGGTCTGTTGTGTTGTATTTTTCCCCATAGATAGTAAGCCTCAAATTTTCAGAACTTGTATTTGCAAACATATTAAGAACATGTGAAAGTGGTCATTAAGGATCCTCAGTGGCCACGTTGCTCTGGCAGAAGCAGTAAGTAGTTAGCATCACCTCTTTCAGTCTGCCTGGATTTAACAGGGACATCATTGGCATTAGTTTACCTCCTGGTCTGCTGTTCAGCTGGTCAGTCCTCTTCTGTGTCTCACTTCATTAATAGCCTTTGGAAATCTCATACAACTCAATTTATCCAGCAGTATTGCTAGATTTTGGTAAACTGAAAATGGATTGGCACATTTTCTGAAGCATTTCTAAATATTAGTAGAAGAGATGTAGACTTAAGACCTTGCAGTGGGGTAAAGTAAGTGTAGTTATTGTGCTTTTGGAAATCTTAGTCATTTGTTTTGTGCAGTTCTTAGTGTTAGTGCTCATATTGATGAATAGATGTTTTTAAATCTTTGACTGTAAGCATATGAGTGTCCATCTCTGGTTTTAGTATGTATATATAGTTTGTTAGAAAGATAACTTGGGTTTCTACTTAAACTCTGTATGTTTCCAAGAATAGTAGTTCTAGTTTGTTTGTTTTTTTCTTGTGTTATAGAGGGAGATTCATTAAGTATAAAACTTCTATGATGCTGATTTGTGCAAAGGACTCACACTATCCTTATAACTTTCAATTCAGATAAATCTAAAGATGTTTGTTTGCAAACATGGAAAATTGATATGCAGGTCATTCTATGATTTTATGAGAAATGACTCTTAATAGAATTAATAGAATGTAAGAATAAAAAGAATGAAATAGGAAGGTATTGCTAATTCTGATTTTGTTCAAGATTCACAAGTTCAACTATATTACTGTAGGTTGAAGAAGAGCGTGATGAAACACAGAGACAGCTCTCTAATGAAAGGAGTGCTAGAGCTCTGCAAGAAGGAATTTTGAGCAACCACCTGTGGAGACAGAAGGAGCTGGAAGAAGAGACAAGAAAAACTATTGGGAAAAATTCAGAGGTAAGCAGTTCCATTCCTAATTAATTTGGTTATACTTCACTGTGCTCATTCTAAAACCTTAAGAAAAATAACCTTTTGTGCCTTTTCGTGGATTATCTACAGTTTATCAATATAACCAAATTTTGTTACTGTTGTCTAAAAACTCTGAATAGCATCATCAATCCCACATAGACCTGAATTGCATGTGGAAGTAGGAAGCCACTGGAAAATAAGACATTGTGTTCCCAGTCTCTTAAACTGCCTGCTGTTCTTCACTGTATAGTTGTTACAA
Source organism: Coturnix japonica (assembly GCF_054131305.1). Taxonomy (NCBI): domain Eukaryota; kingdom Metazoa; phylum Chordata; class Aves; order Galliformes; family Phasianidae; genus Coturnix; species Coturnix japonica. The sequence goes on along the minus strand of NC_140688.1, from coordinate 4,454,738 downwards.
TCATTTCTAAGGTTTCTACCCGTGAAATGTCCAGATATCTGGAGATTCACTAGGAAAGAAGCTGGCTGAGGCTGTTTGTGATCCTATTACTTGGCTTTTGAATTCGTTATTATACTGTCATCACTTTCTTGTTTCCATGTCCTTCATCTTTTTGCTTAATAAATTATTTTTATCACAGCCCATGAGTTCTGTTTTGTTTCCTGTTCTCTCCCTCATCCCACTTAGTGATGAGAGTGTGGTGCCTAGCTGCCTGATGGGTTAAACCTGAATTTATTTCCCAACTAACTATTCATTATTGTCCTTTATCACACAGAAATCTGACACTAATGACAGAGAAAAGGATCTGCTACACAGAAATCAGTTACTGCAAGAAGAGATTGCTATGCTAAGACTAGAACTCGATCAAGTAAAACTTAAGCACCAGGAGGATGAAGGAAAATACTTAGAGGAAAATGAGTCTTTGAAAGAAAAGAATGATTCTCTTCAGAAGGAACTTAAACTGAGTGAGGAAACCTTAACACAGACAGTATTTCAGTACAATGGACAGCTGAATTTACTCAAGACGGAATCTGCAATGCTAACTTCCAAGCTTGAACAGAAAAAAGAAAGCAAAGACAGACTGGAAACAGAGATTGAATCATTCTGTTCCCGCTTGCATGCAGTGGTTCAAGATCTCGAACATCATCAGTCATTGAAAAGTGATGCCGAACGAACATTTCAGAGAGAACGTGATGAATGGCTTCGTTTACAAGACAAGCTCCATCGTGAGCTCTCTGAGGTGCGAGAGAGCAACAAGAGCTTGTCTCAGCAGCTGAGTAAAACGGAAAGCAAAGTTAATAGTCTAGAAAACGAGCTTCACCAGTTGGAACAAACACTTCGAGAAAAAACACTGCTTTTAGAAATGACACAAAAAGACTTAAATCAAGCCCAGTGTCAAGCAAAAGAAAATGAGCATGCGTGGCAACTTGAGAAAGATCAAGTCAGTAAATTTATGATAAAGCATGAATCTATGCAGGAACAATTGGCCCAGCTCCAAAGTGAAAACCTTTTACTCCGTCAGCAGCTGGAAGATTTGCGGAACAAGGAGATCATCAAAGAAAAGGTTGTGAATGATGTCCAGGACAGATTTCATGATATGTTCAACAAACTCAGAGCTGACAGTGAAAAGCAGGTTTACCTCATGGAAGAGAGAAACAAGGAATTAAATACCAAGTGTACTGATTTAAAGGAACAAGTCTTTAAATATGAGACTGACAAAGTAGAAAGAGAGGTAAGCTATACAATTAGAATAAATTAAAATGTTTCAATTCATAAAATGATTTTGTATTTCTAAAATGCATCAGGTGTAAGTTTTACACATAGGACCAAATTGTGTTGTTTTGTTGTGGTTCATTGTTTTTTCTCTTAGAATTAAGGAGGACCGGTAAATGACTGAACTGTATAATATAGTCAGTTTAAAGGAGTAAAGTCAAGTTTCATGTTTTTCCTCATGTTTATCTGTTTCCTAAGGGTTTGGTCAGACAGCTGCAGCAGGAGCTTGCTGATGCTCTTAAAAAGCAGTCTATGTCAGAAGCTTCCCTTGTAGTTACTACATGCTACCGCAGTGACCTTGAGGAAGACAAATTGCACTTGCAGAAGGAACTGGACAGGATTAAAGCTAAGGTACAGAGAGGCTGTAACTTACACATAAAATCTGAGGGTGATTTTTCCCTGTTTCTGGTGAAGAAGAGAAAAATAATGTTCTGAGAGCAAGTACCAGAGAGAGCTAAGGAGGTTAGCAGTGATACCCTGTCATAATTCATGAAGCTGGTGAAATCTTTGCCAGCTGGCCTCCTCCTCTGTAGTGAAAGATAAGTGTTACTAGAATCATCAAAAAGCCAACTAGTTTCTTTTGCAAGTAGGAGCCGTTCTTCAGCCCCACAGCTAAAGTTCTTCTTGTGGCTCCAGGGTGTTGTAGCAGTGTTCTTTCTTTTCCCAACTTACTTCCCTCTCCTGGTGTCAAACACAATTAAGAATTTATTTGTGGATGGGATGTGTACAAACTACCAACTATCTGAAGCAACATTACACAGGTGCTCTGAATTTACAAATTGTTTTTCTGTGTCTTATAAGGTTGGTTGTAAACACTATAAGGTGGTCTTTATCCCCTTAGTCTTCTCAACTTGCCCCTTGTCATCTGTGATCACAGTCATGCCTGTGCCAAATCAGAGCAGAGAGTTCAAAGTATAAGCAAATGTCCTCCTATCCTAGAAATAAATTCAGGGGTATAGATTTAAAGACAAGTATATGAACTGCATTGTTCTGTGCACTTGGTGTCCATGACTGGGTGGTCTTCGACACAAAGTCATTATGTCTTTAACTGGAGAAGATCTGTATTTGATAAGCTGCTTTGCAAAATGACCTGGTGTCTCAGCAGGTTATCGCTTTTGGTTTGGCCAAGTTTGGTGTCTGATTTCTGAGAAAAAGTAGAAATACTGGACAGCTGAATTTGAGTTTTTCTTTTTTGCTCTCTGTGAGAGTTGTGGGTTTTTTCTGAAACATCTACCATAATAACATACTAATGAGCTGTGAAATCACTTTAGGAAAAGGATGAGGTTTTTTTGGTTAATATTTTCGATAGAATAGCAAACAAGTAATTTCAGGATGTCACAAGCCACTGAGAAGGTAGGATTGGCAGTGTCAATGCTCATAATGGTGTTATAGAAAATCCTTTGTACAGATGGGAGAGGCCAGTGTCACAGATGATGAAATATCATCTGTTATTGTTCATTTGCTAAGAGAAATGAAGGCTTGAATGAATTGGAAACGATTCCAGTACTTTGGGTAGGGGGTGTATGTAGAAACATGCAATATCCAAATTCTTCAGTGCTCACTGAGCTCTCTATACTGAACCTAACCGGGCTGCTGAGGATTCTCATTGCTACTTTACAGTTACATGACTCTGAAAAACAGCGTATTCAATATGAGCGTTGCATTCAAGATTTGAAGACTGACCTAGATAATAAGGAAAGACAAATATCAGCTTCTAACCAAAAAATGAAAGACCTTCTGTTAGCAGCTTCCAGAAGCAGTTCTACAATAAAGCAGCTGGAAGAACATGTCCAACGGTAAGAAAATAACAGAGTGAAGCAAGGTTTTGCTTTCTGGGATTCTCTGAAAACGTCAGAATTGCCTTGTTGCATCATCAGGGTAAAACATGATTTTAAAAGAAGCTCTTGCTTTAAATAGCATTCTTTCACACCATTCTTTTGCAGTGTGCGCTATTATGGATTTGTCTAATAAGATCTGTGCTTCTCTTTAAGGCTTGAAATGGAAAATGCCAGGGTGGAAGCTGCTGCGCAACACCAGGACAAGAGAACTGAAGCCTCAGTAAGCCAGTCATAAACTTCCCTTTTATTTATTTATTTTTTATTTTTTTATGTGAGCTTCTGAGCCTATTTAGATATTTTTCGTGGGGAAGTTATGTGGTTTTCCTGGGGATCATAGGGGAGCTGAGTCATCTGAGCTGTGGTGTGACTGTAGGGTACTCTGAAAATCCTGATGGTCTATTCTCCAGTTTTGAGAGTTTTCCCATAAGGTAAAGGTTGTAAATCTCCACCTTTCACTGCTGCCATTTCTGTCTTTGCAGTAGTATGAAAATGTTTGTGTTAATCAGCATGATTCTTTTGATGGATAGGACGGACAGTGTCAGCAGGAGGGAGATGTGTGGTTGAGATCTGGGAGGGGAAACCTGGATGTGAGAAATCTATTTTATCTTCAGAGCTTTGTCATAGTTTCCACCTGAGCTCATTAGGTTCTTTTTCCATTTGTGAATATGTGTTGGTACTTTACTGCCCCGCAGGGGGCTGAGGTAAGGAAAGAACAACTAGGTGAAGTAATGCTGTGCAGTCAGTGGCAGGCAGCTGGGAAGTAGCTGGTGCGCATGCATGGCTTAGCATCTTGTGTAACCTTGGAATATTCTTTAATTAGTTTGCTGTTGGAAAATTAAGCTGCTATAGGGAGAATAAGAAGGATCTAGTGGAAGGGAAAAGCTGTTGATTATCTGCACCAGAAAAGTCTGAGTTCTTTTCCAGGTTCCTTTCCTGTCATCTTCTTTTGGTGATATACCAATTAGAAGGTTTTTAGCATTTTTAACACTTCTGTATTTTACCCATACATTGTCACATAGGGAGAACCGACATTTAACATATCCTGTAAAGACACATGAGGAAGTTTTATGAGTTTGTCATATAAGCCTTTAAGCTCAGGTTTTTATGTCCTTCTGTACGTCAGGGATGTCTCTCTTTTTCTTAAAATGTGCTATTCAAAGCATGTAGACAACTTTCATTCTTTACAAAGGGAACTGAATAAGCAAACTTGTTTACACACAAATGCATCTGTGATGCAAATCTTTGCTCCTTTGTGTAAAAGGATAAGTAACATTGCTGTTCTGAAAACATTTTCTTGCTCTGAGGAGATCTGCGGTTATTTCACAGTCAGTAAGTGTAGGGAATTTTAAGAAAACTGTGAGTTAATGTTGTATGTGTGTCTTCTTATCTCCAAATGATGTAACCTCATTTTATCGTATAGAGAGCATTCACTTTTTCCACTAGCATTAAGTGCTATTCTTGATGGTGCTTCTCAAGCGATCTTTTATAAACTCAGTGTAACATTCACTATAGATCCTTAGTGGTGAGAGCTTAGCCCTGCCTCCATTTGAGTTAATAGTTTATAATGCAGTTTATGTGCAGTGTTGTTTCTCTGGTTATCTTGGCATTCCCTTTGTCATTGTTGTTTCCATAGATACAAAATCAGAATATGTTGGCTATGTGTCATGGTTTAATAATTTTGTAATTTTTGCTATCAGTATTCCACATCATAACATCATATTAAGCATGAATAATTTTACTGAATCTGCAACTTACAGAAGAAGACTACATCTCCCAGGGAACAACACGATGGGTCACGGGACCTGGACTATATATTAACTCTGTCGCAGAACAGACTGACGTCTTTCGAGTTCTGGCGTTCAGGGGAGTGTGTGGGAGCCTTCAGCCGTTCGCCTAGATTCACAGTAGGCCTCTCGGTTACGGGACTCATTCTCTCTCCTATTTTGCTTGATTCGTTAGCTCAATTTCAATTATATTGTATTATATTGTGTTATCCTGTATTTCGATATAGTATTTAGTAAATAAGTGTGCCTCCTTAGATCGTTGCCGCTGTTTTCTTTTCCTAATTAACTTTTTCCTTTCGGCCTAGGGCCCCTCCGGGGCCTACGGCCCCCTGTCACGGACGCAGGTGGATTTTTAGTTCAAACCGTGACAGATTTTGGTGGAGAATGCGGGCAAATTGAGTTGCTGTTTTTCTGTGTTTTCTTCTGTTGCTCTTTTAGCTTTTAACAGAGCTACGAGTTTTTTTCCCTGTTAAGGAGCTATCTCGTGTTTGGGATTCTGCACCTGCGAGCTTGACCTTGAAAGTCCAGGCGGACTGCCAATACTCCGGTATATTTTATAAACACTGCTGAGCTTTGTTTTCTTTTACTTTTTTCTCTCTATTGGAGGAAAAAAGATGTTTTCTCTACTAAATTTGTTTTACCAGGGACTGTGTGCCATTGGTTCCTTTTTTGAGACGCTCCGAACATATTGGGCCATGTTTAAGCTAGCCACTTTTTCTTATGGAGCTATACAATTGTATAATGATTTGAAAGCATGGTTAGCAATGCTCACTTCGTATCTGTATACAGCTCCAGAGGGAGCAACTAATGCAACTAATTATACAGAAATGGTGATTTTTAAGCGTGCTCCTCTTTCTTTCTATGAATCCTTTATGCAGTTTTTGAATGATCAGTGGGTCACACTCTTAATCTCCCTGATCTTACTGTTGATTATTGTAATAATCTCACTCAGTATCTGGATTTATAACATCCGGAGGAAGTCTTCCCTAGAACCAGAGAATACTGAGTGGCAGGGAGTGTGGAGAGGTTTTGAAGAGATTCTCAAAGGACAGACATCTTCAGTGTTATGGAGCTTCACTCCTGAACACTTGAAGAATCCTGAGAGTTTGATTGCATATTTGAGGCAGGAATGTTGTGGCTCAGGCAGATCTCAGGAGGCACAAATGATTTTGGGCCTAGCTAATGCTTATCGGGCCTTAGTCAATACCATTCCTGAGAGGGAAGTTTTAGAAGCTGAGAGAGAGAGTCTCAGGGCCGAGAAGGAGAGTCTTAGAGCTGAGGCAGAAAAACTTTGGACTGAGAAGGTAGAGAGAGAAAAAGCTTTTGAAGCTGAGAGAAAAGATCTCCTGTACCAACGAGACTCAATCTGGTACGAGAGAGAGAGTCTTAGAGCTGACGCAGCAAAACTTTGGGATGAGAAGGTAGAGAGAGAAAAAGTTTTTGAAGCTGAGAGAAAAGATCTCCTGTACCAACGAGACTCAATCTGGTACGAGAAAGAGAGTCTTAGAGCTGACGCAGAAAAACTTTGGGATGAGAAAAGCTCCCTGCAATCCCAACTCAACACTCTCCAGTCCGAGTACAGCGCCCTCCGGTCCGAGCACGACGCTCTCCAGTCCGAGCACGGCGCCCTCCGGTCCGAGCACGACGCTCTCCAGTCCGAGCACGGCGCCCTCCGGTCCGAGCATGACACTCTCCAGACTGAGCGCGATGCCCTCCGGTCCGAGCATGACACTCTCCAGACTGAGCATGATGCCTTCCAATCCAACTGCGACACCCTCCAGTCCGAGCACAACACTCTTCAGTCTGTGCATAATGCCCTCCAGTCCGAGCATAACGCTCTTCAGACTGAGCACAATGCCCTCCAGACCGAGCACAACACTCTTCAGTCCGAGCATAATGCCCTCCGGTCCGAGCATAACGCTCTTCAGACTGAGCACAATGCCCTTCGGACCGAGCACAACACTCTTCAGTCCGAGCATAACACTCTTCAGACCGAGCACAATGCCCTCCAGACCAAGCTCAACACTCTCCAGACTGAGCGCGATGCCCTCCGGTCCGAGCATGACACTCTCCAGACTGAGCGCGATGCCCTCCGGTCCGAGCACGACACTCTCCAGTCCGAGCACAGCGCCCTCCTGTGTAAGTGCGTCGATCTCCAGGTCAAACATGACTCTATTGACTCGTTGTACACTGACCTCAAGGCCGACTACAACGCCCTCAAAGCCAGTCGCAGCACCCTCCGGTCTGTGTACGACGAGCTCCTGTCTGACTACGACGCTCTCCAGTCTGAGCACGACGCCCTCCAGTCTAGTTATAACGTCCTCAGGGCGGAATGCGACACCCTCAAGTCTGAACCGTATGTACTCCAACTTAACCAACCACCGGGGGCACCAGATACAATGTTGGTTGCCCCTGTAAGAGGGCGAAAAACAAAACGAGTTTCAACTCAGATAGAGAAAATGCAGAAGGAGTTAGAAGAGCGGAGGGAGTTAGGAGAGCAGGACTCAGGAGAGCAGGGGGACTCAGGAGAGCAGGGGGACTCAGGAGGTCAGGGGGACTCAGGAGAGCAGGAGGAGTCAGAAGACCAGAGGAAGTCGGCGGAGCAGAGGTTGTTAGAGCAGTATAAGAAGATGTTAGAGGAGGAGAAGAAGTCAGAGGAGCAGAGAAAGTTAGGAGAGAGGAAGAAGGAGGAAGGTCGCCTGGAGGAAATAACACAAGCGTCAGAGTCAGGGTCAGAGTCAGACGAGGAGCCAAAAGCTAAATTTTCTTTACGAGAATTTCTCGAGTCCAAACTTATAGATGGGGCAGCCTCATCAACACAGCTGCCAACATTAACACCTGAGACTCTTGATAGAGCAAAAGGTGAGCAAAGTATTACGACCATTATTGATCGATCTTTTAAACTGAGTGAAATTCGAGATCTGAGAAAGGATTTCACACGTCAGCCGAAAGAAAATATGGTCACTTGGTTACTTCGCTGCTGGGACAATGGTGCCAACAGTGCGTGGCTCGATGGCAGTGAAGCTCGCCAACTGGGTAGCATTTCCAGGGACTCACGTGTGGACAGAGGTATAGGCACATGCCAAAATCGGTCCTACACCCTCTGGAAGCGGATGTTGATAGCGGTAAGAGATAGATTCCCCTTTAAACGGGACTTGGAGCCTGAGAAAAAGAAATGGACTGATATGGAGAAAGGTATCCAATTTTTGAGAGAAAGGGCTCTGGTGGAAATGCTCTACAGCCCCCAGTTCAATCGTAACAATCCAAACCAATTACATGATCCTGAAGCAGTCCACGTTCCACGACAAATGTGGCGTGACTTTACAAAGGCAGCTCCAGAAAAGCATGCCAGTGCACTTGCATTGGTATATGGCAAAGGGGAAAGAAAGCCCCTTGTAAATGAGCTAATTAGCAGACTTCAGGAGCTTGAATTATTTATAAGCGCTACAGAAGTTAAGCTTTATACTTCAGCCATTGTCCAAATGGGAAAAAAAATAGTGGAAAGGTTAGACAAAGTGGAGGAAACACAAAGTGATATTATTGACAAATTGGCTAATGTGCCTGATGTAGATGAATCCACGGTGGTACCAGATGATGGAAACCAGGATTTCCACGATCGCCTATTGAGAGAGCTAAACAACATGAGTTCCTCTCGACCTGTATCATCGAAAATCTCAACCATAAAAAAGAGACGTCCTCGTATTCAAGCAAATGACAACGATAAGACACCTCGTATTCAAGCAAACGACAATGATAAGACCATACGTTTTGCTTTGTTGTATTTCTTGAGTAATCATGGGGAGGATATAAAGAAGTGGTATAACTCATCCACTTCTGCACTTCAGGCACGAGTGAAAGAATTACAATCCAAAACAACCACCAAGGTGAACTCTTCCAAACGGGGGAAAGTTCCAGTTGCTGCAAGCCGCCGAGGTAAACAATAGAGGGGCCCTGCCCCCAGCCAGGGGGGGGAAAGGGACAACAGAGTATACTGGACTGTGTGGATTAAGTGGCCTGGCACATCTCAACCACAGAAATATAAAGCCTTGGTGGACACTGGTGCACAATGCACCCTAATGCCCTCAAGTCACCAAGGGACACAACCAATTTATATCCATGGAGTGACTGGGGGTTCCCAAGAATTGACTATGTTGGAGGCCGAAATAAGCCTCACTGGTAAAAACTGGCGAATGCACCCTATTGTGACTGGTCCAGAGGCTCCATGTATACTGGGAATCGATTACCTTAGGATGGGATATTTCAAGGATCCCAAGGGGTATCGATGGGCCTTTGGGATAGCTGCTGTAAACACAAATGGTGTTAAGCAGCTGTCAACTTTACCTGGTCTGTCAGATGATCCTTCTGCTGTGGGGTTGCTCCAGGTAAAAGACCAAGAGGTACCAATTGCCACCAAAGTGGTTCACAGACGGCAGTACCGCACCAATAGGGACTCATTGCTCCCCATTCAAAAGCTAATTCGCCAATTAGAAAATCAGGGAGTGATTAGCAAAACGCACTCGCCTTTTAACAGCCCCATATGGCCAGTGCGTAAAACCAGTGGGGAATGGAGGCTGACGGTAGATTACCGTGGCCTGAATGAAGTCACACCTCCATTAAGTGCTGCTGTACCAGACATGCTAGAACTCCAGTATGAATTGGAGTCAAAAGAAGCTAGGTGGTATGCCACCATTGATATTGCTAATGCCTTCTTTTCCATCCCATTGGCTGCAAAATGTAGGCCACAGTTTGCTTTTACCTGGAGAGGTATTCAGTATACCTGGAACCGTTTACCCCAGGGGTGGAAGCACAGCCCAACAATTTGCCATGGATTGATCCAAGCTGTTTTGGAACAGGGTAATGCTCCTGAGCACTTGCAGTATATTGATGACATTGTGGTGTGGGGCCATACAGCAGCAGAGGTTTCCAAGAAAGGGAAACAGATAATCCAAATTCTTTTGAAAGCTGGTTTTGCCATTAAGAGCAGCAAGGTGAAGGGGCCTGCCCAGGAAATCCAGTTCTTAGGCATAAAATGGCAAGATGGACGTCGTCACATCCCAGCAGATGTGATTGACAAAATCACTGCTATGTCTCCGCCCACAAATAAAACAGAGACCCAATCTTTTCTGGGAGTAGTGGGCTTTTGGAGAATGCATGTCCCAAACTACAGCCACATAGTGAGCCCTCTCTATCAGGTAACACGGAAGAAGAATAATTTCTCATGGGGTCCTGAGCAGCAGCAGGCTTTTGAGCAGATAAAACAAGAAATAGCCCGTGCCGTGGCCTTGGGGCCAGTACGGACGGGACAGGATGTGAAGAACATCCTCTACACTGCTGCTGGAGAGAAAGGTCCCACCTGGAGTTTGTGGCAAAGAGCCTCAGGAGAGACCCGAGGCCGACCCCTAGGATTTTGGAGTCGAGCATATAAAGGGTCTGAGGAGCGCTACACTCCAACTGAGAAGGAGATCTTAGCCGTGTATGAGGGGGTTCGGGCTGCTTCTGAAGTAGTTGGGACAGAGGTTCAGCTTCTTCTAGCACCTCGCTTGCCAGTAATAAACTGGATGTTTAAAGGACAGGTTCCCTCCACCCATCATGCTACTGATGCCACTTGGAGTAAGTGGATTTCATTAATTACTCAACGAGCTCGAATGGGAAAACTCAGCCGTCCTGGAATTCTAGAAGTGATCATGGACTGGCCTGAGAGTAAAAAAATTGAAACACCACCTACAGAAGAGGTATCACGTGCTAAAGAGGCACCACCATACAATGAGCTACCAGAAAACGAAAAGAAATTTGCCCTGTTCACAGACGGATCATGTCGTATTGTAGGGAAGCATCGCAGATGGAAAGCTGCTGTATGGAGCCCCACACGACAAGTTGCAGAAGCCACCGAAGGTAAAGGAGAATCAAGTCAATTCGCAGAGGTAAAGGCTGTTCAGCTGGCTTTAGATGTGGCTGAACGGGAGAGGTGGCCAATGCTTCATCTTTATACTGATTCATGGATGGTGGCAAATGCCTTATGGGGGTGGTTGCAACAGTGGGAAAATGATAATTGGCAACGAAAGGGTAAACCTGTTTGGGCTGCTGAACTGTGGAAAGACATTGCTGCCCGAATAAGGAACATTGTTGTAAAGGTGCGCCATGTAGATGCTCATGTGCCTAAAAGTAAGGCTACTGAAGAACATAAAAATAACCATCAGGTTGATCGAGCTGCCAAAATTGAGGTGGCTCAAATAGACTTGGACTGGCAGAACAAGGGTGAATTATTCCTAGCTCGGTGGGCCCATGAGACTTCAGGTCATCAAGGAAGGGATGCAACATATAAGTGGGCCAGAGACCGAGGGGTGGACTTAACTATGGACGCTATTGCTCAAGTTATTCATGATTGTGAAACATGCGCCATAATTAAACAAGCCAAGAGGATGAAACCTATTTGGGGGGAAGGGCGATGGCAAAAGTATAAATATGGAGAGGCATGGCAGGTTGATTATATCACCTTGCCACGATCTCGCAATGGTAAGCGTTATGTACTCACCATGGTGGAGGCAACCACTGGGTGGCTTGAAACATACGCAGTACCCCATGCTACCGCCCGAAACACCATATTAGGGTTGGAAAAGCAAATCCTGTGGCGGCATGGCACTCCGGAAAGAATTGAATCAGATAATGGGACCCATTTTAAAAATTCCCTTGTAACCACTTGGGCCAAAAATCATGGCATTGAGTGGATTTACCATATTCCCTATCATGCACCAGCTTCTGGTAAGATTGAACGATTCAATGGGTTATTGAAAACTATGTTGAAAGCAATGGGTGGCGGAACGTATAAAAATTGGGAGAACCATTTAGCAGAAGCCACCTGGTTGGTCAACACTCGAGGATCTAGTAATCGTAATGGTCCTAACCAATCCAGCTCCCTACGTACCGTGGAGGGAGATAAGGTTCCTGTAGTACACATAAAGAGTGTGTTGGGAAAAACAGTTTGGGTCCTTCCAGCGTCTGGAAAGGGCAAACCTCTCCGGGGTACTGTCTTTGCCCAGGGACCTGGGTGCACATGGTGGGTGATGGACAAAAATGGGAATGTTCAATGTGTACCACAAGGGAATTTGATGTTGGGGGAGTGCAGCCAATGATTTTCCTGTAGATATATAGGTAGAGTCTCAGAAAATATTTCAATTAGGTACAGAATAGTTCAATTAGGTATAGGACTTAAGATAGAGTGGATTAATGTTAAGGAAACACTTTTTCTCTATATACCTTAATTAGGCATTCTGTAAGCAAGTTTTCCATCTGGACTCTATATCCTGCACTGGCCATGCATGTGTAGAGCACACATGGAAAGAAGTATAAGTCAAAAGGAAATCTGCTGTGGTGGCTGGGAAAGGATGAGTGCACCTTGATGTGGGGGACGCCCTACTAGCGCTGCCTTTCCCCTCTACCGCTGACATGTTTTCCTTTTTCTGGCAGTTTTGCCATTTTCTCAAAATTAATAAATAGTAAATTAGGTTATAGAGTTTTGTTCTCAACTTAGGGATTTGTATGGAATAAATATAGATTGTTGAGAAAAAATAAGGTTGCTGATTATTCACAATTATACATATAAGTGTGTAAGTATGTATAAATATAATGTAATGATGTAGAATAAGGGGTGGAATGTCATGGTTTAATAATTTTGTAATTTTTGCTATCAGTATTCCACATCATAACATCATATTAAGCATGAATAATTTTACTGAATCTGCAACTTACAGAAGAAGACTACATCTCCCAGGGAACAACACGATGGGTCACGGGACCTGGACTATATATTAACTCTGTCGCAGAACAGACTGACGTCTTTCGAGTTCTGGCGTTCAGGGGAGTGTGTGGGAGCCTTCAGCCGTTCGCCTAGATTCACAGTAGGCCTCTCGGTTACGGGACTCATTCTCTCTCCTATTTTGCTTGATTCGTTAGCTCAATTTCAATTATATTGTATTATATTGTGTTATCCTGTATTTCGATATAGTATTTAGTAAATAAGTGTGCCTCCTTAGATCGTTGCCGCTGTTTTCTTTTCCTAATTAACTTTTTCCTTTCGGCCTAGGGCCCCTCCGGGGCCTACGGCCCCCTGTCACGGACGCAGGTGGATTTTTAGTTCAAACCGTGACACTATGACATCCAGAGGCTCATGCATGATGTGCGAGGAAGATCGAAAGTCGAGAGCCCACCTTGAAGACCATATTGCTAAACTGAGTAGGGAAAATGCTGAGCTTTTAGAAGAAGTGAGCCCAGAAACAGTCCCTAACACCTAGCCAATACCCCGAGCAATGTTTTTTTTCTTGAGTTCTTACATACTCTGATTTTATTTCCCTGCTACTCAGGCCCTGAGTACTATTGTTATTTGGGTGTCATGAAGGAATTGAATAAAAGCCAAGAGAATATCTCGGAGTTGTGCTATCAGAAAGACGGTGTGGTTTGATACCAGTTGAGCACATGGAGCAAGGCAGCAGTTCCTGTGTTCTTTATTTGATTTCCTTCTGGTTATTGTCTGACCCCTTGATTTCCAAGCAGGATTAAAACACCCCTTATTTTCAGTGCAGTGTACGGAGGAACTGCTGCATGTTTTCAAAATAACAGGAGCTTAAAACCCTTGCAGAATAAATAAGGTGCAAATGCAAACTACAGAACTAGTTGCCAGTTCTCCTGTAGTTTGTCTGAAAAAACACCATGAGGAACAGCAACTAAATTAGTAAACACCCACAAATAAGATATGGAAGTAATGACTGAGAAGACACTGGTGAATTCCAGAAAAGCAGACTCTTCCACAAGAGCCTGCTGGTCATTGGAATGAATGCTGTAGAGTGTGCAGTGTTCTCCAGGGCTGTGGCTACCTGTGCAAGCTGACCTATTAGCAGAGGAACTGCGGAAGCTGTTCTCTAGCATCTTTTTTCCAGCTTTTTGGGACGAAGCCCAATAAGGGGGCAGAGGAGCATTTGCTTCAGCAGGGGCGTTAATTGGTATCCCTAGGTCTTGGCCCGCTTGTGTGAAGCCTGAAGTGATTTAAATGTTTACAAGAATCCTGTGCCTCAGTGTTCTGCTGAATGTGGCAAAAGGATGGATATGTGCTATCTGCAGTCGCTATGTGTACTGTCCTGTGCTGAGTGTATCATGTATTTTTGTTTGTTTGTTTTTTGAAAGTGTGAGAATGAAAGAAAGAATGTGAAGAAGCCGATAGAATTGAAACGACCACTTGAAGCATGTCTTGACCAGGAAAGGGAAAGAAATACTGAACTGCAGAAGGAATGTGACAGGTATGGTTCACTAGTACTTGAAAGAGAGCTCATGTAGGTTAGAAGTCAGGCTTTAAGGAACTTGCATGTAAAAGCAGGTGTGTTTAACTCTGAGCAAATTCAGATCTCACATCAGTTCTTGCAAGACAGTTCTGGTACATGAGCCTATGATTTTCTGTAGCTGCCATAAGAAGAGCAAATGTAGGCTGCCTTGCACTTCTGGGAGGGAAGACTTTTTTTCCTCTGTTGAGGTGAAATTTGGACCCTCCAGGTGATCTATTGCATTGAAATGCTGGTTTTTCTTATTAACTTTTGGCCTGTTGAGCATGTTAAAAATGAAGCAAGCCATAGCTATGCTTTTCTTGTACAAGCGTGACAAATAGATACCTAGTTCCTTTGCTTATTTTCTTGACTGATTTGTTGTGCAGGTTCAAGAGCCTTTTGAAGAAAGCTGTGAAAAAACTAAAGATGCATGAAGCCAAAGAAAGAGACTCCCAGTTCAATTTCCAGGGAGAAATGAAGAACAGGTATTCTGAAATGGTGAATGAAGTTGAAAAATCAAGAACAAAGGCAAGTTCTTGTTGTTTCTTTTTTGTTTTTTTGGTGTTTTTTTTTTTTGTTGTTGTTTTTGTTGTTGTTTGTTTGTTTGTTTGTTGTTGTTGTTGTTTTGTTTGGGTCATGTTAATTTCTAGAGACTTGTAATATTCTTTTCAGTAGGTATGGAAAAGTTATATTTCTGGGAGAGAAAATTGGCTTCACAGTTGACCTTGGAAACTACTGAAACATCTCATATTTTGTACATATTCTTGCAACCAGACACTGGATTTGACCTAGAGAGAAAATACCTTCCTTTACCACTGCTGTGGAAGCTGCTTTTTGAAGCACTGTTTACAAAGCTTTCAAGAGCAATGGCAGGAGGAGTACTTGTTTCCTGTGCCCAGTTAACTCTGTACTGGAACATTCCCCCTGAAGCATGATAGGCATTCTTTCTGCTGTCTGGGTAGAGTGGTTTGATTTCCATCGAGCAGTAGAGCAGTGCACAAAAGAATGGCCCTAGTGCCTTTCAGCACACTCCCGTAAGTGAAATTCTGCTAGTTTGCTACTTGTTGATCTTTTACTTGCTGCAGAACTGAGGAAGGTTGTAAGTCAAGGAACCCTATTGGCAAGAACTTAAAAGTTGTTCTTCCCTTAAAAGATGATCTTGTCTTTCCTTTGACTCGGGTACTGAGTCAGCAGATGACAGTTACAGACTTGATGGTCTTCCCCTTCATAAATTTTCAGAGAATAATTTTACACCCCTCTAAGTTCATTTTATTACTGTCTGTAGGTTACTGAACTTTCTCATCAGCTGGATTTAGAGTGTAAAAAATGCGTCCAACTACAAGGACAAAACCATTATTTGCAAGAACTGCTGGCTCTAAACATGAAAAAACATGAAAAACTAGAGAAGACCAGATGCCAGCTGAAAGAAGAGGTGGCAAACCTGAGACAACATCTGGAGGCTGTCCACAATGTGCACATGATGACTTACAACCAAATCGAACGATACAAGAAAGAAGTGGAAGAGCGAGCTGCACAAGAAATAAATCAAAAACTTCAAGAAGTCAATTTGTTTTTGCAGGTAAGTGAATTTGTTGTGTATGTCTGTAGTTTTTATTATGTAACTTCTTTTTGCCATTTCTTGTTCGTACTTTGGTTTTTTGTGTTAGTGCCATACTTCTATATTTCCTGAAGGGAAGTGGAAGAATGGAAAATTGTTTGGCGAAAGTGCTTTTGTGTGTGTAATTTGCCTGCAGGTCCCCAAGCTAATAGCCGTCCCTTGACAGACTTCTGTTTTGCAGTTCTTAGAAGAAGCTATGGCCATCTGGTCATCTTGTTATTGCTGTTCATCACATGAATGCTATAACTTAGAGATGGTTTGGCCATACGTACAGGTTATGTTTTATCATTGTACAGGATAAAATGCTCAGGGAAGAAGTCACTGAAGTTACTGTGGGGCAGAAAGAGTGGGGATGGGATTCTCATAATTTCTTTGTAGAATCCTTTTTGTGTGCCCTGTCCTTCAGCCATAGCATTCTTTTAGTAGCTGCTCCCATAAGTAATATTGCTAAGAGCAGATCTGTCTGGATGAAAACAGTTATTTAACGTGTTGGTTCCAGGGTTTTGCCTTGATTGCTGATAGTAGTGAAAAGGTCCAGTTGACTCAGTTGAGTAAAACTGGGCCCTTTAAATTGGTTATGGGCAACCGTATAGGGAGATGCAGTTCACTTTTTCTTTGCAATGGTTGAAATTGTATTATCTGCTTCAGGTCCAGGCAGCCTCACAAGACAAGATAGAACAAATCAGAGAAAATCATCATGCCTCGCTGAGAGACCAGCTGAAGTGCAGAATAAAAGAGGTTGAATGTGAGTTGGACAAAATAAAAAATACCAAAGACAGTATTTTTCAAAACGAATCTATGCTTGCGGAAGTGGAAAAATACAAAGAGCTGCATCGTGAAGAAATGAAAATGAGAATAAGGCTAGCAAATAAGCTGGAAAGGTAAGTGCGTGCTTTTTTGGAGTGGTAACAAGACGTGAAGTAGCAGTAGCTTGCATGAAAAACCTTGTACTGTTTCCTCCTAAAATCCTTTTTCTGTGTCTTGTCAGCACTATGGATGTAAGCGTAACCCTCTAAAACATTTCCCCTTTATTTTTGGAACCACCATCATTTCACTTCAGTGTTCTAGCAGTCACACCACTAGTTATGGCATCACTGGCCCATGTTTGAAGTTGATAGCATTTTAACACATGGCCTTTGGGCCCCTCTCATTTTGGACTTCTAATGCCTTCTCTTTTCAAAAGCTGAATAGTAGTCAAAGACCTGGAAGAAGTGACTCTGCAAAAATATTATCAAAGATAATTCTTTGTGTGTTTTTAAATATTTCAGAACAACCAAGAGACTTGCAGAAGCCAATTGTAAGCTCTTTGAGGAACGCCAAAGAAACAAATCTTTAATTGCGAGCAGCACTGTCAGTGGAGGTCCTACTGCAAGTCCAGGAAAATATTCAGCTGAACTGGGAAATCTCAGAAACAATTCCACACTGAACAGAAGCTTCAGCCAAGGGGAATGCTTCCTAGATGCTGCTGGGACTGCATTATTGGCAAGAAAAAAAGTTGAAGTGTACATGGATAAGGTAAGCATTGTGAAATACTCTTCAGTGATGAAGACTTTAGGTCATTAAGATTGTACAGAATTCCTAGAGTGCTCAGACACCAAAAATACTGACATCTAAATGATGAACTATCTAACTGTATATACACATAACTATGTACTTATGTAAGGTTTTTGTATTGTTTTTTTTTTCTTTTTTTTCAACTAGAGAAAATTTAATAAGCAGCTGCTGTGGAATTGGAAGTTCCCAGCTAAGCTATTTATTAAACTTTACTGTATAGAATGTGCATAAGTGTATGACATACTTGAAATGGATAACTTTGACATCTTTGCTCAGCTCATCAGACATCTCTGGTCAAGCCACGTTGTTTTTTTCCTTACTGATCTTCATTTTTAGTTTCTTTTAGTACATTAATACTAACAAAGACATCCTTTAAAACTAGGATGATGTGAGTATGATTGCTTTGCTTCTTCCTATACAGTCTGCTGTGGGATGCATGCTGTGCCTAGTAAACATTTCTTTTTGTGCTTCCTGCTATGTATTATTACCTGAGAAAACAACAACCTACTCTTCAAGTCTTCACAGCTTTATAATATTTTGCAGCAATTTATACATGATTGCAACTTCTGCAATAGCTTTGAAGTACTTTGCCAGTTGTGCTGCTTAGTACTTGGCCTGTTCACCAGGCTACTTAAAAAGACAAGAGTTTACCTGACTCTGAGCCTTGTCTTTGCTGCAGTTATACCTCAGATTTTTCCAGTAATCTGTTTCCTTCTATTGGGAAAAAAAAAAACAACAAAAAAACCCACCTCTGTATTGCCATTAAATTCAAACTAAGTGCTGCCTTCTTGGATGGAGGAGATTACAAGTTCTCCTGACAGTAAAGTTCATAATAACTGGAAACTAAGGAACTTAAATTGGAGTTTGCCTCGTGTAGTCATCTTGCACTTTTGTTTTTATGTAAAGCTCTCAGTGCACATTTGGTGTTTTTCAAAGTAAGGGAGGTTATCTGAAGTAGAGTGTGAGCATTTCCTGGGATGAGGAAGCTCGTGTAGATTTTGGCTTTGATTTTGCAAAAGCTTTGATAAAGCTTCAAGGATAAGAAGCTGAAAATACTTTACGCCGCTGTTATTCAAAATGCTGGTATCAATTACTTTGTCCATGCAACTGTTTGAAAAAACAAATTGCACTGATTACAAACAAGAGAAAGAAATGCAGCTCTGAAAAGTGGGTGCAGGAAATAATAGTGACTTCTGCTAGCTGCAACCAGCGTGAGTGCATGGATTCATGAAACCAGTTTTCCTACTGGTAGCATAAGAAAGGGAACAACTACTTCCCATTCCGTCTCTCAGTTTCTGTTTCCTTTCTGATTTTATTTCCTGTCTGCACTCCTGATTTTTAGCAGTCTTATAAATTTCCACTCTTTTGACTTCTGCCTGTTCCTCTTGTTCTTTTACTTGGCACCACCGAGAAATTTCTTGCTCTGTCTTCTTTATGCTGCATCCCACAGTCAGATAATTACACCTGTAGGTGAGACCACAAGCCTTCTGTTCTCCAGGCTTAACAGTCCTGATGCTCTCAGCCTCTCCACGTAAGCCACATGCTCCAAGCACTTAACTGTATTTGCTAATTACATGAGTCTGGAAGCTATATGCTGTCTGTTTTGACAATTACTTCTATGCGTTAAAGACCTGATGGAAAATAACACAGGAGTCGCAAATATCTTCAAATGTAAATGATCGCATACGGTGTTTGGACTGTGGCCCTTTAAAAGGTCTAATTTCTCCTTATGAAAACTTTGCATTCAGAATAAATGACAGTAAATAAACATCTCCTGGGAGAGCGAGGGGCAAATGCTCCTTTCTAGCGATCCAAGCTGGTTTCTGTTACTTAATAAAATGTGCAGTGTTATTTATAATGCATGTGTTATTTATAATTCTAGGTACAGAAGGAATTGGAGGAAGAAATCAATAAGGAACTTCAGCAAGGTAATATGCTACTCTGATATCAGTGTTTTTAAGGAAGGTGATGACTGTTCGTAACTTCTATGTAATTATTTTCAAAAGTTGTCAAGATTTGTGCTGTTTGAAGCACAGTGTGGGGCTGTTTTTAACTCTAACTTAGAGAGTTTTAATGGAAAACTTCCTGCTAACCAATATACTCTTCAGAATGTTCTGCAGCTACTTTTGAGAAGAAGCATGGAGAGCAAACCATCTCCCCCGCACAGATACACTTGGCTTAAGTTCAAGTCACCTTTCATCCTCAGGCACAAACATCAAATGTAAAAAAAAAAAAAAAAAAGCCCAGAAATAAGATTTTTATGGACGTCTGTCACTACTTCTCTTTCTGCATACATTCATTGCATTCAGCACTTCAAATATACCATATACATTTTCTGGTGTTCTTAATTTTTGCTCGCTCTTTTTCATTGCTTTTTTTTGTACCTGACATGTTGTCATACTTGTCTTTGGATAAAGAAGAATCAGTGGAAAAGATAGCCTTTCTTTAGGTAAAAATCATTCAGCAATATATAGGCAAACACAGCATGAACTGATTGCTTTTAATATGCAGTGTAAAGCCTGTTCTATAATAAAAGGCCAGGTCTTCAGAGAAGAATTCATACTGTTTCACAATTAGCATTCTGCCAGAGTCACTGCTGCTGTTCCTAGAGTTATTTTGAAGCAGGGAGCCCTTGAGAATCCAGCTGTTGCTTCACAGCTCTTCCAATTTCCCTGAATAGACAGAAACCCATTGCCATGTGCTCATTTGCATATTCAAACATAATTACATGTGTAGTAGGAGCCGTAGTATTTGCTTGGTCTGGGGATCTTGTCTGGAAAAGGCTGATGGATGGAAGTACTGAAAATCCTTTTCTGCTTCCATCGAAGATGTGTTTCCATGAACGAAAGAGGGTTTAGCCAGGGAAAGTTAAGACATCCCTGGCAGTTAAAGTTAAGGCTAAAACTTCCATATATATATATGGGCATGTAATAACAGGATGCGGAGAAATGGCTGTAAACTTGAAAGTAGGTAGATTTAGACTAGATATTAGGAAGAAACTCTTTACTTCCTAATGTAAGGGTGGTGAGACTCTGGAACAGGTTGCTTAGAGATGTTGTGCATAGCCCCCATCTTGCAGGCATTCAGAGCCAGTCCGGATGGGGCTCTGAGGAACCTGGTCTAGAGGGAGCTGTCCCTGCCTATAGAAGGGAGATTGGAACTGGGTGATCTTAAAAGGTCCCTTCCAGCCCAAACCATTCTGTGTTTCTAAAACCTGGAATTTCTTTAACTAGCTTTAAAAATTGTATTGGCTGATCATTGAATGTGAAAAAATGTTTCTTCCTTTATGCCTTCCTTTTTGATTTGTGTTTTCCTTGGAAGTTTTTAAATATCTCTCTAGAGCATAGCCTGATCAGTTATCAGTAATGTTTTTACAGTGACTGATTTGACTCAATCTACTGTAAAAGTAACATCGTCAATCTTGTTTCTTTTCTTTCCAGCCACCGCTGAGCTTGAAACTGCTAGAGCTTCTGTAATGAAATCTACTTATGGATCTTCAAAAAATCTCAATGTTGACCAGGATCCCCTTTGCAGAGCGGTACAGGAGTACCGGGATGTTTTAAACCAAAATTACCTGATCTAAATATATTTTTATTTAAAATGTAAAGGGAAAAGTACTGGAGATCATTTGTTTACATAGGAGGTCTGTGACTTCCCATCCTGCAGCTTAGTGTGGAAACATATTTACTGTGGTTTGAATATAAATTTTAAATATATTAAATAGGTTGACACTCTGCACTTACCTGTTGGTCACCGAGGGGTAGTCAGTTTATTTTGCACTCAGGATAAGAACCATATCTATTTTTAATTACTGTCAGACTGAGTAAGGTTGGCTCTTGAACTTGACGGAACTGTCAAAATGTTTTTGACACATTATTTTGCTCCATGTTTTTTGTTAAAGGTTTTACCAGAAGCATTCCTTTGGTTCTATTTAACCCTTCCACTGTTTGTGGTAGAGTCTCCAGTGTTATTTTAACGCATAGGAGATTTTGATTGGATTCCTGCCAGCTGTTTCCGTCCTGATGCTGTGAATATTTCTGCTGGTTAAGTGGAAGTTTTAGCAGTGATTAAGCTGGAGAAGAATGCACTTTACATTGCTGTCACTTTCACGCACCTAGAGTTTAAAAATACTGTGCGTGTGTAGCAGTGCCAAGAAAGCTTTAATGTGACCTTTTTGATATTTCTGACTTGATATCCTTGTTGGATTTTGCATTAGAATTTGACCCATCTTAAGACATTCACAGTTGGTAGATGAACACATGATGAACCTGAAGCGGTTCATAGTGGGAAGAAGGAAAATTAATGTTTCAACCTTCTGTCTAATTGGTACTGCACCTTTTTATATGAATGTATTTTATGACACTAATATGCTATATTTAATTCCAGATATTTATGTTCCAACTTGGTATTTAATAAACTTTCATATCTGGTACATCTTTGTTTTATTCTGTTGGCCTTCTTGACTTGCTTTCCACCTCATTCCTTGCCTCTATGACTTGCTACAGTCCTCCTCTGCTCACTTCCATCTCTCCTTCTGGTGCCTTCAGTCTGCCCTGAGATCAGACAAGTGGCCAGCATGCATTTGTGTTCTTTTCCTCCTGGGTACTTGAAGCAGTGGGGCAAACAGCTACTATATGTCATAAGGTTTGTCATCATAGAAATTAAGGGGTATATGCTTGAAACAAGTGTGGAGGGTTGTGATTTTAATGGGTGTGCTGAACCACTTTCAGGTCTTCGGTGGTGATTCATTAACAGGAAGCCGAGGGTAAAGTCTCTGTTGTAAACCTGGCCATGCTTGGGAGGGGGATCTTTGGAGCCTTTTCTGCAGGTTGGCCATTCCTTTATGAGATAACTTCTGGTGGCCCTTTGTGCTCTCTCCAGCTGGTACAAGCCAGGAGCCAGGTGGAAGAATATCTCCAGCGGAATCCAGACAGCAAAGCACTCATAGAGTACCTTGCGCTTCTCCATGTTGGTTAAAGCCAGTTCTCCCTCCTCATTTGTCAGAGGGAGTGCACTCTCCCAGGTCTGTCACTTCTGCCCAGTGCACCTGTAGGCTCCCTTCTGGTTATTTTTACATCCCTCGCCAAGTTCAGTTCCATCTGTGCCTCAGCCTTCCTGATCCCATGCATGTCCAGACAGCATACCTGGCCCCTTCCCAGCTACCTGTCCCTGCTTCCACTGCATACAACAAGCATGCGGGGCAGGGCCAACCAAGGAGTCCTATTAAAACTAGTGCCACCAAAAACAGCTGACGAGCCTTGGTAATTGAGACTCCTTGCTGGGAGGTACTGAGGCCCCGAATTTGCCACCAAAAATAACCTCTCCAGAGCAGTTTGCTGTTATCTGGGGGCACATGTCACAGATGTTAAGAAGACTCTACTGCCTCTGATAAAATAGAAGGCTACTACCCACTCAAGGTCTCATTCAAGTAGGGTCCCAGGAGGCTGCAAAAAAGGAAATTACAGAACATTAAAAGGGACTTTGAATCCCTTGGGAAGATGTTAAAGGGAGCAGGAACACAAGTAGTCTTCTCTGTACTGCTGACTGGGGGCTGAGAAATGAAGAGGGAGAATGGGCCAGGTAAATTACTGGCTCAGGTAATGGTGTCAGATCAAGGTTTTGGTTACTGTGATCTTGGGCAGGCCTTTGAGAGACCAGGTATGTGGACATCAGACAGAATGTGACAGAGCAGGTGGGGCAAAAGCATGCTGGGGAGCAAGCTGGTTGGATTGATTACCAGCACTTTAAACTAGATTCAGTGCAGGGAGTGGATAGTTCCTTGTGATAGAGAAGGGACAGGGAATGCTGTCATTTAAGGAAACTGCAGGGGAAATCCTCAATTTGTGAGGAGTCTTGTATTTCGATATCATATTTAGTAAAATAAGTTTTTCCTCCTTAGATTGCCGCTGTTTTTATCCCATTCCCCTTTTTCCCCCTCCTTTCTGGGCCCCGGGGAGGGGCCCACGGGGTGGCTTCCCCTGTCACGGGCATGGGTAAATCTAAGTAACCCATGACAGATTTTTTAAAGACTAGTCAAATGCAGCAGTGGGTGTGGAGAAAGAACAAAGAAATCTGTAACGGACTGTGATCAATTATTATAATTTCCATTGCCATCGGACTAGCAGCTGTGCCGAGCCCGGGACCGGACCGAGTTAGAGTTGGGCTGCCGGAGCAGTGAGGCGGAGCGTGTGAGGCCCCTTGGGGTTCGGTGCCTGCGGATATGATATCGAAATACAAGATAACACAATATAATATAATTGAGGCTAACAAATCGAACAAACAGAGAGAGAGAGAGTCCCCGAAAACAGAGAGGCCTACTGTGAACTCTATGCGACACGGCTGGAACGCTTCCCACTCTCCGAGAAGTCCGAGAGAAGGAGGAGGGCACTCCAGCCTGGGAACGAGATTATACAGCGTCCTGGTCCCGTGACTTATCATATCCCAGAGAACAACAGGGGTAACGTAGTCTTCTTCTGTGGACTGCACATTCAATAGAAGTATCCATACTTTACATGATGCTATGATGTGGAATACTGATAGCAAAATTACAAAATTACAAAACCATGACACACGGTGAACACCAACCCCGTGTGGCTGCAGTACTTGATGGAAACGACATTATTTGGGTGACCCTTGAGGGAAGCAATTTCCTGACCCGTCACCAAGTTCCACATCTTACAGCTCCGGTCTGCAGGAAGAAGAACGTGCCTGAGAGAGTTGGGCTGGGGAGTTCCTCCGTGGCGTGGAGGCACCGACTCCTTCCCAAGTGCTGCCTCCCACCACCCACAGCTCCTCTCCAGGGCAATGGAGCCAGCCTGCTCCCGCACCTGGACATCAGAAGGCAGGGACAGGGGAGCAGCCCAGAAGGAGCCATCCCTGCCATGCACCCCAATTCCCCACGCCAGCCTGGGGAGATCTATGAGAATAGCGCATAAAAAGCCAGCAGCCACCACACCTGTTCTGTCCAACAAATACCTTTTTAGGCAGTGAAAAGCAGTTCATCAGTGGCATCCAGGCAGAGCACAGGCTTGGTGTGTCCTTCTGCCACAGAGACGCACTGCAGTGGGGCTGTCCGGGCATTCTTGGTGCCACCCACTGGATTAATGATGCCCCCTGCATGGGAAAGAAAGAAGGTGGGGTAGGTATGTGGAAAGGCACAGCACTGTAAGGTCCTACAGGCATGGGAAAGCACGAGCTGCCTCACCCCCAAGCATCTTCCACTTCCTGGTAGGGCAATGGGCCCCTCCATCTGAACTCAGGCATATCTGAGCAATCATCTTCATGGAAATTTTGGCATCTCCCCACTAGCAGCCCCTGCCTAACGGCTCTGCCCAGGTGACACAGACTGTGAGACGTGATGCTCACGGCCTCTGCTCTGAGCCAGGAAACTCAGCTCATTGGACCTCAGCTCAGTTGAGGACAAACTGCAATTTCTCCATCCTGAAGCTCTGCCAGGAACGCTTCATTAGACCAATTTCATGGCAGTTCCTTCAAGCTGCCAGCCAGCCTGTGGTTGGCAATGTTTGGAAACGGAGCTGTACTCCTTTTAAAACCAACAGGATGACAGGGGGCAGCACTGGCATTTGCACCCAGCACCCTGTCCCCGATGCTGGCTCAGAGGATCCATCCTCACCAAACCTTCTTCCAAGGGATGCCCTGCAGGCACCTCATCCCTCCGGCCACAGCATCTGCCAATCACTTCCACATCAGAGTGTTCAGAACACTGAGGTCCAGCAGCCCCACTGCTGCAGTCCTGAGCTATGTGGACACCAGCAGCTCTTTCCTGCTGGCATTCCAAGCACTGCCTGGGGCTCTGAGCTGTGCTAAATCTTTTCCTATGAGTAGGCAAAACAAGGCAGGAGGCTGGAGAAGGGCAGGCCCAGGGCTGCATGAGGTCTGCATTAGTCAGGAGGGTGAAGGTAAGCTCATTAATTCGGGTTTCGAAGTCACACGCGTGCGATCTCCTTCTCAATTAGCAGCTTTGCTCACACATTCAGCAGCTCTCCTCTGACCCCTAGTGTTGCTACTGGTCTCGAAGTGACACCGAGACCAAAGGGATATCCCGGCTCCCCAGGGTGAGATGCGATCAGAGCAAACAGCTCAAGGCGACAAAGCACACACGCGCCTGGAGCCGTGTATCCAGTGGTTGCTGAGAGCAGAGCACCCATCAGCACCAGAGGTGCTCCTAAAGGGCAATGAGAAGGTTGTCCTTGCACTGGGACAAACTCAGGAGCACATTCACCCCGAGGCTGAGCTCTGCACAGCAGTGACTTGGCTTCTGGGGCAGAGAACTCTGCTCATACAGGACCCAGCACTGCAGAGATACAGCCAAGAGTGGGGAACGCCTGCACGTATTTCCCTGGAAGATGCTTGCAAGAAAAACACACTGACAGTGCCCAGTGTTGCTCAACCCAGCATTACAGTCCTGCTGGAGAGCCAGGGATGGGACAGGACATGCTGACAAGAAATGACACAGAGTGTGTGATGAGGACCTCAATCTGCTTATTATGTGGATAATGCGGAGAGGTCTGGCTGACGGAGCTTCTCACTGTGTGAGTTGGTCAGCATTAGAGAAAGCCAGCATGGAGTTCTGTGAGCTTTTGCAGGGGACGAAGAGGCGCAGAAGCTGCTACCCACCTTTGGTGCTCTTAGAAAGTTAACTGAATCGGCCAAGGAGGAGCGGGAGTTATGGCTAACCTGTTTCCTGCAGGGGTGAACCCCAGAGGTTTGAGACCAAATGAGGTTTGGCAGATGAATGTCACAGACTTCCCAGAGTTTGGGTGTTTCCGTCACTTGCATGTCACAACTGACACATGCAGTGGTTTTCTCTGGGCTGTGGCACAATCTGGACAGACCGCCATGCATTACATAAAAGCGTTGTGCATGGCCAACTCTGTCATGGGTGCACCTCGTGAGTCAAAGACTGACAATGACCCAGCATATAGAAATGCATGTTTTGGACGTTGGTGCACAGCTTGGGGCATTAAGCATATCTTCAGCATTCCCGGCAGCAGCACCTGCCAGGCTATTATGGAGTGTGCACATCAGACCTTGAAGGGGCGTCTTTGTGCGCTTAAAGAGGGGCGAGGGCTGGAGGGGCCTGAGCTGTGCCCACACGCTCTCCTCCTGCGTAAGAGAATCGGATGGGAGACCATCAGCTGACCGAATGGACACCAATAGGTCAGGTCCTGATCAGACCCGACGGAGGGCCATGGCTCCCAGACCCTATGCCACTCCTTGTCAAGGGCAGGAAACACGTCTGTGTCGGGACCCCAAGTGGGCCCTGCTGGCTGCCGGCACGTTGGGTTAAGCCGGCACCAAATGACGAGCCATCCTGAGCACCGTGAGGATCTGAACATCTCAGCACCGGTTTTCGTCAACGTCTCCTTGGTTAATGTCTCCAGTGCAGCCAGTGATTTGACATCAGCACTGGGCAGCGGCTGCTGGTAACGGCACATGAGACTGCGTTGCTCCCAATGTGCCTGAAGGTCCGAACTGGGAATCCAGCCTTCATGCCGGACTGATAGTTCGTGAGCGGGGGAGACCTTGTTCCTGGATAGTCCCCCAGTGGTGGACATTCAGAACGATTCTGCACAGCCAATATGTTTTTGTCTTCTTATTTGGTTATGGAGTGTGACATTATAATGCACACTGGACAGAACTGGATTGCCATGAAGATTCTGTACAATAGTGTTACATTGAACTTGGAGAAGTTGTAACTCCATTGTGTACTGTGCTGTTATCTTGAACTTGAATGCACCGTTCTCTACAAGTTGACTAAGTGTTGCCATACAGCATTTCACAATTGTTAGGCAGATTGCTGTTGTGTGCTTTCAGGTTTGTAGTCACTGCAGCTGCATCTCTTTGGTATGTTATTATGACAGTTTCATTGTTTTTCGCATATGTTTAATGATTGATTCATTTGCGGAATAGCCTTAAATGTGCAAATCACCTTTGGGGTAACAGGGAGTGTGCAGGGGAACCTTTACAGGGGCTGGAGATGATAAAGAGGGGGGAGATGTTGGGTATTGGGCAGGTGGTGCCTGCGTGCACCAGGGCTGGAGTCATGGAGGTCACGGGTATCTGATAGGGGCGGTCACCTGCACCATTAAATAGGGTTTGTGGCGCGGCATTAAACTGGTACTTTCGGCGTTACACACTGTGTGTTCTGGTTAGCATTTGGGCTGCTGTGCTAACAGATGTGTCTGGGGTTATCTTGTTTTAAAATGGATGGGCTCGTAAGGAGCAGAGGGATGTGAGGTATTTCTAGTCCGCTTCATGCTCCCGATTCCAGAACCCTTCCAATTGTGAGGAAACAGAAGTGCTGAGCTGTGTGCGTGTTCCATGGTGCAGAGTCCAGTGACAGTTGGTGCCCGGCGTCTGTGCAGGGCAGCACCAAGGTTGTTAGAAGCATAGGAATCTGCCAGAGAGGAATCTGATGTGAAGGTACTAAAGGTAAAAGGCAGCATTTCTATCAGTACTGGAGGAGGGAAGGGAACTTTGTCCTTAAGTGCTGTTTTTGTTCCCTTTGTCATGCAGTCAATCCAGCAACTAACTTGAGAACCCGACTTCTCCTCTCTTTAGTTTAGATTTGGGGAAATTCCCTGGGAAAAAAAAAATAAATAAATAAAAAATAAAAAAAAAATTCCTCGAAAATTCACTAGTGTCTGTGTGAGTAAAAGGTTCCAACCTTTATTGACTATCGGAAATGCTTAGCTCAGAAATGTGCAGCACTTTAATGAAAGAGTTCTGAATCACTTGAATTTGATCTTCTGTCTGGCCTGGTTGCAGGTTTTACTGCATTTGGTACCTTAAAAAATACAACAACAAAACAAATCTAAAATATCAAAATATTTGATTTTTACATCAGAAAAGAAAAAAAAAAATGAACCAACCCAAACCCTTGTTGTGGCTGAGCAGATCGTGCTGCAGCTCCATGCAGTGCTGAGTTACAGTATACAGGCACATGTGTGTGGATTTGTGTATTGATACGCACTGTCATGCTTTTGCTGTACAGGTAATAAAGACGGAGGATGGTTTTTGTGGATTCTTCAAAGGTGAAAAATCCTTGAAGACCAGAAATTCCAACTTACAGAATTTGACATAGGCAAAGTGAGGAGGAAAATTCTTCCTAACCTGTTATAATTAATTAATTCACGGATTCAGTGTTGGTTCGGCCTACAGGAGAAGTGAACTGCAAAGCTTTGAAGATCACTGTATTTGCTGAGGTTGTCCAGGTGGTTGAGCTTGAAGACCTGCAGCGGTCAGACAAATGTGTTGGGGTTACTCACTGCTGTCACTCGTGGTGTTGAAGGAGGGGCTCCATTGGAGGGCTTGCAGCCGTGCAGCCCAGGGACTCCGTGCTGAGTCAGGGTGATGTTACTAGAGTTTGACCAGTGTTGAGGAGGGCAATGTTTTGAAACAACTGCTCCTGAGAGACTGATTGAATGAAGAGAACAAAGCTGGGAAGACAGGTGGGCATTCCTCATTCTTTTCTGCTTGTCGGTGTTTTGCTTAGGGTTCCTTTTCAAAAGAAGATTTCACTGATCAAGACTGTAGAAGACTTTCAGTCCAAGGAAGCACGAGCCAGCTCTTTGAGAAGCACAGGAAGAGCTGCACAGAGATCCTCGAGTCCAGAACTGCTTCTGTGCGCTCATCCAGCATGTCAATTAAAGGAAATGATTGCTATTTCTACTTCTATTCCACTTGTAAAAAGGTCTGCTTGGGTTTTTTCCTTCATTTTTTCTTTCTTTCAGTTCTGAAGTTAAGAGGAATGGGTAGAATAAGTAGAAGTATTACTGGTCTTCAGCAAACTTCATAACTAATTGCATTGTACAATAGAGCAACTCGCTAAAAATGAGCTCAAAGCATGGCCAGTTCTCAGGCTGTACTATTTCATTTTCCTCTCTTGGTTTCCATTGGGTTACAGGGAGACAACTGTCCCTTCAGGCACTGTGAAGCCGCTTTGGGCAATGAAACCATCTGCACGCTGTGGAAGGAGGGCCACTGCTTCAGGAATGTCTGCAGGTTCAGGCACATGGAGATCACTGTGAGTGTTGGCTCCTCAGAGTTTATCACCAAACCCACTTCTCATTTCTTTAGGTGGGCTGAATGTGCTTTTGCAGATTAGGTTCATTTGCTTTGAAATGATGATGGTTCCTACGGTTAAGAACAGGGGAGGAAGCAGAGGGAAGAGAGCTCAATGGCATTGGTATATCATAGCAGAATATTCTTGTAGTTGATACCAACAGTGTTCTATCAACAGATGCTAAAGAACCACATCAATCAGACAAGCATTCTGCAAGGTGTGTTAGTTTAACCCCTTCTAAACTGGTGTCCTCACCCACAGAATGCTAGGAAAGCTCAGTGAGCCTGGTGCTCCCAGCCTGCGCACTCTTCAGAGTGGTGTTTGAGTGCTGCTTTGTGGCAGTCTGCTCTTTGTGGCACCATCTGGAGCTCAGTCTCCCTTTGCAGATCTTAGGTCCACGTTATCATCAGCTCTTCTTCCTTTCTGTCTTCAGAAAAAACGCAGCATGATTTCCTGCTACTGGGAGAACCAGCCAGGAGGCTGCCAGAAATCCAACTGTGCCTTCCATCACACCAAGGGACGTTACCTCAATGGGGTTTTCTTTCCACCAAGCCAAAGTGAGTTTGTCTTTTTTAGGTACGAAAGATTAACTCTATTACTCACAGGTGGGTATAGTGTCATAAAGAATGCCAGGTAACGTTCACTTGTGAGCTGATAGATAGGTTCAGAGCTGAACTTTGTGCGCTTCTGATACCTCAGTTTATCTTGCATGCTCAGCTTCTCTCTGCTCCTGTGGCCTTTGCCTTGCAGGTTGTTCTCCTGCATTTAAGCTTTTTCTGGGTGTCAGGGAGATGAATGTTGTGTAGGGGGGGATTTCTTTGTTCACAGAGAAGCCATTTGGATGGGCAAGTGGAGACAGCATTTATCTGTGTGGGTTTTCAGCCTTGCCTGCCATCTTTGTGCAGTGGATAATCTGATTGAATTCCTACCGCATAACTGAAGAGACTGATTTTTTCTTTGCTTGTACAGACCAGCTTTCTAAGGAGGGAGAAGAAACAAAAACACCTGTCCAGCAACCAGCTGAAGAAAACCATCATGGATTGCAGATAATTTCCACTACAAAATCTGATGCTGATACAAAACAAGGTATTCCAGGATTAATCAGAAGCACTTGCCAATTAACTCCAAAGCAATTCATTGTACAAACACAACAGAACATAGGGTTGCTGAATGGAATCAGCTATTTCCATGATCTTGTTCCTACCTTGTAACTTCATGTGCCTTTCAGATTAGGAAGGTAAACTCCTTTGTTTACATCATTAGAGCAAGACGAGGCCACAGCATGGAGTTTAAGTGCCTGTATGTGCATCTTTTCAACCAGTGGTGAAAGCCACATTTGCTGATAGAGGAATCTAATGTCATATGGATGGGATAAAGTAAGGGATAAAGCCTACTTTTAATATCCAGAAGGATGAAAGGAGGGCAGCAGACAGACATCAGGTCCATGGTGCTCTTAGCTGTGGGGAGAGCTGACAGGGTTTGTTCTGCATGCTTCTGAGCAGGAGGCAGTTTGCAGAGCTGTGGTCCTCAGCGTGTGCCTCTGTCCCTCGGTCTCATTTACTGCTCTGTGTTCCCAGATGACAGTTTGAATGCTGGAATAAAAACACTTGGATCAGAAGGACCTTCAGGAGCTCCTGCTCATCGGCTCAAATCTCAGATTGTTCGTGTGCCTAAGAAGGAGAATGTGCGGACACTGGTCAGCACTGTGATGCTGCCTGCAAAGCAGGGTAATGATGAGTACCTTTGCTTCCATTTGGTGGCTCCTAAGTGGAATGGATAAATTACAATTGGGACTTACCCTGAGTGCATTACAGTTGCAATATTATTTTCTGTCAGGGCTGTCAAAGTGGTGTCTTTTGGTTGTATTTGTTTTGGGTGGGAAATGGGCTCACAAGACAGTAATTCTGTTGGTTTCTGTCAAATAAGCACTTTGTTTTTCTTTGTTTTAGGGGAGGTGCCTGTGATTCAACCGAATACTGCTGATAAACCTGGAAAACGGAAATCCTCTGTAGGTAAGGGCTGCTTGTGAGCTGCTGTTTGGCTGCCTCCACGTAAATGGGAGGGCACTGCTGAAGCAGGAGGGAGGAAAGTGTGTCGTGGGTCTGTGATGACTCCAAGTGGCACACAAGTGTAGCAGCTGAAAGGTGAATTTGAGAACATACACTTGGAGAAACCAAAGTTTGTGGTTGACTTGTAAAAATCTTTCTCCAAAGGAATTATCTTAGGAATGTTGTTGTTTTCTCTCTGTAGCTGATGTCAGTGGCCTTCCGCTGAAGCGCAGCCTCGTAGAAAGGCTGGGGAAGAAGATCGAGGTTGACAGAGCACCAAGGAGAGGTAAATGGTCATCGGTGTTTGCTGCACAGATTCTCTAGGCTTTCTGCTTATTCTTTCTCAGGAGCGTTGTTGTTGGGAACACGTATATTCTGTAATATTATGACAAATCTGGAAACTTGAGCTCTCGTTGTAATTTCTTGTAATCCTTATGCTTCTCCTTTCTTGATGATGACAGAGAAGGGTGCCAAGCCAGCAGGGGAGATCTGGAAGAAGAGACGACTGGAAGAAGAGAAGCAAAAAGTAGAAGAGGTTCTTACTGAGAAGAGATCTAAGGATAAGCGCAAGAAGAAGAGAATTTTCCCTCCACCTGAGCCTGGTAACGTGAAACTGGAAGAGCCACCGCGTAAAATCAAGCGATTGGAAGAAATGCATATTAAAAGCTTGGAAGAAATCAAGCAGGAGAAAGCCCTGCGGATGCAGCAGATCGCAAAGCCAGCAGGTAACGAGGTGCTTCACTGTCTGCTCTGCTGAAGTGCTTCCCCTGTCAAGCAAATGGAGTTTGCTTAGAATTGCCTGGGCTGTTTCTTACCAAATGCAAATGCAGGAAGTGCCAGGATGTCCATCCATGTGTTTTTCCATTGAATCCATGGTGTCTGCCTGCTTCATTCTGGAAAATTCATTCGCTGTAAGGTTTTGTAATTCAGTTTCTCCTGTACTTTCTTTCTGCCATGTTTTTGGTGTGGCATGTTCTGTGTGTTGACGCCAAGGTTATCTTCATCTTTGGCGTGTTGCTTGTTTTAATATGTAAATGTGTTTGTAAAGCCAGGATTGAGTCCTTAACATGGGGGCCAACCTCTGTCAGAAAGGTCAGGGGGGTGAGTTATTCATTGGGCAGGTGAGAGAGGCTTTGTGAAGAGACAGCATGTGAAGGAGGGAAGAGCTTGGATACTGTATGGACTGCGAGATGTCGCCTCTCTCGTGTTCTTTGTTATTGAATGTGAGGAAATAAGCACATGGAGGAAACACTGGCACTCAGGTTTCTTTCTATGCTTGCTGTTGACCAAGTGATTTTCTATTTCCTTGTTTTAAAGCACCTGGAAGAGAAGAGGAAAAGACTGTGGAATGGAGCAGGGCTGCTCCCAAAGCTGTCTCTGCACCCGCAGAGGTGAGTCCCTTCTGTAGATGGACACAGTGACACAATTTCTTCACATGTTCTTGTGTCTCACTGCTCACCATGTGCCACCATCATGAGTGCATTCCTACCTTCCTGCCTTTGGTGAAGAGCTGCAGCCATGTTTCACAATCCTGATACTTTCAATGGCTTTCCCAGACAGCTTTGCACTCCTCAAACTCAGAATTGATCTGATTGTATCTGGCAGTGAGGCAGTAACCCTGCTGGCACCAGGTACAACTTGTGAGGTTAACGTGGGAGCACTGGATACAAAAAGGTCACGATGGCTTCGTGTTCAATGAAATCAGACTGTGGGTGGATGTTGTGTAGGGGAACAGGAATGACTTTCTGTTGCTCAAATAGAATGTGGTGTGTAACAGCTCTAGCACTGTACTGATTTATACGAGCACTGAAGAAGAGGAGCCTCCAGCTAAAAAAGCAGCTTTGGTAAGGAGGGGAAGAAGTGTCAGTGCTGTCCTGGTCAGGCTGATACTGAGATACAACTGCTGCAGAAAGTGTGGAGAACTGAAATGTTCTGCAGGTTTCCTTTCAAAGCAGTCGCTTTGTGCAGGATGCTGGATGAATGGCAGTGTGCGCACAATGCTCTGCAGCCCTGTGATTCCTTTGTGGTGTGAAGGAATTTGTCCATTAATGCTGCATTGTTAAAAAGACCTGAGGTGCTCTGCAGCCTTCACGTGGTTGTTAACATCCTTCAGGAGCCCCTTAGCCCCCGTGTTGGGTTCAGGATCAGCAGTGCTGAAGGAGAAGCACTGCAGAGGAAGGATCTCCTGAGCAATCTTTGTCTTTCTTTGACTTTGTCTTCCTTTCTTTGACTTTGTCTTCCTTCTTCCCAGACTGCTGCTCCAGCCCTGCCGGAGGTCAGCCTGCTCACCAAGGCTGTAGAAGATGACACTGAAAAGTTCATCTCGGAAATCTCAGGAGGGGAAATGGAAGCAGAAATTGACTTGGACCTGGAGAAGGATGAGGATGATTTCCTTCGTGAACTTTCTGAGATGACTGACTGTTGAACTGCGTAGTAGTTATTATAGTATGTTAAAAAAAAAACAAAAAACACAAACAAACAAACAAAAAACCAAAAAAACAACAAAACAACAACAACAACAACAAAAACCTTTAATTTAATAAAAACCTTTTCTTTTTGGTTGGATACCCCAGGGTGATACTTTACTAAAGGAGGCTTCACAATAATGAGTCTTAAAGCACAGCTGAAATGGTAAAAGATTGGCAGACTGCATTCCATTGTCCTGAGATTTCCTGCTGGTCAGAGTTGAGGCCCTGTGCATCCATTCCCTGATCCTGGTTGGCTCCTTTCAGCAGCAAGAGGACAAAGCAGTTCTGTGACAGCCCAGAAGGACGTCCATCTGTGTGCTGCAGTGCCTGGCAATTGATCTCCTGATTCAGTGACGCTCTGAAGGCTTCAACCTCAAGCTCCTTCCTTCCTCCTCCCTTGGCCATGCTCAGCGTTGGGTGCAGCTGGAAGCTTCTTCGGTGCTCCCATTTCTCGGGCAGTCCCCATGTCTAGCCTGGAGTTCTGCCAGCTCTTGAGTATTTTTGGTGTATGCTTTTGTTTATGACTTGAATCCTTTAAGGCAACTTAATGACAATGTGGGGGTGGGAGGGAGCAGAATTATTCTTTTGTTTTGGACCAAATGTGCCACCAAGGCGGGGGGTGCTTCCTGCCTTCCAGTTATCAGCAGTGATGCAGCAGCAGTGTGAGAAGCGGGAGCTGCACGCCACTGCTGCGTTATTCCCTCCTTTCCCTTTTTCTGGATTTCCAGTGCTGTTTGCTGGCAGAGCTTGATGCTGTGCTGATGATTTCTGGAAGCCAACACGTGTGCGCTTTGCTTGTCTCAGTTCAGAGTGCAGCCATCTCAGCCCTGCTGTGGGCACAGTGCAGCCCTGGCCCTGCTGGAGGACGTCGTGGTGACTCTGTGCTTCAGCAGGGTATTGAGTGGTTTTCTGCTGCCTCTGGGTGGGACTGTGCCCATGTCGTGTCTGCCACTGTTACTGTAAATATTTTATCCTTTCCTTTTGTATTTGCCTTCTATTTAAGATATTGTATGAACGTAGTCAGGCTCCTCTGTTTATGCTGGCAGCTCTCAGCTGTGTTTTTAAATAAACCTGGCACAGGACAGCAGTGCTGTACGTCTGCCTGCAGCTCTTGGAGGGAGCAGGAGGGGAGCCAGGAGTGCTGCTCCAACAACATCCTGGTGCTGCTGCCACCAGGGTTACTGCTGTGCTGCTGTTATGAGCTCCATGGAAGAGATGAGCTCCAGCACTGCCTCCTCACACTTATTTGGTTCTGAAGCCTTCAGTTGCTATTGGCCGTGGCACATTCCATGCAGTGTGAATCTCTCTAACAGACATAACTGTATCAGTGGAATTGTGGGGGCTGGGAGGGAGGACACAGTACTGCTGAGAGCAGGGCCAGGCAGCCCAGCATGCTCAGCACCACAGCCAGGTGAGGCTGGCAGTTCAGTTACAGGTGTGTGTGCAGCTGGTCACCACTCAGCCTCCCCCATTGCAGCTCCCCGTGTCCCACAGTTCCCCCATCCCCGTTCTCCCGCTGTCCCATTGTCACCCTGCCACACCACTGCTGTGTGCACTAAACCTTTATTGCCCCCCGAAGAGGTCCTCATTGTACACCACCTGCGCCCGCTTGTCGTGGTGTGAGCCCTTGGCACTGTTCTTTACGGCTGTTGGGGCACAGGATGGGGGCAGGGACTCAGCACTGCTGGCACCCCCACACCGTCCCTGTGCCCCCCCAGTGCCCCCCAGCTCACCCAGGGATCCCCAGAGCCTGGTCAGCTGATTCCATCTTCTTGTAGGTGACAAAGGCACAGCTGTGGGGGGGTGAGGTCAGCACAGCTTCCACCCCATTCAGCACCACCCCACAACAGATGCACCCATACATCACTGACTCACCCACAGCTTTGCCCACGCCCCCTGCCCCTCTGCCCATCCTGCTCTCGCCTCCCCCGCTCCTCAGGCTCCGGCTCCTGCTCCCAGTCCAAGCGGCTGTCGCGCTCTCCCCTCTCAGGGGGGGTCCCCACGTCCCCCACCAGCTTCAGGGTCCCGCAGGTGCTTGCTGGTGCAGACGAAGCTGGTTTGAAAAAAATGCGGGGGCAGAGGGGGGGTGAGCAAAATAAACACAGAGTGAGGGCACAAATATGGGGGAGAGAACAAAATAAAGGGATAGGAACCACAAATAATGAGGTGGGGGCAATAAATAACTGGGGGGGGGGGGGATGGCACTCACCTCTCATTGGGGTACCATCCCGTTCTCTGCCATCCACAATGTTGTGGGAAGCTGTGGAGGAACTGCTCAAATGTATTCTCTCTAAGAGAGGGGAGCAGGTATCTCCTAAATGCATATCCGAGCTGGTAAAATGGGCTCATATGAATGGACACCTTCAGGAGGTGGCACTGATGTTCACTGTAGCCGAATGTCGAGAAATAGTCGACTATATGTAGGACTTTGTTATCTCCAAAAATAAGGAATACAAAATAAATACACTGAAGAATATGCAATCCGAGCGGCAGATTGCTGCTGCTGTGGTACAAGCTCTATCCGGACCTAGTGCTCAGTCAAGGTCAGAGCTTGACTCCCTGTTACCAGGAGGTTCGTACTCTGTTTGCTCATCAGCCTCACAAGTCAGGGCTGCCGCAGAAGCCCCGAATAATCCCCCGTCCTCCACCTCTTCAACGTCTCTGGCAGATCCGGTTTTGGCTGGTGAGGAAGGTGCGGTGGGGGGGGGGCTGAGGGGTGTGCAGAGCAGCAAGAAGCTCCTGAGAGTGAAAGCGACTCGGATAATGGTGGGAATGAGAAAGCGTTGGAGGAACATAATAAAACATTAACTGAGGAGCTGCAGGACTTAGAACTGCGTATGAAGGAGGCATCAGTCTCTTTGAGCGTTTCACCGATGTCTTTACAGCCCCTGTCTATGCGATTCCCCCCCACACGTAGCGATCCTCCACCTTTGCGTTGGTCTGGAGTCATTAGAGACATGATATTGGAGGGACCGTGTCAAGCTGTGTTTCAGCTCGCTTGCCCGCTGATAGACGATCAGCAGGGAGCTGCTCGGTGGGAAGTGCATCATTGGAAATTGTTACAGCAGGCTGGTAAGACTGTGACTGACTATGGGATACGATCTGAAGCTTCTAAGCAAATCATTCAATGGATTTTCACTGAGGATACTCATATGACACTAGACACTTCTAATCTTGTGCGGTTGTTACTAACACCACCAGAATACGTTGTTGGTCTCATCTCAAGGCAGAAAATAGCATCCAGCCTTTATAATAACTGTGTTTGTGTGTTTCTTTCCTAGTGGAATTGCTTTGTAACTTGCGGTGTTATAAATAATATTAGTAATGGTTTGACATAGTGTGTGATTTTCTGTTACCAATGCAGTCTCAAGAATTAGAATTTTAGGCATTATCCATAGATCAAATGTGTGTTAAAGAAAGGATTTGATGTAATCAGTGCTGTAATCTATGGGAATAGCTCTTTTAGTATGTTAGTACTGCTCACTCATGATGTTATTAGCCTATTAATTAGCTTTTCTTAATTTGCAAAGACAAAACCTGGAAAGGAATCCCAGGCAAAGGGATGACCCTGTATCGTAGAATGGATACGTCTCTTACACCCAACTAATTGGGATTTTAAAAATATGACCATGCATCACTTGAGACAAAAGTGCATACTAATAGAACTAAATTTGATAGTTTATTCTGTTTTCCAGGCAGCTGTTCCACTTGGGCTCTGTATCACGCACTGGCCATGCAGATATGGTGTACAACTGGAAGAAATCCTTCAGACCCTGAATGCAGGAGAGAGTCTGTGATGGGTGAGAGAGGAAAGGTGCACTTTGAAGCAGGGAAGGCCCTGCTGGCACAGCCTGTCGCAACCACCACCAACACGGTTTGCTGTTTCTCAAGGGTCAATAAGTAATAATGCCCCTAGTGATACTCCAGCAGATTACACCAGCAGCTCTTTCCTGCTGGCATTCCAAGCGCTGCCTGGGGCTCTGAGCTATGCTAAATCTTTTCCTATGAGTAGGCAAAACAAGGCAGGAGGCTGGAGAAGGGCAGGCCCAGGGCTGCATGAGGTCTGCATTAGTCAGGAGGGTGAAGGTAAGCTCATTAATTCGGGTTTCGAAGTCACACGCGTGCGATCTCCTTCTCAATTAGCAGCTTTGCTCACACATTCAGCAGCTCTCCTCTGACCCCTAGTGTTGCTACTGGTCTCGAAGTGACACCGAGACCAAAGGGAAATCCCGGCTCCCCAGGGTGAGATGCGATCAGAGCAAACAGCTCAAGGCGACAAAGCACACACGCGCCTGGAGCCGTGTATCCAGTGGTTGCTGAGAGCAGAGCACCCATCAGCACCAGAGGTGCTCCTAAAGGGCAATGAGAAGGTTGTCCTTGCACTGGGACAAACTCAGGAGCACATTCAGCCCGAGGCTGAGCTCTGCACAGCAGTGACTTGGCTTCTGGGGCAGAGAACTCTGCTCATACAGGACCCAGCACTGCAGAGATACAGCCAAGAGTGGGGAACGCCTGCACGTATTTCCCTGGAAGATGCTTGCAAGAAAAACACACTGACAGTGCCCAGTGTTGCTCACCCCAGCATTACAGTCCTGCTGGAGAGCCAGGGATGGGACAGGACATGCTGACAAGAAATGACACAGAGTGTGTGATGAGGACCTCAATCTGCTTATTATGTGGATAATGCGGAGAGGTCTGGCTGACAGAGCTTCTCACTGTGTGAGTCGGTCAGCATTAGAGAAAGCCAGCATGGAGTTCTGTGAGCTTTTGCAGGGGACAAAGAGGCGCAGAAGCTGCTACCCACCTTTGGTGCTCTTAGAAAGTTAACTGAGAGAATTGGAAGGGAGACCATCAGCTGACCAAATGGACACCAATAGGTCAGGTCCTGATCAGACCCGACGGAGGGCCATGGCTCCCAGACCCTATGCCACTCCTTGTCAAGGGCAGGAAACACGTCTGTGTCGGGACCCCAAGTGGGTCCTGCTGGCTGCCGGCACCTTGGGTTAAGCCGGCACCAAATGACGAGCCATCCTGTGCAACGTGAGGATCCGAACATCTCAGCACCGGTTTTGGTCAACAACTCCTTGGTTAATGTCTCCAGTGCAGCCAGTGATTTGACATCATCACTGGGCAGCAGCTGCTGGTAACGGCACATGAGACTGCGTTGCTCCCAATGTGCCTTAAGGTCCGAACTGGGAATCCAGCCTTCATGCCGGACTGATAGTTCGTGAGCGGGGGAGACCTTGTTCCTGGATAGTCCCCCAGTGGTGGACATTCAGAATGATTCTGCACAGCCAATATGTTTATGTCTTCTTATTTGGTTATGGAGTGTGACATTATAATGCACACTGGACAGAACTGGATTGCCATGAAGATTCTGTACAATAGTGTTACATTGAACTTGGAGAAGTTGTAACTCCATTGTGTACTGTGCTGTTATCTTGAACTTGAATGCACCGTTCTCTACAAGTTGACTAAGTGTTGCCATACAGCATTTCACAATTGTTAGGCAGATTGCTGTTGTGTGCTTTCAGGTTTGTAGTCACTGCAGCTGCATCTCTTTGGTATGTTATTATGACAGTTTCATTGTTTTTCGCATATGTTTAATGATTGATTCATTTGCGGAATAGCCTTAAATGTGCAAATCACCTTTGGGGTAACAGGGAGTATGCAGGGGAACCTTTACAGGGGCTGCAGATAATAAAGAGGGGGGAGATGTTGGGTATTGGGCAGGTGGTGCCTGCATGCACCAGCAGTGGAGTCATGGAGGTCATGGGTATCTGATAGGGGTGGTCACCTGTACCACTATATAGGTTTGTGGCGCGGCATTAAACTGGTACTTTCAGCGTTACACACTGTGTGTTCTGGTTAGCATTTGGGCTGCTGTGCTAACAGATGTGTCTGGGGTTATCTTGTTTTAAAATGGAAGGGCTCGTAAGGAGCAGAGGGATGTGAGGTATTTCTAGTCCGCTTCATGCTCCCGATTCCAGAACCCTTCCAATTGTGAGGAAACAGAAGTGCTGAGCTGTGTGCGTGTTCCATGGTGCAGAGTCCAGTGACAGTTGGTGCCCGGCGTCTGTGCAGGGCAGCACCAAGGTTGTTAGAAGCATAGGAATCTGCCAGAGAGGAATCTGATGTGAAGGTACTAAAGGTAAAAGGCAGCATTTCTATCAGTACTGGAGGAGGGTAGGAAACTTTGTCCTTAAGTGCTGTTTTTGTTCCCTTTGTCATGCAGTCAATCCAGCAACTAACTTGAGAACCCGACTTCTCCTCTCTTTAGTTTAGATTTGGGGAAATTCCCTGGGAAAAAAAAAAAAAAAAAAAAAAAAAATAAAATTCCTCGAAAATTCACTAGTGTCTGTGTGAGTAAAAGGTTCCAACTTTTATTGACTATCGGAAATGCTTAGCTCAGAAATGTGCAGCACTTTAATGAAAGAGTTCTGAATCACTTGAATTTGATCTTCTGTCTGGCCTGGTTGCAGGTTTTACTGCATTTGGTACCTTAAAAAAAAAAGCAACAAAACAAATCTAAAATACCAAAATATTTGATTTTTACATCAGAAAAGAAAAAAAAAAAAATGAACCAACCCAAACCCTTGTTGTGGCTGAGCAGATCGTGCTGCAGCTCCATGCAGTGCTGAGTTACAGTATACAGGCACATGTGTGTGGATTTGAGTATTGATACGCACTGTCATGCTTTTGCTGTACAGGTAATAAAGACGGAGGATGGTTTTTGTGGATTCTGCAAAGGTGAAGAATCCTTGAAGACCAGAAATTCCAACTTACAGAATTTGACATAGGCAAAGTGAGGAGGAAAATTCTTCCTAACCTGTTATAATTAATTAATTCACGGATTCAGTGTTGGTTCGGCCTACAGGAGAAGTGAACTGCAAAGCTTTGAAGATCACTGTATTTGCTGAGGTTGTCCAGGTGGTTGAGCTTGAAGACCTGCAGCGGTCAGACAAATGTGTTGGGGTTACTCACTGCTGTCACTCGTGGTGTTGAAGGAGGGGCTCCATTGGAGGGCTTGCAGCCGTGCAGCCCAGGGACTCCGTGCTGAGTCAGGGTGATGTTACTAGAGTTTGACCAGTGTTGAGGAGGGCAATGTTTTGAAACAACTGCTCCTGAGAGACTGATTGAATGAAGAGAACAAAGCTGGGAAGACGGGTGGGCATTCCTCATTCTTTTCTGCTTTTTGGTGTTTTGCTTAGGGTTCCTTTTCAAAAGAAGATTTCACTGATCAAGACTGTAGAAGACTTTCAGTCCAAGGAAGCACGAGCCAGCTCTTTGAGAAGCACAGGAAGAGCTGCACAGAGATCCCCGAGACCAGAACTGCTTCTGTGCGCTCGTCCAGCATGTCGATTAAAGGAAATGATTGCTATTTCTACTTCTATTCCACTTGTAAAAAGGTCTGCTTGGGTTTTTTCCTTCATTTTTTCTTTCTTTCAGTTCTGAAGTTAAGAGGAATGGGTAGAATAAGTAGAAGTATTACTGGTCTTCAGCAAACTTCATAACTAATTGCATTGTACAATAGAGCAACTCGCTAAAAATGAGCTGAAAGCATGGCCAGTTCTCAGGCTGTACTATTTCATTTTCCTCTCTTGGTTTCCATTGGGTTACAGGGAGACAACTGTCCCTTCAGGCACTGTGAAGCCGCTTTGGGCAATGAAACCATCTGCACGCTGTGGAAGGAGGGCCGCTGCTTCAGGAATGTCTGCAGGTTCAGGCACATGGAGATCAGTGTGAGTGTTGGCTCCTCAGAGTTTATCACCAAACCCACTTCTCATTTCTTTAGGTGGGCTGAATGTGCTTTTGCAGATTAGGTTCATT
This sequence comes from Coturnix japonica, assembly GCF_054131305.1. NCBI lineage: Eukaryota > Metazoa > Chordata > Aves > Galliformes > Phasianidae > Coturnix > Coturnix japonica. Next base: position 4,412,891 of record NC_140688.1, on the reverse strand, counting down.
TGCTTTGAAATGATGATGGTTCCTACGGTTAAGAATAGGGGAGGAAGCAGAGGGAAGAGAGCTCAATGGCATTGGTATATCATAGCAGAATATTCTTGTAGTTGATACCAACAGTGTTCTATCAACAGATACTAAAGAACCACATCAATCAGACAAGCATTCTGCAAGGTGTGTTAGTTTAACCCCTTCTAAACTGGTGTCCTCACCCACAGAATGCTAGGAAAGCTCAGTGAGCCTGGTGCTCCCAGCCTGCGCACTCTTCAGAGTGGTGTTTGAGTGCTGCTTTGTGGCAGTCTGCTCACTGGCACCATCTGGAGCTCAGTCTCCCTTTGCAGATCTTAGGTCCACGTTACCATCAGCTCTTCTTCCTTTCTGTCTTCCGAAAAAACGCAGCATGATTTCCTGCTACTGGGAGAACCAGCCAGGAGGCTGCCAGAAATCCAACTGTGCCTTCCATCACACCAAGGGACGTTACCTCAATGGGGTTTTCTTTCCACCAAGCCAAAGTGAGTTTGTCTTTTTTAGGTACGAAAGATTAACTCTATTACTCACAGGTGGGTATAGTGTCATAAAGAATGCCAGGTAACGTTCACTTGTGAGCTGATAGATAGGTTCAGAGCTGAACTTTGTGCGCTTCTGATACCTCAGTTTTATCTTGCATGCTCAGCTTCTCTCTGCTCCTGTGGCCTTTGCCTTGCAGGTTGTTCTCCTGCATTTAAGCTTTTTCTGGGTGTCAGGGAGATGAATGTTGTGTAGGGGGGGATTTCTTTGTTCACAGAGAAGCCATTTGGATGGGCAAGTGGAGACTCAGCATTTATCTGTGTGGGTTTTCAGCCTTGCCTGCCATCTTTGTGCAGTGGATAATCTGATTGAATTCCTACCGCATAACTGAAGAGACTGATTTTTTCTTTGCTTGTACAGACCAGCTTTCTAAGGAGGGAGAAGAAACAAAAACACCTGTCCAGCAACCAGCTGAAGAAAACCATCTTGTATTGCAGATAATTTCCACTACAAAATCTGATGCTGATACAAAACAAGGTATTCCAGGATTAATCAGAAGCACTTGCCAATTAACTCCAAAGCAATTCATTGTACAAACACAACAGAACATAGGGTTGCTGAATGGAATCAGCTATTTCCATGATCTTGTTCCTACCTTGTAACTTCATGTGCCTTTCAGATTAGGAAGGTAAACTCCTTTGTTTACATCATTAGAGCAAGACGAGGCCACAGCATGGAGTTTAAGTGCCTGTATGTGCATCTTTTCAACCAGTGGTGAAAGCCACATTTGCTGATAGAGGAATCTAATGTCATATGGATGGGATAAAGTAAGGGATAAAGCCTACTTTTAATATCCAGAAGGTTGAAAGGAGAGCAGCAGACAGACATCAGGTCCATGGTGCTCTTAGCTGTGGGGAGAGCTGACAGGGTTTGTTCTGCATGCTTCTGAGCAGGAGGCAGTTTGCAGAGCTGTGGTCCTCAGCATGTGCCTCTGTCCCTCAGTCTCATTTACTGCTCTGTGTTCCCAGATGACAGTTTGAATGCTGGAATAAAAACACTTGGATCAGAAGGACCTTCAGGAGCTCCTGCTCATCGGCTCAAATCTCAGATTGTTCGTGTGCCTAAGAAGGAGAATGTGCGGACACTGGTCAGCACTGTGATGCTGCCTGCAAAGCAGGGTAATGATGAGTACCTTTGCTTCCATTTGGTGGCTCCTAAGTGGAATGGATAAATTACAATTGGGACTTACCCTGAGTGCCTTACAGTTGCAATATTATTTTGTGTCAGGGCTGTCAAAGTGGTGTCTTTTGGTTGTATTTGTTTTGGGTGGGAAATGGGCTCACAAGACAGTAATTCTGTTGGTTTCTGTCAAATAAGCACTTTGTTTTTCTTTGTTTTAGGGGAGGTGCCTGTGAGTCAACCGAATACTGCTGATAAACCTGGAAAACGGAAATCCTCTGTAGGTAAGGGCTGCTTGTGAGCTGCTGTTTGGCTGCCTCCACGTAAATGGGAGGGCACTGCTGAAGCAGGAGGGAGGAAAGTGTGTCGTGGGTCTGTGATGACTCCAAGTGGCACACAAGTGTAGCAGCTGAAAGGTGAATTTGAGAACATACACTTGGAGAAACCAAAGTTTGTGGTTGACTGTTGTAAAAATCTTTCTCCAAAGGAATTATCTTAGGAATGTTGTTGTTTTCTCTCTGTAGCTGATGTCAGTGGCCTTCCGCTGAAGCGCAGCCTCGTAGAAAGGCTGGGGAAGAAGATCGAGGTTGACAGAGCACCAAGGAGAGGTAAATGGTCATCGGTGTTTGCTGCACAGATTCTCTAGGCTTTCTGCTTATTCTTTCTCAGGAGCGTTGTTGTTGGGAACACGTATATTCTGTAATATTATGACAAATCTGGAAACTTGAGCTCTCGTTGTAATTTCTTGTAATCCTTATGCTTCTCCTTTCTTGATGATGACAGAGAAGGGTGCCAAGCCAGCAGGGGAGATCTGGAAGAAGAGACGACTGGAAGAAGAGAAGCAAAAAGTAGAAGAGGTTCTTACTGAGAAGAGATCTAAGGATAAGCGCAAGAAGAAGAGAATTTTCCCTCCACCTGAGCCTGGTAACGTGAAACTGGAAGAGCCACCGCGTAAAATCAAGCGATTGGAAGAAATGCATATTAAAAGCTTAGAAGAAATCAAGCAGGAGAAAGCCCTGCGGATGCAGCAGATCGCAAAGCCAGCAGGTAAGGAGGTGCTTCACTGTCTGCTCTGCTGAAGTGCTTCCCCTGTCAAGCAAATGGAGTTTGCTTAGAATTGCCTGGGCTGTTTCTTACCAAATGCAAAGGCAGGAAGTGCCAGGATGTCCATCCATGTGTTTTTCCATTGAATCCGTGGTGTCTGCCTGCTTCATTCTGGAGAATTCATTCGCTGTGAGGTTTTGTAATTCAGTTTCTCATGTACTTTCTTTCTGCCATGTTTTTGGTGTGGCATGTTCTGTGTGTTGACACCAAGGTTATCTTCATCTTTGGCGTGTTGCTTGTTTTAATATGTAAATGTGTTTGTAAAGCATGGATTGAGTTTTTAACATGGGGGCCAACCTCTGTCAGAAAGGTCAGGGGGGTGAGTTATTCACTGGGGAGGTGAGAGAGGCTTCGTGAAGAGACAGCATGTGAAGGAGGGAAGAGCTTGGATACTGTATGGACTGCGAGATGTCGCCTCTCTCGTGTTCTTTGTTAATGAATGTGAGGAAATAAGCACATGGAGGAAACACTGGCACTCAGGTTTCTTTCTATGCTTGCTGTTGACCAAGTGATTTTCTTTTTCCTTGTTTTAAAGCACCTGGAAGAGAAGAGGAAAAGACTGTGGAATGGAGCAGGGCTGCTCCCAAAGCTGTCTCTGCACCCGCAGAGGTGAGTCCCTTCTGTAGATGGACACAGTGACACAATTTCTTCACATGTTCTCGTGTCTCACTGCTCACCATGTGCCACCATCATGAGTGCATTCCTACCTTCCTGCCTTTGGTGAAGAGCTGCAGCCATGTTTCACAATCCTGATACTTTCAATGGCTTTCCCAGACAGCTTTGCACTCCTCAAACTCAGAATTGATCTGATTGTATCTGGCAGTGAGGCAGTAACCCTGCTGGCACCAGGTACAACTTGTGAGGTTAAGGTGGGAGCACTGGATACAAAAAGGTCACGATGGCTTCGTGTTCAATGAAATCAGACTGTGGGTGGATGTTGTGTAGGGGAACAGGAATGACTTTCTGTTGCTCAAATAGAATGTGGTGTGTAACAGCTCTAGCACTGTACTGATTTAAACAAGCACTGAAGAAGAGGAGCCTCCAGCTAAAAAAGCAGCTTTGGTAAGGAGGGGAAGAAGTGTCAGTGCTGTCCTGGTCAGGCTGATACTGAGATACAACTGCTGCAGAAAGTGTGGAGAACTGAAATGTTCTGCAGGTTTCCTTTCAAAGCAGTCGCTTTGTGCAGGATGCTGGATGAATGGCAGTGTGCGCACAATGCTCTGCAGCCCTGTGATTCCTTTGTGGTGTGAAGGAATTTGTCCATTAATGCTGCATTGTTAAAAAGACCTGAGGTGCTCTGCAGCCTTCACGTGGTTGTTAACATCCTTCAGGAGCCCCTTAGCCCCCGTGTTGGGTTCAGGATCAGCAGTGCTGAAGGAGAAGCACTGCAGAGGAAGGATCTCCTGAGCAAGCTTTGTCTTTCTTTGACTTTGTCTTCCTTTCTTTGACTTTGTCTTCCTTCTTCCCAGACTGCTGCTCCAGCCCTGCCGGAGGTCAGCCTGCTCACCAAGGCTGTAGAAGATGACACTGAAAAGTTCATCTCGGAAATCTCAGGAGGGGAAATGGAAGCAGAAATTGACTTGGACCTGGAGAAGGATGAGGATGATTTCCTTCGTGAACTTTCTGAGATGACTGACTGTTGAACTGCGTAGTAGTTATTATAGTATGTTTAAAAAAAAACAAAAAACACAAACAAACAAACAAAAAACCAAAAAAACAACAAAACAACAACAACAACAAAAAAACCTTTAATTTAATAAAAACCTTTTCTTTTTGGTTGGATACCCCAGGGTGATACTTTACTAAAGGAGGCTTCACAATAATGAGTCTTAAAGCACAGCTGAACTGGTAAAAGATTGGCAGACTGCATTCCATTGTCCTGAGTTTTCCTGCTGGTCAGAGTTGAGGCCCTGTGCATCCATTCCCTGATCCTGGTTGGCTCCTTTCAGCAGCAAGAGGACAAAGCAGTTCTGTGACAGCCCAGAAGGACGTCCATCTGTGTGCTGCAGTGCCTGGCAATTGATCTCCTGATTCAGTGACGCTCTGAAGGCTTCAACCTCAAGCTCCTTCCTTCCTCCTCCCTTGGCCATGCTCAGCGTTGGGTGCAGCTGGAAGCTTCTTCAGTGCTCCCATTTCTTGGGTAGTCCCTATGTCTAGCTTGGAGTTCTGCCAGCTCTTGAGTTTTTTTGGTGTATGCTTTTGTTTATGACTTGAATCCTTTAAGGCAACTTAATGACAGTGTGGGGGTGGGAGGGAGCAGAATTATTCTGGTGTTTTGGACCAAATGTGCCACCAATGATGGGGGCTGCCCCCTGCCTTCCACTTATCAGCAGTGATGCAGCAGCAGTGTGAGAAGCGGGAGCTGCACGCCACTGCTGCGTTATTCCCCCCTTTCCCTTTTTCTGGACTTCCAGTGCTGTTTGCTGGCAGAGCGCGATGCTGTGCTGATGATTTCTGGAAGCCAACACGTGTGCGCTTCGCTTGTCTCAGTTCAGTGTGCAGCCATCCCAGCCCTGCTGTGGGCACAGTGCAGCCCTGGCCCTGCTGGAGGACGTCGTGGTGACTCTGAGCTTCAGCAGGGTATTGAGTGGTTTTCTACTGCCTCTGGGTGGGACTGTGCCCATGTCATGTCTGCCATTGTTACTGTAAATATTTTATCCTTTCCTTTTGTATTTGCCTTCTATTTAAGATATTGTATGAATGCAGACAGGCTCCTCTGTTTATGCTGGCGGCTCTCAGCTGTGTTTTTAAATAAACCTGGCACAGGACAGCAGTGCTGTACGTCTGCCTGCAGCTCATGTAGGGAGCAGGAGGGGAGCCAGGAGTGCTGCTCCAACAACATCCTGGTGCTGCTGCCACCAGGGTTACTGCTGTGCTGCTGTTATGAGCTCCATGGAAGAGATGAGCTCCAGCACTGCCTCCTCTCACTTATTTGGTTCTGAAGCCTTCAGTTGCTATTGGCCGTGGCACATTCCATGCAGTGTGAATCTCTCTAACAGACATAACTGTATCAGTGGAATTGTGGGGGCTGGGAGGGAGGACACAGTGCTGCTGAGAGCAGGGCCAGGCAGCCCAGCATGCTCAGCACCACAGCCAGGTGAGGCTGGCAGTTCAGTTACAGTCTTTGCACTCCCTGTGCTATCTGCACCGCTTTGGCATGAAGACATGACTGCAAAGTTCATCCAGTATTGAGCTGAGCTGTGCTTCCCCCCCATAACCCACAGTGCTGCCACAGCCACATTCTGAGGGCAGACAACCAGCTTCCATAACCAACCATGCACTGAGGCTGAACTGCCCACACCCCACATCCCAAACTGCTCCTCTACAAAACATCTCCGCTTTATTCCATACAAATCCCAGAGCATCCCACTCTTCCCATCCTGCAGCGAGGAGCGGAGACAGCCACAGCTCCCCATGTCCCATCGCATCCCACTCCAGCTGCCCTGTGGTCCTCAGTGCTGCAGCAGCCGGCTGTAGGGTCCACCGCGGGTCCTCAGTTCGGTGGGTGTCCCCATCTCAGCCATGGTGTCATGCTCCAGCACCACAACATGGTCTGCCTTCTCCAGCATCCGGGGTTTCATAGTTTCATAGTTTCATAGTTTTGTGCGGGTTGGAAGTTGATGGCTGATGAGCAGCATTGACTGGTCCCCCCTGTTGGGCATTGGGTAGGTTTGTGGCGTGGCATTAAGCTGGTACATTCAGTGTTACACGCTGTGTGTGAGTCCCGTCTGTTCCCGTGTGCGGAGGCACGGTACTTTCACACAGCAGCCTTGATTTGTCGCCGGATCGGGAGGCGACAGCCTTCATGTTAGAAATGTGGACAAATGCTTCTGTTGTCTGAACCGTCTCTTGGCCCTCAGCACAATGGTGCGCTGCCTTTCCAACCCTTCACAGCACTGCTAGGTACCAAGTGCTGTGCTTTAAGTCTGTTGTACGATGAGTGGCAGCAGAGACTTTCCAAGTGAAATGCTTCATGCTGTAGATAAACAACAACAACAAATACAGCTGGGTTAATGTGGTCGTCTTCCTGTGACATATTAGTTGAAGCAAAAAAAATCCCCATCCCTTCTTGCTGGTGCTCTTTGCTGCAGAGGGTCCCCACAGATTCCATTCCAAGATCTCCCTAAGCCTCCCTGTTTCCTACAGCTGTAGGCACTGATCCTAAAACAGCTGGGCTTTGTTTCCAGCCTGTGGGACCCCAGGAGTTCCTCACACCATCTTCTGCAAAGCCAGAGCTGCCCACAGTCCCCCACAGCCACTCTTCCCACTACATACGTCAGGGTGCGGATGCAGTGCGCTGAGTCCCGGATGTCCCACACTTTGATGTACAACGTGGACACGGTGAACACCAACCCCGTGTGGCTGCAGTACTTGATGGAAACGACATTATTTGGGTGACCCTTGAGGGAAGCAATTTCCTGACCCGTCACCAAGTTCCACATCTTACAGCTCTGGTCTGTAGGAAGAAGAACGTGCCTGAGAGAGTTGGGCTGGGGAGTTCATCCGTGGCGTGGAGGCACCGACTCCTTCCCAAGCGCTGCCTCCCACCACCCACAGCTCCTCTCCAGGGCAAAGGAGCCAGCCTGCTCCAGCACCTGGACATCAGAAGGCAGGGACAGGGGAGCAGCCCAGAAGGAGCCATCCCTGACATGCACCCCAATTCCCCATGCCAGCCTGGGGAGATCTATGAGAATAGCACATAAAAAGCCAGCAGCCCCCACACCTGTTCTGTCCAACATATACCTTTTTAGGCAGTGAAAAGCAGTTCATCGGTGGCATCCAGGCAGAGCACAGGCTTGGTGTGTCCTTCTGCCACAGAGACGCACTGCAGTGGGGCTGTCCGGGCATTCTTGGTGCCACCCACTGGATTAATGATGCCCCCTGCATGGGAAAGAAAGAAGGTGGGGTAGGTATGTGGAAAGGCACAGCACTGTAAGGTCCTACAGGCATGGGAAAGCACGAGCTGCCTCATCCCCAAGCATCTTCCACTTCCTGGTAGGGCAATGGGCCCCTCCATCTGAACTCGGGCATATCTGAGCAATCATCTTCATGGAAAACCTTGGCATCTCCCCACTAGCAGCCCCTGCCTAACGGCTCTGCCCAGGTGACACAGACTGTGAGACGTGATGCTCACGGCCTCTGCTCTGAGCCAGGAAACTCAGCTCATTGGAACCCAGCTCAGTTGAGGACAAACTGCAATTTCTCCATCCTGAAGCTCTGCCAGGAACGTTTCATTAGACCTATTTAATGGCAGTTCCTTCAAGCTGCCAGCCAGCCTGTGGTTGGCAACATTTGGAAACGGAGCTGTACTCCTTTTAAAACCAACAGGATGACAGAGGGAAGCACTGGCATTTGCACCCAGCACCCTGTGCCCGATGCTGGCTCAGAGGATCCATCCTCCCCAAACCTTCTTCCAAGGGACGCCCTGCAGGCACCTCATCCCTCCGGCCACAGCATCTGCCAATCACTTCCACATCAGAGTGTTCAGAACACTGAGGTCCAGCAGCCCCACTGCTGCAGTCCTGAGCTATGTGGACACCAGCAGCTCTTTCCTGCTGGCATTCCAAGCGCCGCCTGGGGCTCTGAGCTGTGCTAAATCTTTTCCTATGAGTAGGCAAAACAAGGCAGGAGGCTGGAGAAGGGCAGGCCCAGGGCTGCATGAGGTCTGCATTAGTCAGGAGGGTGAAGGTAAGCTCATTAATTCGGGTTTCGAAGTCACACGAGTGCGACCTCCTTCTCAATTAGTAGCTGTGCTCACACATTCAGCAGCTCTCCTCTGACCCCTAGTGTTGCTACTGGTCTCGAAGTGACACCGAGACCAAAGGGATTCCCTGCCAGAAACACCATATTAGGCCTAGAGACACAAATCCTGTGTCAACATGGCACCCCAGAGAGGATCGAATCAGACAATGGGACTCATTTCAAAAATTCACTGGTGTGCACTTGGGCCAAAGAACATGGCATCGAGTGGATCCATCACATCCCCTATCACGCACGAGCCGCTGGTAAGATCGAGCGCCACAATGGTTTGCTGAAAACCACGCTGAAAGCGATGGGTGGTGGAACATTTAAGAACTGGGAGAAACATCTAGCAGAAGCCACCTGGCTGGTAAACACCCGAGGATCAGCCAACCGAGACGGCGCTACACAGTCCAACTCCCTGCGTACCGTGGAGGGAGACAAGGTTCCTGTGGTGCATGTAAAGAATATGCTGGGAAAAGTGGTTTGGGTCCTCCCAGCCTCTGGAAAGGGGAGGCCCCTCCGTGGAACTGTCTTTGCACAGGGACCTGGGTGCACCTGGTGGGTGATGCAGAAGGATGGGGATGTTCAGTGTGTGCCACAGGGAAATTTGATGCTGGGGGAGTGCAGCCTGTGATTCCATGTGTGTATATATATATATATATGTATGTACATATGTAAAGCATGTTAACTACTGTTCTGTTTATATGTTGATAAAAGTTAGGCATGATGTGATGATGTGTAATAAGGGGTGGAATGTTATGGTTTTGCAATTTGGTTGGTGTTGGTATTCCACATCAGAACACCATGCCTCATAATGGGAGTAAAGGGGACAAGGGGTTGCTGGCCCGGCTCACTGCAAGGAGACAACGTGGTCAGAGTTTCCTGCCTTCCACAGCTCCATCGGTGACATTGGGGACTTGGTATTCTCTTTGTTGAAACTCTCTTGTTGTTGTTTAGCATTATTGGGTTATTAAACTGCCGTTCGTTCTCAGATCACCTTTTTTCTCCCTCATTTTTTGTTAGACCTAATCGCAATCTCCCTTCCCCTCTTCTGAAACCGCGACAAGCGGGCGCAGGTGGTGTACAATGAGGACCTCTTCGGGGGGCAATAAAGGTTTAGTGCACACAGCAGTGGTGTGGCAGGGTGACAATGGGACAGCGGGAGAACGGGGATGGGGGAACTGTGGGACACGGGGAGCTGCAATGGGGGAGGCTGAGTGGTGACCAGCTGCACACACACCTGTAACTGAACTGCCAGCCTCACCTGGCTGTGGTGCTGAGCATGCTGGGCTGCCTGGCCCTGCTCTCAGCAGCACTGTGTCCTCCCTCCCAGCCCCCACAATTCCACTGATACAGTTATGTCTGTTAGAGAGATTCACACTGCATGGAATGTGCCACGGCCAATAGCAACTGAAGGCTTCAGAACCAAATAAGTGTGAGGAGGCAGTGCTGGAGCTCATCTCTTCCATGGAGCTCATAACAGCAGCACAGCAGTAACCCTGGTGGCAGCAGCACCAGGATGTTGCTGGAGCAGCACTCCTGGCTCCCCTCCTGCTCCCTCCAAGAGCTGCAGGCAGACGTACAGCACTGCTGTCCTGTGCCAGGTTTATTTAAAAACACAGCTGAGAGCCGCCGGCATAAACAGAGGAGCCTGACTACGTTCATACAATATCTTAAATAGAAGGCAAATACAAAAGGAAAGGATAAAATATTTACAGTAACAGTGGCAGACACGACATGGGCACAGTCCCACCCAGAGGCAGCAGAAAACCACTCAATACCCTGCTGAAGCACAGAGTCACCACGAGGTCCTCCAGCAGGGCCAGGGCTGCACTGTGCCCACAGCAGGGCTGAGATGGCTGCACTCTGAACTGAGACAAGCAAAGCGCACACGTGTTGGCTTCCAGAAATCATCAGCACAGCATCAAGCTCTGCCAGCAAACAGCACTGGAAATCCAGCAAAAGGGAAAGGAGGGAATAACGCAGCAGTGGCGTGCAGCTCCCGCTTCTCACACTGCTGCTGCATCACTGCTGATAACTGGAAGGCAGGGAGCACCCCCCGCCTTGGTGGCACATTTGGTCCAAAACAAAAGAATAATTCTGCTCCCTCCCACCCCCACATTGTCATTAAGTTGCCTTAAAGGATTCAAGTCATAAACAAAAGCATACACCAAAAAAACTCAAGAGCTGGCAGAACTCCAGGCTAGACATGGGGACTGCCCGAGAAATGGGAGCACCGAAGAAGCTTCCAGCTGCACCCAACGCTGAGCATGGCCAAGGGAGGAGGAAGGAAGGAGCTTGAGGTTGAAGCCTTCAGAGCGTCACTGAATCAGGAGATCAATTGCCAGGCACTGCAGCACACAGATGGACGTCCTTCTGGGCTGTCACAGAACTGCTTTGTCCTCTTGCTGCTGAAAGGAGCCAACCAGGATCAGGGAATGGATGCACAGGGCCTCAACTCTGACCAGCAGGAAAACTCAGGACAATGGAATGCAGTCTGCCAATCTTTTACCAGTTCAGCTGTGCTTTATGACTCATTATTGTGAAGCCTCCTTTAGTAAAGTATCACCCTGGGGTATCCAACCAAAAAGAAAAGGTTTTTATTAAATTAAAGGTTTTTTTTTGTTGTTGTTGTTTTGTTGGTTTTTTTTGGTTTTTTGTTTGTTTGTGGTTTTGGTTTTTTTTTTCTTTTCTTTAACATACTATAATAACTACTACGCAGTTCAACAGTCAGTCATCTCAGAAAGTTCACGAAGGAAATCATCCTCATCATCCTTCTCCAGGTCCAAGTCAATTTCTGCTTCCATTTCCCCTCCTGAGATTTCCGAGATGAACTTTTCAGTGTCATCTTCTACAGCCTTGGTGAGCAGGCTGACCTCCGGCAGGGCTGGAGCAGCAGTCTGGGAAGAAGGAAGACAAAGTCAATGATTTCTCAGGAGATCCTTCCTCTGCAGCGCTTCTCCTTCAGCACTGCTGATCCTGAACCCAACACAGGGGCTAAGGGGCTCCTGAAGGATGTTAACAACCACATGAAGGCTGCAGAGCACCTCAGGTCTTTTTAACAATGCAGCATTAATGGACAAATTCCTTCACACCACAAAGGAATCACAGGGCTGCAGAGCATTGTGCGCACACTGCCATTCTTCCAGCATCCTGCACAAAGCGACTGCTTTGAAAGGAAACCTGCAGAACATTTCAGTTCTCCACACTTTCTACAGGAGTTGTATCTCAGTATCAGCCTGACCAGGACAGCACTGACACTTCTTCCCCTCCTTACCAAAGCTGCTTTTTTAGCTGGAGGCTCCTCTTCTTCAGTGCTCGTTTAAATCAGCACAGTGCTAGAGCTGTTACATACCACATTCTATTTGAGCAACAGAAAGTCATTCCTGTTCCCCTACACAACATCCACCCACAGTCTGATTTCATTGAACACGAAGCCATCGTGGCCTTTTTGTATCCAGCGCTCCCACCTTAACCTCACAAGTTGTACCTGGTGCCAGCAGGGTTACTGCCTCACTGCCAGATACAATCAGATCAGTTCTGAGTTTGAGGAGTGCAAAGCTGTCTGGGAAAGCCATTGAAAGTATCAGGATTGTGAAATATGGCTGCAGCTCTTCACCAAAGGCAGGAAGGTAGGAATGCACTCATGATGGTGGCACATGGTGAGCAGTGAGACACGAGAACATGTGAAGAAATTGTGTCACTGTGTCCATCTTCAGAAGGGACTCACCTCTGCGGGTGCAGAGACAGCTTTGGGAGCAGCCCTGTTCCATTCCACAGTCTTTTCCCCTTCTCTTCCAGGTGCTTTAAAACAAGGAAAAAGAAAATCACTTGGTCAACAGCAAGCATAGAAAGAAACCTGAGTGCCAGTGTTTCCTCCATGTGCTTATTTCCTCACATTCAATAACAAAGAACACGAGAGAGGCGACATCTCGCAGTCCATACAGTATCCAAGCTCTTCCCTCCTTCACATGCTGTCTCTTCACAAAGCCTCTCTCACCTGCCCAATGAATAACTTACCCCCCTGACCTTTGTGACAGAGGTTGGCCCCCATGTTAAGGACTCAATCCATGCTTTACAAACACATTTACATATTAAAACAAGCAACACGCCAAAGATGAAGATAACCTTGGCGTCAACACACAGAACATGCCACACCAAAAACATGGCAGAAAGAAAGTACATGAGAAACTGAATTACAAAACCTCACAGCGAATGAATTCTCCAGAATGAAGCAGGCAGACACCACGGATTCAATGGAAAAACACATGGATGGACATCCTGGCACTTCCTGCCTTTGCATTTGGTAAGAAACAGCCCAGGCAATTCTAAGCAAACTCCATTTGCTTGACAGGGGAAGCACTTCAGCAGAGCAGACAGTGAAACACCTCGTTACCTGCTGGCTTTGCGATCTGCTGCATCCGCAGGGCTTTCTCCTGCTTGATTTCTTCTAAGCTTTTAATATGCATTTCTTCCAATCGCTTGATTTTACGCGGTGGCTCTTCCAGTTTCTTGTTACCAGGCTCAGGTGGAGGGAAAATTCTCTTCTTCTTGCGCTTATCCTTAGATCTCTTCTCAGTAAGAACCTCTTCTACTTTTTGCTTCTCTTCTTCCAGTCGTCTCTTCTTCCAGATCTCCCCTGCTGGCTTGGCACCCTTCTCTGTCATCATCAAGAAAGGAGAAGCATAAGGATTACAAGAAATTACAACGAGAGCTCAAGTTTCCAGATTTGTCATAATATTACAGAATATACGTGTTCCCAACAACAACGCTCCTGAGAAAGAATAAGCAGAAAGCCTAGAGAATCTGTGCAACAAACACCGATGACCATTTACCTCTCCTTGGTGCTCTGTCAACCTCGATCTTCTTCCCCAGCCTTTCTACGAGGCTGCGCTTCAGCGGAAGGCCACTGACATCAGCTACAGAGAGAAAACAACAACATTCCTAAGATAATTCCTTTGGAGAAAGATTTTTACAAGTCAACCACAAACTTTGGTTTCTCCAAGTGTATGTTCTCAAATTCACCTTTCAGCTGCTACACTTGTGTGCCACTTGGAGTCATCACAGACCCACGACACACTTTCCTCCCTCCTGCTTCAGCAGTGCCCTCCCATTTACGTGGAGGCAGCCAAACAGCAGCTCACAAGCAGCCCTTACCTACAGAGGATTTCCGTTTTCCAGGTTTATCAGCAGTATTCGGTTGACTCACAGGCACCTCCCCTAAAACAAAGAAAAACAAACTGCTTATTTGACAGAAACCAACAGAATTACTGTCTTGTGAGCCCATTTCCCACCCAAAACAAATACAACCATAAGACACCACTTTGACAGCCCTGACACAAAATAATATTGCAACTGTAATGCACTCAGGGTAAGTCCCAATTGTAATTTATCCATTCCACTTAGGAGCCACCAAATGGAAGCAAAGGTACTCATCATTACCCTGCTTTGCAGGCAGCATCACAGTGCTGACCAGTGTCCGCACATTCTCCTTCTTAGGCACACGAACAATCTGAGATTTGAGCCGATGAGCAGGAGCTCCTGAAGGTCCTTCTGATCCAAGTGTTTTTATTCCAGCATTCAAACTGTCATCTGGGAACACAGAGCAGTAAATGAGACTGAGGGACAGAGGCACACGCTGAGGACCACAGCTCTGCAAACTGCCTCCTGCTCAGAAGCATGCAGAACAAACCCTGTCAGTTCTCCCCACAGCTAAGAGCACCATGGACCTGATGTCTGTCTGCTGCGCTCCTTTCATCCTTCTGGATATTAAAAGTAGGCTTTATCCCTTACTTTATCCCATCCATATGACATTAGATTCCTCTATCAGCAAATGTGGCTTTCACCACTGGTTGAAAAGATGCACATACAGGCACTTAAACTCCATGCTGTGGCCTCGTCTTGCTCTAATGATGTAAACAAAGGAGTTTACCTTCCTAATCTGAAAGGCACATGAAGTTACAAGGTAGGAACAAGATCATGGAAATAGCTGATTCCATTCAGCAACCCTATGTTCTGTTGTGTTTGTACAATGAATTGCTTTGGAGTTAATTGGCAAGTGCTTCTGATTAATCCTGGAATACCTTGTTTTGTATCAGCATCAGATTTTGTAGTGGAAATTATCTGCAATCCAAGATGGTTTTCTTCAGCTGGTTGCTGGACAGGTGTTTTTGTTTCTTCTCCCTCCTTAGAAAGCTGGTCTGTACAAGCAAAGAAAAAATCAGTCTCTTCAGTTATGCGGTAGGAATTCAATCAGATTATCCACTGCACAAAGATGGCAGGCAAGGCTGAAAACCCACACAGATAAATGCTGAGTCTCCACTTGCCCATCCAAATGGCTTCTCTGTGAACAAAGAAATCCCCCCCTTCACAACATTCATCTCCCTGACACCCAGTAAAAGCTTAAATGCAGGAGAACAACCTGCAAGGCAAAGGCCACAGGAGCAGAGAGAAGCTGAGCATGCAAGATAAAACTGAGGTATCAGAAGCGCACAAAGTTCAGCTCTGAACCTATCTATCAGCTCACAAGTGAACGTTACCTGGCGTTCTTTATGACACTATACCCACCTGTGAGTAATAGAGTTAATCTTTCGTACCTAAAAAAGACAAACTCACTTTGGCTTGGTGGAAAGAAAACCCCATTGAGGTAACGTCCCTTGGTGTGATGGAAGGCACAGTTGGATTTCTGGCAGCCTCCTGGCTGGTTCTCCCAGTAGCAGGAAATCATGCTGCGTTTTTTCTGAAGACAGAAAGGAAGAAGAGCTGATGATAACGTGGACCTAAGATCTGCAAAGGGAGACTGAGCTCCAGATGGTGCCAGTGAGCAGACTGCCACAAAGCAGCACTCAAACACCACTCTGAAGAGTGCGCAGGCTGGGAGCACCAGGCTCACTGAGCTTTCCTAGCATTCTGTGGGTGAGGACACCAGTTTAGAAGGGGTTAAACTAACACACCTTGCAGAATGCTTGTCTGATTGATGTGGTTCTTTAGTATCTGTTGATAGAACACTGTTGGTATCAACTACAAGAATATTCTGCTATGATATACCAATGCCATTGAGCTCTCTTCCCTCTGCTTCCTCCCCTATTCTTAACCGTAGGAACCATCATCATTTCAAAGCAAATGAACCTAATCTGCAAAAGCACATTCAGCCCACCTAAAGAAATGAGAAGTGGGTTTGGTGATAAACTCTGAGGAGCCAACACTCACACTGATCTCCATGTGCCTGAACCTGCAGACATTCCTGAAGCAGCGGCCCTCCTTCCACAGCGTGCAGATGGTTTCATTGCCCAAAGCGGCTTCACAGTGCCTGAAGGGACAGTTGTCTCCCTGTAACCCAATGGAAACCAAGAGAGGAAAATGAAATAGTACAGCCTGAGAACTGGCCATGCTTTCAGCTCATTTTTAGCGAGTTGCTCTATTGTACAATGCAATTAGTTATGAAGTTTGCTGAAGACCAGTAATACTTCTACTTATTCTACCCATTCCTCTTAACTTCAGAACTGAAAGAAAGAAAAAATGAAGGAAAAAACCCAAGCAGACCTTTTTACAAGTGGAATAGAAGTAGAAATAGCAATCATTTCCTTTAATCGACATGCTGGACGAGCGCACAGAAGCGGTTCTGGTCTCGGGGATCTCTGTGCAGCTCTTCCTGTGCTTCTCAAAGAGCTGGCTCGTGCTTCCTTGGACTGAAAGTCTTCTACAGTCTTGATCAGTGAAATCTTCTTTTGAAAAGGAACCCTAAGCAAAACACCAAAAAGCAGAAAAGAATGAGGAATGCCCACCCGTCTTCCCAGCTTTGTTCTCTTCATTCAATCAGTCTCTCAGGAGCAGTTGTTTCAAAACATTGCCCTCCTCAACACTGGTCAAACTCTAGTAACATCACCCTGACTCAGCACGGAGCCCCTGGGCTGCACGGCTGCAAGCCCTCCAATGGAGCCCCTCCTTCAACACCACGAGTGACAGCAGTGAGTAACCCCAACACATTTGTCTGACCGCTGCAGGTCTTCAAGCTCACCCACCTGGACAACCTCAGCAAAGACAGCGATCTTCAAAGCTTTGCAGTTCACTTCTCCTGTAGGCTGAACCAACACTGAATCCGTCAATTAAGAATAATGGGGTAGGAAGAATTTTCCTCCTCACTTTGCCTATGTCAAATTCTGTAAGTTGGAATTTCTGGTCTTCAAGGATTCTTCACCTACGAAGAAAACACTAAAACCTTCCCCTGTCTTTGTTACTTGTACAGCAAAAGCATGACAGTGCGTATCGATACACAAATCCACACACATGTGCCTGAATACTGTAACTCAGCACTGCATGGAGCTGCAGCACGTTCTGCTCAGCCACAACAAGGGTTTGGGTCGGTTTTTTTTCTTTTCTGATGTAAGAATCAAATATTTTGATATTTTAGATTTGTTTTGTTGCTTTTTTTTTTTAAGGTATCAAATGCAGTAAAACCTACAACCAGGACAGACAGAAGATCAAATTCAAGTGATTCGGAACTCTATCATTAAAGTGCTGCACTTTTCTGTGCTAAGCATTTCCTACAGTCAGTAAGGAAAGGCTGGAACCTTTTACTCACACAAACACTAGTGAATTTTCCAAAAAATAATTTTTTTTTTCAGGGAATTTTCCCAAATCTAAACTAAAGAGAGGAGAAGTCGGGTTCTCAAGTTAGTTGCTGGACTGACTGCATGACAAAGGGAACAAAAACAGCAGTTAAGGATAAAGTTTCCTTCCCTCCTATAATACTGATAGAAATGCTGCCTTTTTACCTTTAGTACCTTCACAACAGATTCCTCTCTGGCAGATTCCTACGATCCTAAAGACCTCAATGCTGCTCAGCACAGACACCGGGCACCAACTGCCACTGGACTCTGCACCGTGGAACACGCACACAGCTCAGCACTTCTGTTCTCACAATTGGAAGGGTTCTAGAATCTAGAACCGCCTCATCAGATACTTGTGACCTCCCTGACTCCAGCCCTGGTGCACGCAGGCACCACCTGCCCAATACCCAACATCTCCCCCCTCTTTATCATCTCCAGCCCCTGTAAAGGTTCCCCCGCGTACTCCCTGTTACTCCAAAGGTGATTCGCACATTTAAGGCTATTCCGCAAATGATTCAAACATTAAACATATGCTAAAAACAATTAAGCTGTCATAAATACATACCAAAGTGATGCAGCTGTAGTGCCTACAATCCTGAAAGCACACAACAGCAATCTGCCTAACAATTGTGAAATGCTGTATGGCAACACTTAGTCAACTTGTAGAGAACGGTGCATTCAAGTTCAAGATAACAGCACAGTACACAATGGAGTTACAACTTCTCCAGGTTCAATGTAACACTATTGTACAGAATCTTTGTGGCAATCCAGTTCTGTCCAGTGTGCATTATAATGTCACACTCCATAACCAAATAACAAGACAAAAACATATTGGCTGTGCAGAATCCTTCTGAATGTCCACCACTGGGGGATTATCCAGGAACAAGGTCTCCCCCGCTCACGAACTATCAGTCCGGCATGAAGGCTGGATTCCCAGTTCGGACCTTCAGGAACATTTGGATCAACGCAGTCTCATGTGCCGTTACCAGCAGCCGCTGCCCAGTGCTGACGTCAAATCACTGGCTGCACTGGAGACATTAACCAAGGAGACATTGACCAAAACCGGTGCTGAGATGTTCGGATCCTCACGGTGCACAGGATGGCTCGTCATTTGGTGCCAGCTTAACCCAACGTGCCGGCAGCCAGCAGGGCCCACTTGGGGTCCCGACACAGACGTGTTTCCTGCCCATGACGAGGAGTGGCATAGGGTCTGGGAGCCATGGCCCTCCGTCGGGTCTGATCAGGACCTGACCTATTGGTGTCCATTCGGTCAGCTGATGGTCTCCCATCCGATTCTCTCACGCAGGAGGAGAGCGTGTGGGCACAGCTCAGGCCCCTCCAGCCCTCCCCCCTCTTTAAGCGCACAAAGACGCCCCTTCAAGGTCTGATGTGCACACTCCATAATAGCCTGGCAGGTGCTGCTGCCGGGAATGCTGAAGATATGCTTAATGCCCCAAGCTGTGCACCAGCGTCATGCATTTCTATATGCTGGGTCATTGTCAGTCTTTAACTCATGAGGTACACCCATGACAGTGATGGCCATGCACAACGCTTTTATGTAATGCATGGCGGTCTGTCCAGATTGTGCCACAGCCCAGAGAAAACCATTGCATGTGTCAGTTGTGACATGCAAGTGACGGAAACACCCAAACTCTGGGAAGTCTGTGACATCCAGCTGCCAAACCTCATTTGGTCTCAAACCTCTGGGGTTCACCCCTGCAGGAAACAGGTTAGCCATAACTCCCGCTCCTCCTTGGCCGATTCAGTTAACTTTCTAAGAGCACCAAGGGTGGGTAGCAGCTTCTGCGCCTCTTCGTCCCCTGCAAAAGCTCACAGAACTCCATGCTGGCTTTCTCTAATGCTGACCAACTCACACAGTGAGAAGCTCCGTCAGCCAGACCTCTCCACGTTATCCACATAATAAGCAATTGAGGTCCTCATCACACACTCTGTGTCATTTCTTGTCAGCATGTCCTGTCCCATCCCTGGCTCTCCAGCAGGACTGTAATGCTGGGGTGAGCAACACTGGGCACTGTCAGTGTGTTTTTCTTGCAAGCATCTTCCAGGGAAATACGTGCAGGCGTTCCCCACTCTTGGCTGTATCTCTGCAGTGCTGGGTCCTGTGTGAGCAGAGTTCTCTGCCCCAGAAGCCAAGTCACTGCTGTGCAGAGCTCAGCCTCGGGGTGAATGTGCTCCTGAGTTTGTCCCAGTGCAAGGACAACCTTCTCATTGCCCTTTAGGTGCACCTCTGGTGCTGATGGGTGCTCTGCTCTCAGCAACCACTGGATACACGGCTCCAGGCGCGTGTGTGCTTTGTCGCCTTGAGCTGTTTGCTCTGATCGCATCTCACCCTGGGGAGCCGGGATTTCCCTTTGGTCTCGGTGTCACTTCGAGACCAGTAGCAACACTAGGGGTCAGAGGAGAGCTGCTGAATGTGTGAGCAAAGCTGCTAATTGAGAAGGAGATCGCACGCGTGTGACTTCGAAACCCGAATTAATGAGCTTACCTTCACCCTCCTGACTAATGCAGACCTCATGCAGCCCTGGGCCTGCCCTTCTCCAGCCTCCTGCCTTGTTTTGCCTACTCATAGGAAAAGATTTAGCATAGCTCAGAGCCCCAGGCAGCACTTGGAATGCCAGCAGGAAAGAGCTGCTGGTGTCCACATAGCTCAGGACTGCAACAGTGGGGCTGCTGGACCTCAGTGTTCTGAACACTCTGATGTGGAAGTGATTGGCAGATGCTGTGGCCGGAGGGATGAGGTGCCTGCAGGGCATCCCTTGGAAGAAGGTTTGGTGAGGATGGATCCTCTGAGCCAGCATCGGGGACAGGGTGCTGGGTGCAAATGCCAGTGCTGCCCCCTGTCATCCTTTTGTTTTTAAAAGGAGTACAGCTCCGTTTCCAAATGTTGCCAACCACAGGCTGGCTGGCAGCTTGAAGGAACTGCCATGAAATTGGTCTAATGAAACGTTCCTGGCAGAGCTTCAGGATGGAGAAAGTGCAGTTTGTCCTCAACTGAGCTGAGGTCCAATGAGCTGAGTTTCCTGGCTCAGAGCAGAGGCCGTGAGCATCATGTCTCACAGTCTGTGTCACCTGGGCAGAGCCGTTAGGCAGGGGCTGCTAGTGGGGAGATGCCAAGGTTTAACATGAAGATGATTGCTCAGATATGCCTGAGTTCAGATGGAGGGGCCCATTGCCCTACCAGGAAGTGGAAGATGCTTGGGGGTGAGGCAGCTCGTGCTTTCCCATGCCTGTAGGACCTTACAGTGCTGTGCCTTTCCACATACCTACCCCACCTTCTTTCTTTCCCATGCAGGGGGCATCATTAATCCAGTGGGTGGCACCAAGAATGCCCGGACAGCCCCACTGCAGTGCGTCTCTGTGGCAGAAGGACACACCAAGCCTGTGCTCTGCCTGGATGCCACCGATGAACTGCTTTTCACTGCCTAAAAAGGTATATGTTGGACAGAACAGGTGTGGGGGCTGCTGGCTTTTTATGCGCTATTCTCATAGATCTCCCCAGGCTGGCGTGGGGAATTGGGGTGCATGGCAGGGATGGCTCCTTCTGGGCTGCTCCCCTGTCCCTGCCTTCTGATGTCCAGGTGCTGGAGCAGGCTGGCTCCATTGCCCTGGAGAGGAGCTGTGGGTGGTGGGAGGCAGCGCTTGGGAAGGAGTCGGTGCCTCCACGCCACGGAGGAACTCCCCAGCCCAACTCTCTCAGGCACGTTCTTCTTCCTACAGACCGGAGCTGTAAGATGTGGAACTTGGTGACAGGTCAGGAAATTGCTTCCCTCAAGGGTCAGCCAAATAATGTTGTTTCCATCAAGTACTGCAGCCACACGGGGTTGGTGTTCACCGTGTCAACGTCGTACATCAAAGTACGGGGACATCTGGGACTCAGCGCACTGCATCCGCACCCTGACGTATGTAGTGGGAAGAGTGGCTGTGGGGGACTGTGGGCAGCTCTGGCTTTGCAGAAGATGGTGTGAGGAACTCCTGTGGTCCCACAGGCTGTAAACAGAGCCCAGCTGTTTTAGGATCAGTGCCTACAGCTGTAGGAAACAGGGAGGCTTAGGGAGATCTTGGAATGGAATCTGTGGGGACCCTCTGCAGCAAAGGCTGAAAGGAAAGGACCTGGAAGAGCTTTTCAGCCCTTCCTGGGGGTGGCAAAGAGCACCAGCAAGAAGGGATGGGGATTTTCTTTTTTGCTTCAACTAATATGCCACAGGAAGACGACCACATTAACCCAGCTGTATTTGTTGTTGTTGTTTATCTACAGCATGAAGCATTTCACTTGGAAAGTCTCTGCTGCCACTCATCGTCCAACAGACTTAAAGCACAGCACTTGGCATCTAGCAGTGCTGTGAAGGGTTGGAAAGGCAGCGCATCATTGTGCTGAGGGCCAAGAGATGGTTCAGACAACAGAAGCATTTGTCCACATTTCTGACATGAAGGCTGTCGCCTCCCGATCCGGCGACAAATCAAGGCTGCTGTGTGAAAGTACCGTGCCTCCGCACATGGGAACAGACGGGACTCACACACAGCGTGTAGCACCGAATGTACCAGCTTAATGCCACGCCACAAACCTACCCAATACCCAACAGGGGGGACCAGTCAATGCTGCTCATCAGCCATCAACCCCAGATGCTGGAGAAGGCAGACCATGTTGTGGTGCTGGAGCATGACACGATGGCTGAGATGGGGACACCCACCGAACTGAGGACCCGCAATGGACCCTTGTAAGAGGCCATGCTTTTTACATTACTGTCTCAAAGTTTGCTGAAATGGACAAGTTCAGGCAAGTCCTGACCAAGGTTCCAGGACTGAGACACACAGGAACCAAGGTTCGAGAAATCCCTTTGTTTAGGAGATGGACAAGTCGGGGAGCTACCAAAGGGAGATAAGATACTGATTAATGGCCCTTAAGTGGTCTTTTGTGTTGGCCTATCTCAAGGAAGATGGCCATCTCTGAGGACTAATGTCCCTCAAGTGGTCTTCCATGTTGGCCCATCTCAAGGAAGATTGACAACTCTGAGGAAATCACAGGACTCTGACCTGAGCGGTCCCGAAATGTCTCGAAGGCTGGAAAGAAGGATAAAAAGGGCACGGACAAACCCCAAATTTGAGGTTTTTTGACACCAGATGCCTCACTATGGAAACAAGGATGTTTTCTGTCATCAGATGCCTCTCTACGCGAGCGCCTGCATGCTGAAGAAGATGCCTGCATGCTGAAGAACCTTTGTGGGCATCTAGGTATCTGACCTCAGATTCCTCCACCGTTGTCCTACTGCTGCCTATTATCTCTTCTGGGATTGCTGCTCGAGACTCTGCTCTGAGGGACCTCGCTGCCCAAGACTCCACTTCCTCAGACCTCGCTATTCTGACCATCTTCTCTGCTTTTCATCGATCTGTGGCCTGCTACTTCGCTGCTGCTCTCCCCTACGCTTATTTTGCCCCGGACCAACGTTAACAACGTGCTATGGGACGCAGCTGCATTCAGGAGGTGACTATTCCCCGCTTTAACGTAATTCTTGCTCTTTTCTACCTTTTTCTATCGCCTACTTCCCCTTCCCCATCACCCTAATTTTGGCATTTGTCCCTCTCCCTTCCCCATCTCCTCAACTGTCTATTATTTCCAATAAACTGGAATCAACTGTCTATTATTTCCAATAAACTTGAATGTATTTCCAATAAACGGATCAACATTTGAATGTTCTTCTTCTTAATCTCACCCGGGCATAACATATCAAAAGAACCTTTGCCTCACTCCTAAATTGAAGCGAGACAACCCTACAGCCGGCTGCTGCAGCACTGAGGACCACAGGGCAGCTGGAGTGGGATGCGATGGGACATGGGGAGCTGTGGCTGTCTCCGCTCCCCGCTGCAGGATGGGAAGAGTGGGATGCTCTGGGATTGGTATGGAATAAAGTGGAGATGTTTTGTAGAGGAGCAGGTTGGGATGGGGGGTGTGGGCAGCTCAGCCTCAGTGCATGGTTGGTTATGGAAGCTGGGTGTCTGCCCTCAGAATGTGGCTGTGGCAGCACTGTGGGTTATGGGGGGGAAGCACAGCTCAGCCCAATACTAGATGAACTTTCCAGTCATGTCTTCATGCCAAAGCGGTGCAGATAGCACAGGGAGTGCAAAGGGGAGGAGGAGAGCAGCAGTGTGAAATGGAGCAATGGGCAAAGAGTGTGGGGTGGGGGGAGGAGGGATGAGGGGAGGTCCCCTCATCCACCCCAAAACCAAGCACGGCACAGAGCAGAATGCGCCGCAGGCTGAGCACAGAACAGCCCAACACTTTATTTCACAAGAAGCAGCACAGGAAAAGCATAACAGCATAGGTAGCAGAGGGAGATGTGAGAGGTAGAGGGGATGGGGCTGTGTTCATCACCGACCCCAAATGCTCGTGTGGCCAGTTGGCCCCTTGCAGGCTGAAGCACAGCACTCAGACGGTTTGGTTACTTCCTGTGTGAAGAAGAAGAGATGGTGTCCCATAGGGCCACGTTCACATCCCAGCCCTCAGCTCCCTGCAGAGTCCCAGCCCAGCCCTGGTGCAGCACCACAAGGAGCACAAGGAGCACAGGGACCCCTTCCAACCCCCAGCCCCACACCGCAGCTGTGCTCGAGTTGCTGGTTCCACCTTCCTGGCCTGTAAGGTAAGAAGAGCCATTGTCTCAGCCCAGTTTGTAGGAGGGAGGCAAGGTTCTTTGATATGCGTATACCTGGTGCGGGATTAAGAAACAACGGTTCAAACATTGGTCCGACCAGTTTATTACAAGACTTTATCAGGGAGATGGGGAAGGGGAGGACGGACGCTATTATGGTGTAGGGTGATGGGGAAGGGAATGCAGTAAAAATATGAAATAGAAGCAAGGAGTCTCTGTAGGAAGCAAGAGGGAGATATTCACCACCATGGATCCATCGAGGTTTGTAGTTCAGTCATTGGTCTTCAGTCGTGGTGGGTCGTCAGGCGTTGTTCTGTTAATGGTGACCACGATGACAATTTCCAATGGTAGCACCAACTTATTTATATGTCCAAAGTGGTCAAGTCAGCTCTCTTTGGAGTGACAGCTCGAATCCAAAGTAGTTGAGTCAGCACTCCTTGGAATGGAAGCTTCTGGCTCTGGGATCTTAGCAGAAATTCCTTTGTTCCCATCTTCTGAGCCTTGCCAGCAGATAAGAGGGAGCAGGGATACCCATCCGCATCCTGTTTTTCACAGGGCACGATGGCTTCATTACCCAGATTTCCCACACCAAGCTGGAGCTATTTAGTCCCGAGCCAGATCTTCCGCTCATAAACAGTCCTGAGCACTCTTCTGGAGGCAAACAGCTCTGAAGGAAGGTGCTTTCAAATATTCAAATACCCAAAAAGTGATATTGATTGTCACACGGTAGCACCCATTACTTGCCACTTCAATAAATCATTGAGAGTCTTCTCACAAGAAACACCTCAGGAAGCAAGCTTGGAGCCAGAAAACAAGGAAGGACTCTCACAGCCATGACCCCCAGCCCTGTTCTTGCTGTGGGGCATGGAGCAGCTTTGAGCACCAGGAAGGGGAACCCTGGGAGAAAGCGGGGACCCCAATGCTGCCCTGGCACTGGGCAGAGGTGGGGGACAGCGCTGCCCTCATCACTCACTGGGCGCCGTGTTGTAGCCTTTCTCCTTCTTCCCTGCAGACAGAGAGATGCATCAGCACAGGTTCACATCACAGCCAGGCTGAGGGCTCCTGTGGGAGCCTCAAATCCCCCCACAGCCCCCACTGTCCTCCTACACCCCTCCACTTTTACCTGCATGGCGTCTGTAGATGATGAATCCAACGCCAGCCATGATGGCAATGGCCACAACGGCGACAACCACCCCCACCACGTTGGGCACCAGGCTGGACTGTGACTGCTCTGGGGGAAGGCAGGGCTGTCAGCAGGGGAAGGGGCAGCCCAGAGCCCCCCAGCCCCACATCCCCTCACTCACCTCATGAGTAGAGGCTGGGCTGGGGCAGGCTGGCGTGCTCCACGCAGCACTGGTACTTGTCCCCGTGCGGGGCACGTACCTCCGACCGGAGCTGTTGTAGTGCACGAAGATTTCGCCATCCACGTACCCCACTTCAAAGAACCAGGGCTGCTCGGGGCCAGATTCCGTCATCCCTATTTCAAAGTACTGCATGGAGTGGAGCTCTGCGGGGTCGGAGCGCGGCGACCCCCCCTTTTTTATTAATTAGCAAGCTACTGCCTATAGAATAACAACACTACTTATATTAATAACATAACCATTATAACTCAATCAAGACCTCGATTGACAATCCTCTAGAAGTGAAAAAAGAGACAAGTCAAACACAGCATAACAACATTACTGTTAAACCTACTAAAAAGAACAAACTCGTTTGCTCTGCAACCTAAGTTTCTGCAACCTGGAAATAAATCCATGAGGGTCCCATTGTGTTCACATGTCACTAGTTAGGAAAAGTCTTCAACTTTCATATACTCTGATATATTGATTTTAAATGGCCACTAACTATTGTGCAACAAATGCTTTTAGGATGCTCATAACCATGCCTTTGAGCTAATAATTGATAATTGAACTTTATGAAGTTGCATGTCAGATAGAACCAGTTTTAGAGGACAAATGTGCTGGAGTATCACTAGGGGCATTATTACTTATTGACCCTTGAGAAACAGCAAACCGTGTTGGTGGTGGCTGCGACAGGCGGTGCCAGCAGGGCCTTCCCTGCTTCAAAGTGCGCCTTTCCTCTCTCACCCATCACAGATTCTCTCCTGCATTCAGGGTCTGAAGGATTTCTTCCAGTTGTACACCATATCCGCATGGCCAGTGCGTGATACAGAGCCCAGGTGGAACAGCTGCCTGGAAAACAGAATAAACTATCAAATTTAGTTCTATTAGTATGCACTTTTGTCTCAAGTGATGCATGGTCATATTTTTAAAATCCCAATTAGTTGGGTGTAAGAGACGTATCCATTCTACAATACAGGGTCATCCCTTTGCCTGGGATTCCTTTCCAGGTTTTGTCTTTGCAAATTAAGAAAAGCTAATTAATAGGCTAATAACATCATGAGTGAGCAGTACTAACATACTAAAAGAGCTATTCCCATAGATTACAGCACTGATTACATCAAATCCTTTCTTTAACACACATTTGATCTATGGATAATGCCTAAAATTCTAATTCTTGAGACTGCATTGGTAACACTGAAAATCACACACTATGTCAAACCATTACTAATATTATTTATAACACCGCAAGTTACAAAGCAATTCCACTAGGAAAGAAACACACAACACAGTTACTATAAAGGCTGGATGCTATTTTCTGCCTTGAGATGAGACCAACAACGTATTCTGGTGGTGTTAGTAACAACCGCACAAGATTAGAAGTGTCTAGTGTCATATGAGTATCCTCAGTGAAAATCCATTGAATGATTTGCTTAGAAGCTTCAGATCGTTTCCCATAGTCAGTCACAGTCTTACCAGCCTGCTGTAACAATTTCCAATGATGCACTTCCCACCGAGCAGCTCCCTGCTGATCGTCTATCAGCGGGCAAGCGAGCTGAAACACAGCTTGACACGGTCCCTCCAATATCATGCCTCTAATGACTCCAGACCAACGCAAAGGTGGAGGATCGCTACATGTGGGGGGGAATCACATAGACAGGGGCTGTAAAGACATCGGTGAAACGCTCAAAGAGACTGATGCCTCCTTCGTACGCAGTTCTAAGTCCTGCAGCTCCTCAGTTAATGTTTTATTATGTTCCTCCAACGCTTTCTCATTCCCACCATTATCCGAGTCGCTTTCACTCTCAGGAGCTTCTTGCTGCTCTGCACACCCCTCAGCCCCCCCCACCGCACCTTCCTCACCAGCCAAAACCGGATCTGCCAGAGACGTTGAAGAGGTCGAGGACGGGGGATTATTCGAGGCTTCTGCGGCAGCCCTGACTTGTGAGGCTGATGAGCAAACAGAGTACGAACCTCCTGGTAACAGGGAGTCAAGCTCTGACCCTGACTGAGCACTAGGTCCGTATAGAGCTTGTACCACAGCAGCAGCAATCTGCCGCTCGGCTTGCATATTCTTCAGTGTATTTATTTTGTATTCCTTATTTTTGGAGATAACAAAGTCCTACATATGGTCGACTATTTCTCGACATTCGGCTACAGTGAACATCAGTGCCACCTCCTGAAGGTGTCCATTCATATGAGCCCATTTTACCAGCTCGGATATGCATTTAGGAGATACCTGCTCCCCTCTCTTAGAGAGAATACATTTGAGCAGTTCCTCCACAGCTTCCCACAACATCGTGGCTTGCAGAGAATGGGATGGTACCCCGATGAGAGGTGAGTGCCAACCCCCCCCCCAGTTCTTTATTGCCCCCGCACCGCGCTGTTAGAGAGGGGAGGTTCTTTGTTCCTTCTCTCCCTGGGTTTGTTCCCGCTGTCACCGAGTGAGCTCTAGAGAGAACTCCGTGACACAAACTCATTGCAAAGTCTAAGCTAGAAGAAGCGTCACCTCAGTGTATCCCAGAAAAAGAACAGCGTTGAGATTTTAATTGGTTTTGGTTTTTTGTTTTATTGAGGGTGGGTTGTTTTTTGTTGTTTTTTTAGGGTTTTTTTGGGGTTTTTTTGTCTTTTTTTGGGGGGGAGGGTAGGGGGGTGCGAGGGGAAGGGAGAGGGAGGGGACAGTTGTTTGGTTGTTTTTCATATACAATAAAGCTATGCAGTTCCGCTGTCAGTCGCCTCAGAGAGTTCCCGAAGGAGCTCAACCACATTCTGCTCAACATCGAGTTGTTCCATTGAGTGGAACAATGGTAGTCTTGCAGATGGAGCAATGCAGGAATTCTGACAGGATCTCCAGGTGTATCCAGTTCATCATCTGAAAGCTCCGCAACCAAATTGGAAGGGACCAGTCCTCTTGTGCCATCTGTCAGCTCTCCCTGAAACCAGCCATTCTCACCCACATCTCCAAAGACATTACGCATTGTCCGGCAGTCAGAGGAAGCTCGTTTTCTGGGTCCTCATTAGGACCCTCAACAGGAATGTAGCTGTGTCGAGCTAAGAATCTTCAAACTGCTGGTGATACCTGTCCTGGAGAATGCAGGATGAAGGACAAAAGCTCTGCTCTCACATTCAGGGCCATCCTCTGACAGAAGGCAGCACTCAGGACTGTTCCCAAGGATCTCTTTCATGGCTTTGAGTTCAAGCTCCAGGTCTTCCAGATGACCTTGAAGACTTCTGGCCTCTTCAATGGCAGAATGGAACGGACTGGAGCTATTACGGAGACTCTTGTTTGACTGGGTCAGAGTCTGTCTCGTTGCCTTCCCCAGCTCCATCTGCTGCTTCTGCTGCTCTCTTTTCCCTCTTGCGCGCTCTGTGAGAATGAGTTTCAGAAAGCACTACTCACTGACAGGAAATAAGGGGAAACTTGAAAGACTTTGCAACCTAAGTCCTGGCAGTGTATTGCCAGCGGCTGATTTGGCCGTCCAGGATCCTGGCACCACAAATGCTTCAATGCCAAATGCAGCAATAAGGTGTTCTGGGGAAAGGCCAACTCACAGGTAGTTTTTGAGCACCCATATCACAGTACCAACGGCCAGCACCAGCGCAGGCAGCAGCATCGCTGAGACCGTCACCGGAATGCGGCGCTTCCGCACAGATGTGTGAGCAGCAGCCTCTGTGCTTTTGCCTGTGTTCATCCCTGGAAGAAATGAGACAATGTCCCACGTTACCTTCAGCTGCGCTACAGATAATCTCTCAGTGTGCTTCATGGACCCAAGACGTCATTTTGTCAGTGGGTGCCTCCGTCTCTGGTGCCGAAGCACCGGAGGACAAGAAGGATTGCTTCCACCTCTCGTTGGGTACGAAGAGGCTGCACAGGCACTACCCGTGTCCTCCTCTGGGCCGAGAGCTGGGGCTGTACTCTGGGGTCTGGGCTTGGTCTGTGGGGAGAGCTACAGAGCAGAATCCCTCATGCTTTTCCCGGCATGCGTGTCCTGAGCTCTCCTGTGGGACGCCCCCCAGGCTGAAGGTCAGGCTTCAGCCAGCACAGAGCACAGCCAGAGCCAGCCCAGGGGAGAAACACTCCTGCTTCTTTTACATGTGCTCTATGCTCACACGCTCAGGTCTGGCTGCTGACCTGGTGTGCAAGAGCTGGCAGCAAGAGCCTGCAGGCACGCAGTGACTCTGGTTTGTGACACCGTATGATCATGGGACAGAAATTACCTGGCATGCTGGTTGGTGCTGCCTGCATTCCTCTGTCCGGGATGGGCAGTGTGGGATATCCACCTTCCTGGAGTGCATCCGGGACCGGCAGTGTGGGATATCCACCTTCCTGGAGTGCATCCCGCTCACTTTGTTGGTCCGTTCCTTTAGAAAGAAAGCAGGGCAGTAGGAGTGGGATGTCACGTGCCCTCATCAAAAACTGAGCTTCTCCAATCCCGAGCTCAGGTAAAGTCCAGGCCCCCCACCCCCAAGTACACTGTGAGCCCCTCTGTTACCCAAAGGCATTTGGGCCCTCCCAGCTATTGGACAATGCTGACTCCCTCACACCTCTTGAGGAATCAGCTCCTGTGCAAGGCCCTCACATTCTGTGCTGTCACCAGCCCATCACAGCCAGGTAGCTGCAGGCTGAAATCCAAGCTCTAACACACAGTCCAAGCCTTCAGAATTAGCATCTCCACCTCATTTCCAGCATTAGCAAAGGCAGCCAACCCTGCTCGGGATGCTTCTCCTGCCTTGAACTTGCTCAGCTGCACGGAGGGCTTTGGATGAACAGAAGCACAGCGCTTGCCACTTGCTGCCATCTGGGTGCCAACGACTGCACAAAGCAGCTCTGACAAGTAATGGTTGTGCTGGGGGAGCACCTGCCTCTGGGTCTTGGCTGGATGCAGACCATCTGGCAGCAGACCAGCTCTGGTGCTTGACAGCACCTGCAAGGTGATACATGGAACATGGCTGCAGCACGGCTCTGACCCATTCCTTCCTGCTGTGCAGGCTACAGCCTGCCCACACCTGCATATCACACCTCAGCTTCCCAGGTCCCACAGTGAACAGACTGAAGTATACCCACCACGCTCTGCCTTCTCCATTTCCTTCAGCAGTCGCTTCAGGAGACGGGATGAGCCCTGAGAGTATTTTCCTCGTTTGGATTCATCCTCTTCTCTTTCCGGACCTTAACAGAATGTATGAAGTTAAATATCACGTGCATGAAGTTTTGAAGATCAGCGGCGAGTCAGCCAAGTCAGTGAAGACAGAGTACTCACTGCTGGGATTCCAGCTGGGCTCCAGCACAGGAGGAAACCGATGACCAGGCAGGGCCCACACTGGGGGCACTTCTGCAACCAAAGACCCATGAAAAGTTTCAGTCACACACTGCAACATCAACTGAGTAGCAGAGCGTACAGGGGACTGTGCCATGAAATGGCACTGAAACGGGCAGCAAAAGCTCTCTAAAGAATTTCAAAGCTATGACGTACCTGCGCGATCCGACATGAGTTTCAGTTCCAGATCTCAGAGAGGAAGCTGGATCAACTCCTCTAGTCAAATCTGCAAATGAACACAGGACAAAGCAACTGCTACTGAGCATCCCTTCAGCCACAAGGTCGCAGGATGCAATTAAAGCCAGGGATTCCTTCACAACACTATTCTCTCCCTTCCGCACAGGGAAACAAGGGGCCTGGGAGAGCAGGAAGGATGCAGATAAGGAGTGAGACCTCACGGAAGTCATCAGGCAAGGAGGAGAATAGATGTTGTAAATACCAGAAGAGGAGTTGTATCCCCCTGATAAGAACAAGAGGGGGTCTGCATGCTAAACAACTATTGAATATGTATCAGAATTCCGAGAAATCATTGACTATGTATGAGATGTACCTATATCTGTCACGATTTTACAAGTCCATGTGCAAGTTTGGTGGAGCTATCCCCCTTGCACCCAGCACTGGAATAAACATACCTGCTTTATAACCCATCTATGTGTTATAGAGTTTGATTCCGCAAGTCACTTACACCCCATATTTTCCCTAACAGCCACACTGGGTTATCTGGATTCGTTACATTTATCCATTGTTGCTGGCAGATGTTTCTCTCTCTCTCTCTGTCTTTAATCCCCACACAGCCCATCTTCCCAACTGTGGGTTTCGGTTAGGAGGTATGCACCCATAGGGTCCATGCCCTACTTGTAGATATTTATCCTGCCCAGCCCCAGGTGCCCAATTTGAGGCAATAGTTGCACATCCCTAATAGGCACAGTAATATGAGCCTGGGTGGTTACAGTATCCCCTCCCTAGGTTTGAGCTTAGGCAAAAATAGTAACCCTTTTGGTTTAGACTGGGCTGTATAGGTACCAGGTCACACAGGGATGTAAGGAAGCTTGGTGTGGGTGGCGTTGTGCTGCTATACAAAATGTGATCACTGTGAGAATCCCCAAGTACCAATGGATACCCCTAAGGCCCATCTTTCCCCACAATTCACTCCTCTGCCTCACTCGTCAACTGGGTTGCAACCAGCTACGAGGGGTTTTTTTAGTTCTTCTCAGCAGCAGTAGTGTTCTTCAGGGGAAGCCTTTACCTGGAATACCCATTGGGCTTGTCGCAGTGTGAGTTTCAGGTCGTCACTCCCGGGAGCTACCTCCCACTTCTCGTCACCGATGGGTCCTTTAACACGGCTGGCATGAGTCCATCCTCTCTCTGCGGTTCGAATAGCTGTTTCTGCAGTAAATAAAACAACATAGGGACCTTCCCCTTGTGGTGTTAGTGTAGCTTCTTTCCAAGTTTTTATTAGGACCCCATCCCCCGGCTGTATCCTATGGATTGCTATCTCCAATGGGGACTGCTGTGCAATCAGATCCTTCTTGTAGTTCCTTGCACCCACTCATTAATTGTATAAGATTTTAATTGATCATCTTGTAAATGGGGGTGACCAAGAGGTATTTCAAGATTACAGGGCATACCATACAGCATTTCAAAAGGTGAAATTCCCAGATCAGTTCTGGGCTTCACACATATATTTAACAGAGCTAACAGCAAGCATTTTATCCAAGATGTCTTAGTTCCTATCATTAATTTTCTAAGTTGTTTTTTAATTTCCCCATTCATTCGTTCTACTTTACCAGAGCTCTGAGGGTGCCAAGGAGTATGATATTCCCATTTAATCCTTAGAATTTTCATTGTGTCACGTGTAACCTTTGACACAAAATGAGCTCCCCTGTCAGAATCTATTGCTTCTCTAATTCCATATCGAGGAATTATATTTTCTAATAGTACCTTCACTACTGTTTGTGCTGTAGCCCTTGCCGTAGGGAATGCCTCAACATAGTTTGTAAGATGGTCTACAATCACTAATAAATATTTATATCTCCCAGTTTTAGGGAGTTCAGTAAAGTCCAACTGGATCCTTGCGAAGGGTCGATAAGCCAATTCTCGCCCTCCTGGGATTCTTTTTCTCATATTCTTTGCATTCACCCTCCAGCAAGTCATATGTCCATTAACAATCCCCTTTGCTATGTTATATACCCCTGTACACATAGAATTATTGGCAAACTGATCCACTAAGGCCTGAGTACCCCAATGTAACGTGGAACCTCCGTAACACCCTCATAGCTACTGATTTTGGGGTTTCCCTTCGTAACACGGCGCCTGGTGGCCGCTGTGCTCGGGAGAATAAAAGCAGCTCGGACCGCCCCGCCCGCCTGCACGGGACCCAAGCCGCCCGGCGACCCATCAGGACGGCCTGGACCCGGAAGCGGACCGGACCGGCGGCGG
>NC_140688.1:4332500-4377500 GCF_054131305.1 Coturnix japonica | reverse complement strand
CCCTATATGGGATCAGGGCCCTATATGGGATCAGGGCCCTATAGAGGAGCACGGCCCCATAAGGGAGCATGGCCCTATAAGGGAGCACAGCCCTATATGGGATCAGGGCCCCCTATGGGATCAGAGCCCTATAAGGGATCACGGCCCTATATGGGAGCCGTGGTGCGACTCCATGGGGCTGCCGGCCCTGCTGAGGGCTCTGCTGCGGGAACGGAACCATAGGACCGGACCGAACGAAACGGACCGAGCCGGGACGGGACAGAACCGGGCGGACCAAACCGGGACGGCAGGTATGGGAATGGGGGGGGGGGGGCAACGGCAGGGGGGGCAATGTGACCGGGGGGTCACCTGGGGTCAGTGTCACTGGGGTCGCCATCATGGGGGTGTCACCGTATGGGGGGGGTCACCTGGGGTCACCATTACTGGGGTCACTGTCATGGGGGGGGAGGGGGGTCGCCATAATGGGGGGGTCAACATAATGGGGGTCAACTGGGGTCATTGCCACTGGGGTCACCATATTGGGGGGGGTGTCCCCATCCCTGGTCGCCATTTGCCATGTTCCACCATGTCTGTGTGTGTCCCCAGGTGTGTCGGTGTCACCACGGCTCAGCACAGCATCAGCAGGACCTCCCTTATCAGCAGGACCCCCCCATCCCCCCTTATCACCATGTCCCCCCCTATCACCACCAAGCCCATCCTTCTCACTATCACGACCCACTATCGCACCACCACAGCGCCCCCTGTCGGCCCGCCCCCCCTTATCAGCCCGCCCCCGTTTCCCGTCCCCGTTCTGCCCGTTCTGCCGCCGTAACGGGGAGTCCCGCGCGGTGTGGAGCAGCCACGCTCTGAAGGACGCGCGTGGCCGCGTGCTGTGCCCCATCCTGCGGCGCTACGTGTGTCCGCAGTGCGGCGCCACGCGGGACAACGCGCACACCAGGAGGTTCTGCCCGCTCACCCCGGCGTCATATCGCTCTGTGTATGCACCGAGAGCACGGGGACACGGGGACGGCGGTGACTGATAGCAGGTAATGGGGTATGGGGTTATAGGGGCTATTAGGTGATGGGGTTGTGGGTTATGGGGTTATTTATGGGGTTGTGGGGGTTCTGGGGTTATTTATGGGGTTATGGGGTTGGCTATGGGGTTATAGGGGTATGGGGTTATTGGGGTTTGGGGTTGTGGGGTTATGGGGGTTATAAGGGGTTATGGGCTATAGGGGTTATGGAGTTGGCCCCCACATATTGTACTGTGTGTGTCGGGGCAGTTGTGGTGGTGATGATGTTAATTAAGGCCGTAATTACTAATTACTATTACTAATAACGCACTCTGTGTCATCCCCAGGCTGTGCTGAGCGCAACGTGGGACAGAAGGCAGCAGCTGGGCACCAACTGTGCACCATCATTAGTGCACTATCACTTGTGCACCATCATTTGTACACCATCAGCTTTGCACCACCGCTCGTGCACCATCATCTTTACACCATCACTTTACACCACTTTACACCTTCAGTTGTGCATCATCACTTGTGCACCATACCTTTGCACCATCACTTTGCACCACTACTTTGTACCATCATTTGTACACCATCACTTGTGCACCATCACTTTGCAGCATCCCTTTGCACCTTCAGTTGTGCACCACCACTTTGCACCATCACTTGTGCACCATCAGCTTTACACCCCCACTTTGCACCAGGAGCAGAGCTCAGCAGCTGTTCCCTGTTGTGTTGTTGTGTTATTGTGTAGTTGTGTTGTTCCAGCCCTGCTCACACTCGTGTGTTTATTGCACCATTATGGGCTTTTTTCCCCCAATAAAGCCCCACTCACAGCTGCAGCTTCATCCTGGCTCGTACCCCTCCATCTTCCTCCTCCTCC
Source organism: Coturnix japonica (assembly GCF_054131305.1). Taxonomy (NCBI): domain Eukaryota; kingdom Metazoa; phylum Chordata; class Aves; order Galliformes; family Phasianidae; genus Coturnix; species Coturnix japonica. The sequence continues at coordinate 4,375,628 of NC_140688.1, read as the reverse complement.
TCCTGCTGTTGTTCACCCCCCGGCTCCGCTCACGACGCAGCCGCAGCAGCGACACCAGGGCACGATGGGCGCTCATCACACGGCGGCTGTAGGATAATGGGAACCCATAGGGGATAATGAGACCCCATAGAGACCAATGAGACCCCATAGGGGGCAATGAGAGTCCCCATAAGGGACAGTGAGACCCCACAGGGGATAGTGAGACCCCTATAGGGCACGATGGGCGCTCATCACACGGCGGCTGCAGGGACAATGAGACCCCATAGAGACCAATGAGACCCCATAGGGGATAATAAGAGCCCATAGGGGATAGTGAGACCCCACAGGGGACAGTGAGACCACACAGGGGACAGTGAGACCCCATAGGGGACAGTGAGACCCCATAAGTGCCAATGGGACCCTAACCCTAACCCCACCCCCAGCACTCACTTGAGGTTGGAGAGCTCGAGGATCAGCCCCCCCAGCACCGCTGACGCATCCTCACGTGGTGCCACCTCCTTCCTGGGGGTCAAAGGGGGTGAAAATGGCACCAATCCGGGGCTTTTTAAGCCCAAAATGAGCTCTGGGTTCTGGTGGGGGGAGGGGGGTCCGACCTGGGGGTGCAGCTGGGTGAGGCCGGGTCCCCATCGGCGTCCACAGGGCACAGAGGGGCTGCAGGCTGGGAGGGGGTGGGTGGCTGGGGGGGAAATGGGGTGAAATGGGGGCAACTGGGGCAACAGGGGATGAACTGGGGGGAACTGGGATGAACTGGGGTGAATGGGGGTGAATGGGGGGGGATTGGGGGATATGAGAGTGACTTGGGGGGGGACTGGGGTGAATGGGGGTGAATTGGGGGGATCTAAGAGTGACTTGGGGGGGAATTGGTGTGACTTGGGATGATTTGGGGGTGAATGGGGGGGAACTGGGGTGAACTGGGGCACCAAGGGCTGAACTGGGGGGAACTGGGATGAAATGGGGTGAACTGGGGGGGACTGGGGGGATCTGAGAGTGACTTGGGGGGGGAACTGAGATGATTTGGGGTGAATGGGGGCAAATTGAGGGGGACTGGGGGATATGAGAGTGACCTGAGGGGGGACTGGGATGAATTGGGGTGAATGGGGGGAAATTGGGGAGGATTGGGGGATCTGAGGGTGACTTAGGGGGGGACTGGGATGAATTTGGGTGATTTGGGGGTGAATGGCGGAGAACTGGGGTTAACTGGGGTAAGTTGGAGTGATTTGGGGTGAACTGGGGTAAATTGGGACAATCTAGAGTGGAATGGGGGGTAAACTGGGGTGAACTGGAGCTCTATGGGGTGAAGTGGGACAATGTGGGGTGCAGTGGGGCGCTATGGGGCTGTTCCCTATGGGTTCTCATAGTACTCTGGCATTACCTGCAGCAGCTCAGTGTACCCCCTGGCACCCCACTGTGCTCCGGTGCTGAGACGTGGGGCAGCCCCACAGTGCCAGCCCCATAGCGCTCCTCACGCTCTGCCCCACAAGTGGGCTCCGCTTTGGCTGCCCACTCCCCCTCCAATGGCTCTTTGGTGGCCTCAATGCATTCTGTGCCCCCATCGGTGTCACTATGGGGCTGTGGGGTGCTATGGGGCTGTATGTCCCCCATCTCAGGGCTGTTCTGGTCCTCCTGCTGCTCGCAGCCATCCATCCCATCCTGGAACAACCCCCCCCATAACCTGTGTGCTCCCTGCCCCATAGCCATGGGGAGCTGTGGGGTGACGCTGGGGGGGCAGAGGCCCTGTCCTACCTGTGCCAATGGGGCCGCTGTGGGGCTAAGCTCCTCCATCACGCTGAGCTGTGGGGCGGCTGCTGGGCCTCCGTTATCAGAGCGGCTGGGAACCAAACAGACCCCAAACCCCATCAGCTGGGGGGCACCAGGACCCATTGCTGGCCCCAGGCCCCATTCCTACCCCCAAGCCCCATTTCTGCCCCCATTTCCACCTCCAGCCCCCCCTCTGCCCCCCACCCTCCCATTTCCCCCCATTACCTCTCTGTTCCATCTCCATGCACTGAGTCCATCCCTCCGCCATTGTCCAGAGCGTCGCCTCCAATCATGGCCCCCATACTGATGTCCTCCATATTGGTGTCCCCCCCATTTATGTCTCCCCCATTGCTGTCCCCCATATTGCTGTCTCCCCCCTTGGTGTCCCCCATATTAGTGTCCCCTCCACTTACATACCCCTCATTGCTGCCCCCTCTATTGGTGTCCCCCCCATTTCTGTCCCTCTCCTTGATGTCCCCTCCATTGATGTCCCCCTCATTGGTGTCCCCCATATTGCTGCCCCCTCCATTGGTTTCCTCTTCCTCGGTGCCCCCCATATTAGTATCCCCCCCCTTGGTGTCCCCTCTATTGATGTCCTCCCCCTTGGTATCCACTCCATTAGTGTCTGCCATATTGGTGTCCACCATACTGGTGTCCCCTCCCTTGCTGTCCCTCCCCTTGGTGTCCCTGTCCCCTCCATTTTTGTCCCCTCCATTGGTGTCCACCATATTGGTGTCCGCCATATTGGCGTTTGCCATATTGGTGTCCCCCCCCTTGGTGTCCCCTCTATTGTTGTCCTCCCCATTGGTGCCCCATCCAATCATGTCCCCCCCCTTGCTGTCCGCCATATTGGTGTCCCCTCCATTGTTTCCCCCCTCATTGGTGTCCCCTCTATTAGTATACCCTCCATTGATGTCCCCCCCCTTGCTGTCCCCCATATTAGTGTCCCCCCGATTAGTGTCCTCCATATTGCTGTCCACCATATTGCTGCCCACCATATTGCTGTCCCCCATATTGGTGTCCCCTCTATTAGTGTCCCCTCCATTTGTGCCCCCTCCATTGATGTCCCCCCCCTTGCTGTCCACCATATTGTTGTCCCCACTATAGTCGTCCCCCCCCTTGTTGTCTCCCCTCAGTCCTGCCCTGACTTTGACATTGGGGCCATCATGGGGGTCAACACCTGCAAGAGGAACAGCAGCTGCTTGGACGCCATTTTGTGGCCATTTTGAGGCCCTTTGGAAACCATTTTGTGAGCATTTGGTGGCCATTTTGAGGCCATTTTGCGGCTGCTTGGAGGCCATTTGGTGGCCATTTTGAGACCACTTGGAGGCCCATTGGAGGACATTTTGAGACCATTTTAAGCCCATTTTTTGGCCATTTTGAGGCCATTTTAAGTCATTACCTGTCACCTGGCTGCTCCTCCTTTTGCCCATGGCGCCGCTCACCTGAGGGGAACACACGCCCATTGAGCATTATTTCCTCACTATTTCCCCTCAAATCCCCCCTGGCCGCCCGGTCTCTCTCACTCCACGTCCCAGAATAACACCGTTATCCCGCTATAACGAGGCCCAATGGCGCCCATCCCGCCCCAAGGCCCTTCCCGGCCCCGCCACCATTTTGCTTCACCTCAGCTCCCGCCCAACGCCTTCCCGCCTTTTTCACACCGCGCGCTCTGCGCCTGCGCCGCGCGGGGGACGCTGGGAGTTGCAGTCCCCGGAGAGACGTAACGCGGCGCAGCGCGGGGGACACTGGGAGTTGCAGTTCGCGGCGCGCCGTAAAGCGCAGCGGGGTGCGGCGCTTTTGCGACAGCGTCGCCGTAAAGTGCGGAGGTGTTGGCAGCCCCGTAGGAGGAAGCGGTGAGTGGGGACAGACCGGGACCGGGGGGGTCCGATGGGGGGGGATCGAACGGCGGGGTCCAATAGGGGGGGTGATAGACCGGGGGGGGTCCAATGGGGGGGATCTAATGGGGTGGGGGTCCGATGGGGGGGGTTCAGTGGGGGAGGGGGGGGGGTACAACGGGGGGATCCAATGGAGGGCGGGGGGATTCAATGGGGGGGGGGGATCTAATGTGGGGGGGGGGTCCGATGGGGGGTGTACAACCGGGGGGGTCTGTGCTCTGTCTCAGGCATACAAGCCTGTTGGAAGGAGTGCATTGAGGCTGCAGCGCCCAGATGATAAACCTGAGTTTGCTGTCACCAGCAACCAAGCTTACGGTTAATTTCTGAAACAAGATTAGTGATAGTATTTCCAGGCAGCTGGCACAGAAGCTTCTTGGATTACAGTGCTGACAACACACATTCACCAGAGCCAGCAATTACAAAAAAATTCCCCACTCCCACCAGACCTTGAAGGACAGAGACCAATTTAGGTTTCTTCACTCTCACGAAGGGGAGTAAGTAAGAAGGTTCACTCAGTAATTCAACCTTACAGAGGCTACTTAGTAATTCTGTGAATTTAAGGAATTATAAAATGATGGATAAAAATCAGAAGTATTTTGTATTTAAATATATGTATACATTATACAGTTATTCTAATGCGACATCAAATGATTACCATTTTGCCCACAGATGTGACAACTGTTAAGAGAAAATATACTTGCTTTTAACCACTGTAGATCACCCATGGCACATACCTAAGGACAACATAACAGCTGAAAGCAGTAACTGGGAGAAACACTATACAAAGTATACAGATTGGGCTGCACGTGCGTCAAGTGATTTATTAACACAACGAGGTTGGGGGGGAAGAAGAATTAAGTTTGATACCTGTTGTCTTCGTTTCTCCTCTTCAATAACAGCTTTGGCTTCTGCCTCTTTTATCTGTCCAGACATACAAAGTGATAAGTAACTGTTGTAAAAGCAGGTAAAACTATTATCTTACAGAGCCATAATTTATAGAACAGTTCTCAGAAAAGCGAGCAAAACCTTCACCAAGTGAGCTGTGAGCTTACTCAGATTCTAAAACATTCTGTGAAAAACCTCTATCAATTCATGTTTGAAAAACACGGAACATTAGAGACGCTACCATGTTATAAAACTAAACTTCTGACTAACTGGAAAATTCAAATGACAAATATAAAACCTGGGGAAAATATAAATATATATATTCATTAATACCAGGGAAAAATTCCTTAATAAAGTCACTCTAAGCTTTCAGTAACTCAGTCCTCAATTCAGCACACTGTACACTGATGGGTAAATCCTTATATATGTATGTAATTTACACTCACACGCTTCATTCCAAGTAGTTAAATATGCCCTGACTGCTAGAGCAAAAGGAAATCTCCACTTTTGTACCAAATGACATATTGGATAATGCATACTCATATTGTTCTACTGCTCTTGTTGTAATGGAAACTGTCAATGCAATTACATTTGCTTCACCATCAGAAAGTTTTATGAAAAATAAAACCTGGAACTGCAACTGATCACTCTACAGAACTGTTACATAGCATTCAAGACAGCAAATTAAATGCCAGAAACTTAAAGGAAAAAGAATGGCACAGAAAATATTAAAACATAAACATACAATGCATCTGAATCACAGTTCCTGCATTATTTTCATCCTACAATAACTAAAGAATGCAACGCCTAACATACATAAAGAACAATGGCATGGACTGGGTCCTGAATCACAGAATGGCCTGGGTTGAAAAGGACCACAATAACCATGGAGTTTCAACCCCACTGCTGTATGCAGGGTCACCAACCACCAGACCAGGCTGCCCAGAGCCACATCCAGCCTGGCCTTGAATGCCTCCAGGAATGGAACAACCACAACCTCTCTGGGCAACCTGTTCCAGCACATCAGCACCCTCTGTGTAAAAAACTTCCTTCTAATATCTATCCTAACCCCCCCCTTCTTGTGCTGGTGGCCCCAGGCCTGGATGCAGTACTCCAGATGGGGCCTCACAAGAGCCAAGTAGAGGGCATCTCGCTCTCCTTGCTGGCCACCCCTTTTTAAATGCAGCCCAGAACACAGTTGGCCTTCTGTGCTGCAAGCACACACTGCTGGCTCATGTCCAGCTTCTCGTTCACCAGGACCCCCAAGTCCCTCTCCACAGGTCATCTCTCATAGAGATCTTCCCCCAGTTTGTACAAATATCTGGGATCGTCCCAACCCGAGTGCAGCACCCTGTACTTGGCCTTATTGAACCTCATTAGGTTTCCATGGGCCCACTTCTCCAGCCTGTCCAGGTCCCTCTGGATGGCTTCCCTTCCTTCCAATGTATCGACAGCACCACTCAGTTTGGTGACATCTGCAAACTTGCTGAGGGTGCACTCGATGCCACTGTCTGTCATTGATGAAGATGTTGAAGAGCACCTGTCTCAAGACCAACCCCTAAGGGACACCACTTGCGACCAGCCTCCACCCAGACACAGAACCGTTGATCATAACCTTTTGGCTGCATCCAGCCAACCGATTCCTAATCCACCGAACAGCCTATGTACCTGCAGAAGCCCTTCTTGTTATCTTTCACTCCCCTTGCCAAGTTCAGCTCCATCTGTGCCTTGACTTTCCTAATCCTGTCTCTTCACACATGGACAACAGCTCTGTATTCCTCCCAGGCTATACAACACTGCTTCCACTTTCTGAACATTTCCCTCTTTTCCCTCAAGTTTAAGCTGCAGGTCCTTGCACATCCATGATAGCTGCCTGCCTTCCCTGCTTGACTTCTTCTGCAGGGGGATGGAGAGCCGCTGTGCTTTCAGAAGGGTGTCCTTAAAGAGCTGCCAGCTCTGTTCTATACCCCTGCCCTTAAAGTCGGTTTCCCAGGGGAAGCTGCTAAGAGATGTTTAACTTGGATTCATCAGGTAAAAAGCAGGTGATTGACAGGACACAAAATCCTGAAGACAGTGAAAGTGCCAAATAGTATTTTTCATTACACAAAAAGGCATATAGATGCAGCAAAGCCATCAAACATTAAGACACCAGCTCTATCTCTGAAATTCCCTCAGTCAGGCATCACTACAGTGACGGCAGTACCAGTGTGCTGGGTCAGTGTATGCGTATCTGCTGCTTGTACATGTTTCTTGGACCTCCAACTCTGCAGCCACTTAACACTACCTTAGTAAAATTAGATCTCAGAGTAATAGAATGCCCTAAGATGTAATGATACAATTGACAACTTGAAGTTAAAAACCATCTTGATCTCAATAATCAGTCTATATATGTACATATATATATTTATGTATCACATTTGGCACAGTAAAAATGGTAATTAACTAAGTAAGGTATGCACAGATGGAATTTGTTCCTACAAACTTAAGAGCTGTTGAAGACTAAGCAGAAGGCACACCAGCTCGTGCTTAAGAACACCGCAGCTCAAAGAGCGTGCTCTGTGCAAGCAGTTACATTTGTGGATTTTCAGATTATTTTTTTTTTAAATTGTTAAACCATATATGAAATATCACTAACAATTTCATTTCACCTAGATAATGTCAGAGTGTCTCATCAGAAAAACACACAAAGGTCTTTTTAGTCATGAATACCTGAAATAGGAAAGTTTGGTTTGCAAAAACTGCAGCCCTATCCCTGCTGGTATTTCACTGCCATCTAATGGCAGAACATCAGTTCCAAAAGAGAAATCGGCCAGTGAACACAGAATGTAGCTTCTTTTGTACGCTGCTGTTGTCATATTTGTGTAAGATTCCTGCACACGTTTGTGCGGAACTTCCTATGCTCACAGGAACCTGTAGTCATTTGCTTGATGCATTAGATTATTTTCCCAGTTGAATTCAATGGTACAGATAAAAAATAGGAAATATCTGCTGAAGTGAAACTGCAGCTGATGCTGCACCCCACTGAAATGTGCTCCTTTGTTGATGCAGACTTCTATGAATTCACCCCCCTTCAATGCACTCCATGCCCAATAAACTCACTTCCACACTTCACTAGAATGATTTGTTACTGCTGGTTTTTCTAGAAGTATATTCCAAGAGTCTTGGTGTTCAAGCTGATTGCAAAGGTGTAGAATTTGATTTACAGAGTACGTCTTAGAACTTGCCTGACAATCCTGAAATTCTGAGCAGAAACAGACAGATGTAGCTTTTACAGAACGAGGTTTTGGGTTGAATATTTAAATTATATATATCAGTATATTACATATACTACTAAGTTGATAAAAGTTAACCAGCTCATGCACCACTTCCTCATGTTTCCATAAAAGGCCTAGAAAAACAATGTGGATACTCTGTCTCTTTAGGTGAGATTATGCAGCAGTTTCTTTACTTCAAACAAAATTATTGGAGAGCATCCATGTTTACAATGGGCTGAAAAGCACATGCAGTTGCTGAAAGCTCTCTATAATTGTGGCAGTCACCTAATACTGTGTGACAGGAACACACAAGATAACACTTTGCTAACCTTCAAAGTAAAAGTAAGGCCTAAATGAAGTGCTTCTATAGCTCTCACTAGCAGTAATGATTTTATTATCATTGATTAGCACTTCTTGGCTGAAGAGGAAATCTCCAGTTCCAATGTACATTAAAAATAAAGAGGTAATAGAGCATTACCTTAAAACAGTGTTTCATCAAGTGAGTTGACACTATCTACAAGTAGTGCAATTCTCAGCAATAAGCCAGATTCAATAGTCCAAAAATTAAATGTGCAATTAAACTGTACGCTGAGTTACACTGCATTTCTTGCTATTACTGTCTTGAAAAAATAACGATCTGCCTGTTTTTTCCAACTTTTCTCAAGGCAATGAAGACAACATTACTAAAATGGATACACCACCTCAGACGCCTTCCGTTTCATTTCTTTGCATAACACATCACACTCCAGTGAAACTTGGCCTTCTTGTATCTTGCTGCACTGTACTTCCTGTTAAGTATAAATTGAATTGTTTGTAATTCATTTCCCTATATAAAAATTTAATTATAACGTTCATTTTGTTGGGAAAATTGTAAAACAATTTTATTCGGTATATTTACAGAATGAAGCTAATAAATAAATATTATTTGAAACTGTAACTGTATTCAAGCATCCTTTTCTATTTTCCTTCTTTCTGATAAGCTAAATTGAATCAAGAATAAATCAAGTGGTTCAGTTTAATTTTTCTTGTCTTTTTTTTCACTTATTTATTTAAGACAAAGCAATATAACCTTGTGAACTCTGTTACAAAAGATACCATGCAAAGTAACTAATAAGTAACTCTTCTGAAACTTCGTATCAATTCTCTAAACTGGCTGAAACTACAGGGCAAGGTCTGGTCATGGGAAGATCTCCCCTACTTCCTTCTCCTTCCTCCCCCTTACATTGAAGGCCAAAACAAACAAACAAACAAACAAACAAACAACAACAACAGAAAAAAAAAAACAAAAAAAAACACCAACAAAACCAAAACAGAATACCAGCACAGAGAGAAAGTTATAATCTTATAATCTATACTACTAGCCTATGAAGAATTTTGTCAGGAAAGCACAGTAACATAGCCAGAAGCTATTCTGGTTTTCATGCTTTCTGACAATATGCAGAACAATTTTCATAGCATACAGCAAAATCCAAAAACTAACTTCTTCAGAGCAATTCCAGCATGCTAAGATAAACCACCTGCCTAGATGGTTAAGAATATGGTCCACTACAAGTTGTGGGTTACAAATTCAAGTGGTTTATACGACCTTGCATGTTTACATGCATAGCCTCATGATGCAACAGTTAACTTCAACACCAGAAAAGGAAGAAAAAATCCTCCTGTTTTGCACTCAAATTATGAGCTCCTACATTTGATATTAATTGTGATGGTTCAGATGAGGCATATTTACAGAGCAGCTTGGAATACGTGTCCTGTCAACCCCCAACTTCACCAGTAGTATACACAGACAGAAGACTGGTAGAGGAGAATTCAACTGCAAATATTAGGTACTCAATTCTGTTTCTCCTTATCTTCAAGATCACAGGCTGCAGGCACAAAAGACTAAATATACAGGTACACTATCCAATCCAAGCTAAGAATGAAGTACACTATCTGCTGTAAGTATGCAGCTCCAAGCAAATATGCATAAGGACCTTCTGGAATCAAAGATACCCTAATTACGATCTGAGACAAGGGCAGATGCATAAAGCAAACGTTAAAAGACATCATCTTTCACACTACAGAAACAAGTCATGTTTCTGCAGTCAGATTAGCTGCAACTAATACACAGTCCAATTATCAGTGGCTTATTGGTTCTACCATCATTTACCCTTTACACTGTAGCTCTTTGTACAAAAGAGAGCATGGATTTGGGGCTTGACCTGGAAACAGTGAGATGATATTTAAGGTGGAGATAGTGTTTTCTTCTCTTTCGGAAGGGAGACACCATTTCACTAGGAATCAGAAGGACCACTTCGTGGCTATTTAAATAAGTGGGCTGTCATCATATAAGAATTAAATTTTATTAATTATATAATTAACTCATAACAACCTTTCCACCTTATTAAAATCAAATTTACAAGATTGAGGGGGGGAAAAAAAGTAACCGTCATCATATTTAAGGACCATAAAACTTTCAGAATAGCAGATCTGGAATGTTCCATTTCAGGCCACTGTAAAAGTGAAAAGTGAGCATCCTAAACATTAATTTCATTGCTTCTTGCTACCACATTTCAGTTGGACATCCACATAATCACTGAAGACATCCCGGAAATCTGGGACAATAAAATCTGAACTGGTCTGAAATAGCTATACAGCGTCAGAACTCAGCAGAAGATGATAACACATTTCAGTTTTCCAAAAACAGTATGAAAATTAGGGACAGCAACAACTAGATGTAAGAGAGCTATCATGGAAATACCCATCTTCCTTATTCAATTAAGTCTGGCATAAGAAACAAGACCTCAAAGATCATCAAGTCCAACTGTAAACCTATATCTTAAGGAACAAGAAGCAGAAGTATACACGCAACCAATGATATTATTGATTTTACTGAACACAGTAGAGTAAGAAAAACTGAAATTAGTAAGAGCACTTAGTCACAACAAAATAATTTATCCTCAGCAGAAGTCAACATTTAAACTTACAAATAAAGAAAAGCTAGTTATTTATAAGCAGAGACTGCTCAATTTGAAGCATGTACTCTGGGCATTACCATCCTTTCTCTTGAACATGCGCCCTGCAAGATCTGAGATTTCTGAAGACATTTCTTGGAGAAGCTAAGAACTCTGGGGAAACTGCATCTGTGTGGAAAGCTCAGAAGTTAACCGGGTCTTGAAAATAATTTAAGCATGCTTTGTTCAAGCCAGATAGTGAATTTTTCATTAAGTTAACACTTGTCAAGAGGTCACAGCAGCCTCTGTTTTTCCCCTCATCATACCTGATAGCTATAAGCTTTGTCCTTTATCTCTGCTGAAAGCTAAGGATGCTGATGCCTCTGTTTGCTTTAAGGGCCTCAGACAACCATCAATTAGGAATTCAAAACATCTGTGACTGTTCCAATTTATGTAATTATAAACTTCTCAGTTCCTAATGAGGAAAATGTGCTTTGACTTCTTAAATCACTCCAGATCATCTGATTATTTTCCTAATGGAACTACAAAAATTGAAGTGTGCTTGAAGAGAAAGGTATTGCAAATCTGGGAGCTAACATTTTCTACAATGAATTTTATTTTCCTTAGTGAATATTTTGATTGTTCCACCCAGACTTTCAGCTGCTGTTGCTGCTCTGCTCAAGTAACTGATTCTATTCCAGTCTTGACCAGAGACAATCCATGTACACAAGCCTAGGAACATACAAAGAAAATGTGTCACTCTCAGAACTGCAACTTCAAAACTTACCTTTTTCAGTCGCTTACAAGGACACTTGAGTTTAACCTTCTGGCTGCAGTTCAGAGGACAATCACCTGAATGGCAAATCTCTTCACACCGGTGACCAGGAGGCAACTACAAGCAAAACAAGAAATACCCCACCAATGAATAACTGAAATTGCATGCAGTCTATGAACTAGTTTTATTTCAGACACAGCAGCTAAACAGAAAACTCATTCAGCTCATCAGGTTTGTCTTCCTACCTGCAAAACTGGAAAGAAAAAGGTCAACTTATTTCACTAGTTACTCAGAGTTTTTTGGTTCACATAGAATTATTTATCTTTTACTGGGAACGCTTGATCAAAAAACAATTTTTTCTTTCAAATGTTACAGGAACAGTCATCTCCACAATGATTCATATATCGACTGCCCTAACTACCTGTATGATGGAGGAATAAAAGTAGATGAAGTAAGAAGAAACTGAAAACTGAAATGAAGTGTGATGTGACCCAGCCTGACCCACAAATTGCTAACAAGAGGGTAGAATTAGAAGCAAAAATACCACAAAACTAGGTTTTATGTGCAAGAACCTTGCAAACTATGCAGGAGTCAAATACAGGCCACCAATATTCTTACACCTGAATTAATTTCACTAAATCCTAAATTTCTGCATTTGGTAAATTATCCTGTTTTTGACATCTGATAAATAGCATTTCCTTTTTTTAAACTATCAGTGAAAATTTTAACACTTATAATGAAACTATTATTATTCCTTACTGTATATTATTATTCATTACTGGGATAATTTAAATATGCTGCTGCCTTTTAGGGATGTAACAGTGTTTCCAGAACAACATTTGAGATTAAAAAAATAATTCACAAGAATAAAAACAAGTTTTCTTCCACAGCGTGTTGGGAGCTCAACTGACCTTGCTCAGGTCCCAAACCAAATCTTCATAACGATGATTTTTCATTTCCAATTACATAAATCAATACTGTCCAATACTGTTTATAAACAAAGGCAATAACTCATGTAAGATACCCAACTGATTCATTTATAAAGGTAGGTTTAAACAATATCACTCCCTGTACAGAAAGAGTTGGGGGAAAACACACTGGACAAATGACCACAGAGGCTCTTCCAGGATCCCACCTTAAGAGGCAAGAGCTTTTCCATTCATTTACATTTATTTTATCCAGCCATTAGTTCTTATCCACAGACTGAAAAACTTCTCTACTGTCCTTCCATAACAGGCTCTTTATTCCCATAATATTCCCTTCATTGAATTCCAAGCAGCTTCAATCAATGTTTCTTGAATATAGTAGCCAGAACTGCAAGTAATATTCCAGCTGGAAGAACATTGTACAATGCCTTAATTGCAGCTTATTCTCCACAGAATATCTTTCCCTATACATCTTCCACTCTCCTGTTCACTTCTCTCCAGTTATCCATGCTGCAACAGTAAGGATTTCTACTGTCTCCCAGGAGGGTTGTTATTAGCCTTGACATGCCCAGTCTCACTGGTTTTTCTGTATCTGTACCATGTCCCAAACGCATGTGTTCTGCTGCACATGCGTTTCCTCAGTTGTCACCTACTGACAACACACCACAAATTCTCATAAGAAAATCCCAACGAGTTTTTGGTGCCAAGGTCATTACTGCAAACAGTGCAAGACTAGCCCTCAATTTGAGCCCTTGGAAAATCCCCTTATTGCCAACATTTCTCGTTCCAATCACTCCTGCAGGAATTTTTGTTGTTGCTTATGGCTTTTGAGGTGGTTGCCCTAAATAAAAAAAAAAAACCACAAGCAGTTGTTTCCTTCAGCAAACACCAACTCTCGCAACAATCATCTCTTTTACATGAATTAGCTGTTTACTGTCTGGCACAGCCTCAAGAGCACAAGTGAAGTATGACATACGGGTCTACATCTCTTCTCTTTGTCTGGAGGAAAAAAGGAATTGGTTGTTCTATCAAAGAAGGAATTCAGTTTTGTCTGGCACAACTGATCACCTGCAAATCTACTTGAACTCTGCCTCATTGTTAAAAGATGGGTTAGATGCTCATGATGAAGCCTTGCACATGCTGAAGTCAGGCATGCTTCCATTAATAATGTCAAAGCCTGAACAGTTACATACCACCAGAGCACAGCACAGGAATATACTTAATGCAATACCAAAAATCGTATTTGCTTATTGAGTTCATACACAGCTCACATTCAGTGGGATGCAGGACAAGAATGAAGCGGACAGTTTCAGCTGCTTCTCAACCCCTCCAGTGCAAACACAACATAAACTCATGGGAAGCAGTTCTATGAGTGGCAAAACAACAGACCCAAGAGCTAAGAGAACAGAAGCAATCCAACCAGTTCTGCCAGATAAGTGCTGTAGTGGGAAGGGAGGTGGTTTTGTCCATTTATTTTTTGCAAATGTTGAGGTGCTAAGATATAATGTGTTTATCCCCTTAGATCTTTTTCACTGTAAATATTCTGTTGTTAATAGCTAGTAAACTAAAGGCTGAAAAGAACAGGCTTTATATTTGTCATAGCAAGCCCATTAAAAGAAAGCAGTATAACCCACAACTCTGAAAACAATCAAACAGAAATCTTCATGAGCGTTTTCCACTTTGGGAATGCATTTAAATCCTAACATTATGCCTGGTGATGACAAAAACCGTCAACATTTATGGATGCTTAACTAATCTTCACCAGCAGGTAATAAGCTATCTGTTAATGCACACATGAGAATAACCCCACTCTTGAGCAGCTGTCTCAAAGTTACAAACAAAAGCCAAGCTTATCACTTCCAACCCATGGGGCAGACTCACCAGTTTTAAAGTGTAGCTCTGCTCTCAGAGCTCTGTGAAAACCTCTACTGCTGAAGCTAGACACTGAGAAGGATACATGCTTATGATAGAAGCAAAGCTTTCATTGCACAGTAATAAAATGTAATGGAATACTGGCGGGGAGGTTCAACCTCTACTGCCATCCCACTAACATCTGCCTCTGATGTCATGGGCTGACATAATAAAATAGGAGGCATTACTTTCAGAGCAGCCCTCATAGATGCATTACAATGGGGTCCCATGTTTTACAATAAGATAATAGCAGAATGCACAGTAAAAGCACAAAGTACTGTTATTTTGTTGAAAAAATAATAATCACACGGAGCAAAGAAAAACATGTTAAACAGACCCACAACTACTGGTAATGGACATGTAAGCAATGGAAACAGATATGACTGTTAAAACTTTCGTTTAAGATCTGTCCCAAAACATCTGCTAACGTGATCGTAAGAATTTAATCACCCCTGATTAAAAAAAGTTACATTTCCTTCAACAGGATATTTAGCTATTGCTACCAAACAAAGCAAAGAACTTTTTAATTAAAGCTTCACATCCAACAGCTGTAGCAGTATCAAAGACTTTGCTTCTCCCTTTAAGCAGATAGGAAATACGAGCTGTACCGCACAACATTTGAAGTCTTTCTTAATAGCTCAATACTACCACATGCAAAACAAAAGCATGAAACCTGGCAGGACTTTTCAATTCCTGCTGTATTTTTCCCAAGGCACCAGACAATGCAGCTGATTTTCATAATCCTTGGAAGAAGCACAACACCTGCAATTCAAGTACAATGCTTTCCACCATTTCCATTAATCAAAAAGACAAACATCTCAAAGCTTCAGGAGAATACTGTATTCCATTGAACCTAAACTGCACTATGCCGAACGTGGTGGAGTTACAGAATACACTGATTTTTAATAAACATTAGTTTTCCTGAGCTCTTCTGGTAAACCAAGCTCAGATTCTGACGCTGAAAAGGAAATTCTCATAAAAACTAACCTGGTATTTACTTTTGGGCTGCTAAGATAACACAAAAACATTTCAGATTTGGTGTTGAGGAGACAATTCTATTTAGGCATGAAGAAATTAAGAAGAACAGAGAGTACTTCTGAGGTTATCAGAACAGGACTAGGGAAAGCAGGAGGAACAGAAAAACAAGGACAGGAACTACATGAAGCAGGACTGTGCTAACACATTTCAAGAAAATTACTAAGACAGAACTAGAAACACAGGAAGAGAAGAGAATGTATTTTTATGTAACTGATTACACTACAAAGTTTTGCATGTAGATGAAACAAGATAAATCCATATCTACAGGAATGAGAAGAGTTAACCAAAAGCCTTATCCAACTAAAACAGACCCTGCTGCCCTGAGTCTTCTGTTCACATCCCACTGAATTCAATTCTAAAAAGGCCCTGCTCTACAAACGAAGCAATTCTGAATTGCAGACTTGAATTCAGTAGTACTACTGGATGGATTTTAAACCTCAGACTGAGTCTTGGGAATACATCCAGAAAAATCTCAACAGTTAACATTAATCAAAGTCAAAGAAGAGATATGGAAAAAATCTTTGAAGAGAACCTGAAGTACAGGAACACACAGTTCATGTTAAGAGATTAGAAGTACTCCTGAAAATAAAGAGGAGGAAGCGTTGCAGCAAATAAAACCAAAGTAACAGAGAAGGAAATGGAAGGACAAAAGTTAAGAGGTAAACAGTGAAATAAATCCCTTGCCGGGAAGAGAACTTTCAGACATCCAGGTGAGAAGATTGTGACAGATGGATTCATTTACTCAAGTAAGACAAATAAAGAGGATGTGCAAAACGAAGACATCACAAAGACAAGGGCAGAAAGCAGAAGATGCAAGTAGACACACAGCAAAGAGCCCAGAATTTCTATTGGGTTTTCATGGATTTGTTAACATAACCTTGTCTGAAAAACAGAGACTCTTGGGAAGCAGGCAGGAATACTATCAGTTTTGCAAGTTACTCAAAACCAGGAAAGTCTATCTAGTAAAAGACTGGACACTTCTGAAACCAGAAAATAATGCAACACAGGTTTTGAATCTATGTCTATTCAGTTGAGGCAGAATTCAGGCAAGGTGAGACAACAGATCTCAGACTAGAGGACTCCACAGGCAAAGCAGCACAACGGAACAGAAAGCAAACAGTGCAGAAGGACAAGCTGAATCAAATTACTTCTGAGTGCCAACTACATACTACTGGAGACAAAGTACAAGGCCAAAACAGAGTAAAAAACCAATAAACAATTTCAGGATTAAGTATTCTCAACCCTTTGAAATTATGCACAAGCCTTTTCTTTACAGCTGGGATGCAGAATTTCTGAGAAATTCTGAAGTGTTTAACAGTGGAAACACTTTCCAAAATATTCCTGACTATTCACGTTTTTCCTCTTTGTAAATTTCCTAATTCTACAGTAAGGAAACAGAGTGAAGAAAGGGCTGTCACCCTTGCCACAACTAATGACAACTAAAGAACAAAGGCACAATAGTAAGTAATACATAGATTTCTGAAAACACACAAGCAGCACAGAATAACAGCACTGGGAGGGACTAGGAACAAGTCATTTTGCCCATCCCTCATGTCTTACAGCAATAAAATCCATAACTAGACTAACCCCAATATATGTCTAAGCTGTTACTGATGAAAATTCTGTAGCTTTTCCAACCTATTCTTCCCAAGCTCTGCAAGCTTTACTACTCAAAGGCAGTAACTAACACGAATCTTCCTAACTGATACAACCACTAGTTCATAGCCTGTTTGCCATATAACAAGTTTACTATTCTTCTTTACAGCAACCCTTCATATAGTCACATACAACAAAGCAATTAACTCCTTTGTCTTAAGCTTCAAGCTACTCAATATGTTTCACTAGCACAGTCAGTCATTAAGAATTCATTTTACTTAGGTCCCGTGCAGTTGTTTTTTTTTTCTCTTTTCTTGTTTCCTAAAACTGTTGTGCAGACAGTGATCACTGACCCTGTGCAAGAAAAATCACAAATACACTCCTCTGTATTTGTCCCAACCAAAGAGTATCCTGTTGAGAAAGTCTGTTCAAGATCAGTTTTCAACCACATCAAAGGACATACTCTTCCTCATTCAACCTCAGCAGCTTCAAGCTTCAGCTTTCAAGCCATGAATGAAGTATTCACTGATACTGTCCTGGAGTCCTTAACCCTCATAGAATAAAAAAATCATTACGGTTGGAAATACCTCTAAGAACAAGTCCAACCATCAACCTATCAGCACCACATTTGCAGCGTTTGAGGCACGGACTCAGATGTGAACGATCCAAATCATTTATTACAAGTTCTCACATCCCTTATAGACCTTCACAAGTTGTTATTTTCTAACTTTCCCGTCCGCCCTTACAACTTTCCCAACCACCTTTACATGTCAACAGAGCATTCTACAGAACCCTTTTCAACTGTCCATGCAGGCACGTATCCAATCAGAGCTGTGAGACTCTTCTTCTCCTTGCAGAGGTGTCCTTGGTTCTCATGCTGTTTATCTTGCTCCACAGCTGCTGCTCTGAACAGCTTTTCTTGTATTCCCACAAGTACCAGTGCAGCCACCGCCCTCAGGCACCCTGGCCATCCCTTACTCACTTCCTTGGCAATTTGCAGCTCAGGGGTTTGGCAGATGACTTTTTTCCTGGCAGTCCTTAAGGTTCAAAGTCCAGCTGTACTCTCATATCCCAAATATGTCACTTCCTGTTGAGTTATTTGTGCTTTCTGTAAACCAAGAAACTCAGCAAACTCTCAGTCTATTGTACACAGTCCTTTTGTTGCTGTGGCAGCCACGTGCTGCAGTAAAGTTCCACCCTAGGATGGAGGATCCCAGATCTCAGGCTCATGAGTTGACCATCATTCAGCTGTTCTCACAACCCTGGGTAACACTGTCCAGGTTAACTGAGACTCTTCTCCCCATATCAGGGCTTTCCTATTCAAAGGCAAATAACCTTGGGCTTCCTTTGGCCAAACCAGGCAGAAGAGACATCCCTCAAATCCAGAAGGTAAACTCCATCTTTTCGTTCCTTAACTTGGTTAATAAAGTGCATGGATTTGCCACCACTGAGTGTATCCATTCAACTATTCTAGTACTTGCCCTCAAGTCTTGTACCAAACTACAGCACTTGCTATCAAAATTGGAATCCAAACTCCAAAAAGTTACCTATTATTTCTTTTATCCTTCTACAGTCCCATACCCTCAAAGGGCACCGCTTTACCCTGACTAGGCAAGCTCTTGCTTTTAACTTCTATTTAGGGCTTCATTTTTGGCCCTGATGCCCACACCACTAAGTGTATCATATTTGAGATTGCTGTAACTCCTGGGGGTACAACATTGTTTTGCCCAGTTTGTGTTAAAGCCAGAGTTACAGTTTTTAATCAGTCAATATCGTTGCACTCTTAGCTCCAGTTTTATTCAATTTCTTGCCAGAGTAACCTGGCAGGTACAAGAATTTCTGTATTCCTGCTTGTTTTCTTAGCTTATGTTTAATTAATCCAAAAAAGGAAGCCTTTTCCTGTTGGGCAGTAGCATCTACTACTGTTACAAAACCATCTATGGGTAGTAAGAAGCACCCATATCCACCAGAAAACGAACCTCAATATCCTGCTTTCCTAAATGCAATTTCCCATTGCAGTTTGCACACTGCTTTCCTTCCAGTGAGGTCACTCCCAAGTACACTGCCCGGTGCAACTCAAGGGTAGGTATGGCCAGCCATACGGACCACAAACCCACACAGAACCGCAAGGTATCGCTGCACAGAAGACTTATTAGGACCCTTAGACAAGGATCTGGGGAAAGTCGTATTCTTACAGCAGCTTCTGGGTAAAGCTCCTAGCCACAGCTCGGTTCCATTGCAAGAGTTCTGTTCAACACAGAATGTCCTCTGCTGCTGTACCGGAGACTGCCTCTTGCTGGGACATACTCGTGGGGGAGAGGAATGAAAGGAACGCCAGGACAGCAAGGGAGGGATGCCTGATGACAAGGGTGTGCGAATGTCCCCACCGAAGGAAGCAAAGAGAGCCGGCAGAAAGCGATGCTTCATTAGCGTAACAAAACACAGCCCCCATTCCTCCCACCCTCCTCCCCCGCACCCCTTCCCATCGCCATCCCCCGGGGGCAGATGTGCCATGAAAACGAGCTCTGGGCGTGATCGTTGTGGGAATTCCTGCCTTCCTGAGCCTGTGCGGAAGAGGCGAGAGCCTGTCTGGAAGCCATCCGGGCAGCACCGCGGTGGCAGGAGGTGCACCAAGGCCGTCCTGCGGCCAGCTCCGGGCTCAGGGCACTCGGCGTCCTCTGCTCTACGCGACTCCGAGGAGCCTGGCTACCTGCACCAGAGCTGGGAGCAGCCTGCTCCGCACCCAAGGTAGGTGCCCTTCGTGGCTCGTGCAGAGGAGCGCACGCTTCCTGCCCCCTGCCAGCAGCACCGGGAGAGGAGCGGGGAACGGCCCCGGACGGGGCGGAACCCGCACTGCCGTACCCCAGGCGGGACCCTGGTCCCGGCTCCAGCTCCCGCTCAGCGCAGCAGGTTTGCTGGCCCAGACGGGCTGCAACCAGGGCGGCAGTTCATGCAGCCCGGGCTGGGCTCCGAGGGGCACGGGAACGGGCTGGGAGCTGGGACAGTGAGGAAGGGAGCAGAGGAGGTCAGCGTGCTCTGCTGCCCAGTTGGATCTCTGTAACACAGCGCAGCTGGGGCTGCAGTTCTTCCTCTGGGCCACGGGAGACACGAGACGGCCTCGCTCTGCAGCTGTGCACGCGTGGATTGACGGAAGCTTTAAACCCCCCGATGCCTCCTTTGGAGTGTCTTAATGTGAAGCCTCCAAGTGGAAATTTGCACTCGCCCTGCTCCTCCTCCCCGGCAGCCCCCAGCTTCTCTTCGGGGACCCTGCGGGCAACACGTGCCTCTGGCGACCCTTGAAATGGCGTTACCTTTTGTTTGCTGAGCGCTTGCCTGATGGCTCAGCTGGGGTTGTGCAAAGCCCTGGCAAGGCTTTTGTTCAGGCTGTCCCGGCAGCTGCAGATGCCTTGAGCACACAGCTGCGGGCCCTGAGCACGTTCAGCATCTGCAGCAGCTCCGGCACTGGGCTCTGGAACAGACGATGAGAAGCTGGCAGCCTGTGGGCTGACTGGAGCACGCGTTGAGAACACGGCCGAGCAGCAGCAGGTCAGTAAAGCACAGCCCAGGTGCCTTCTGCAAAGGGCAGGCGCTGCTGAGAGCGTCCCCTGGCAGTGAGCGCAGTCTGCATGCTCGGCTGAAGAGGGAGGGAGGAATGAATTTATTGATATCATGCAGGTGTCCTGGAGTGCTCTAACAACTGCTTAACAAGGCTGTTGTAACCACGTGGTTGTTTATTGCCTTAATTGTTCTGTTTAGCACTGCTGCTATTCGATAAGTTGCCTTCACGGTTCAGTTAAAATTCCCAGCACAGCATCGGCTGGTGGTGGCTGTGACCGTCACAGGCTGGTTTGGCTGCAGTGCTGTCACATACTCTCTCTTCTCAGGAGATGGAAAAATAATCTCCATGTGGTTGGATGTTTTGTTGATTTATTGTTGTGTTTAAGTAAGCCATCCTATTTATTTGAGAAGTGTGAACCGTCCAGTTGACTCCTCGCCGTTTTGCACTTCCTTACCCGAGGAATGTGAGCCATCACCACTTTTAGGTAACATCAGCAGTAGGTGGTTTTGAGAACTACATCAGTCACCTTTACAGAGTACTTTTCCCAACCCTTTTCTGAGGGCTTGCTTGATTTCAGCAAGCCCAGGGCTACTTCCACTCCTGAGAGGATGTACGGACATCTGCCAGAGGATTTAATCCATTTGCCACCAGGTGTTCCCTTACGGATCTGTGGAGGTGGTGCTCCAGCAGGCTTGCTGTGTTTGAGTGTTGGGGGCTGCATTCACGGTGTTCTTCCATGAACCAGGTGCTTTTCTGCACCTCCTGCTGGATGGTTGGATGGCCATACCATTTTCTAACAGTATTTCTGCATCTCTTTCCTGGGTAGCCGTCCCCTTTAGGCGTGCTTGCAGTCAATCAAAAGATCCCCCAGTTGGCACAGGCTGTCCTTGTTGTATGTCCTCAACTTCCTTCACCACTCAGGCCTCCAATAGAACTCCCCTTTCCCATTCCTCGTGTATCACTCTTCAGTTTCCTTAACTGCAGCTAGGGCAGGCAATAAGCCGTCATTCTGCTGCCTCTGTTTGCCTTAACTGTGTAGAGGCAGTGCCTTTAATTAGTGCTATGGGTGCAGTTTTGCATCTGTTTGGAGCCAAACCCTACAGGTGGAGGATGTGTGGCCTAAAGGATTGTAGGCGACTCGGGGAGGTCTTCGTTTATTGTGTGAATAAGCATTACCTGCACAACTTGCACCACGTAGTGCAGCAGAAATATTGTGGAATATCAGTCGCTTTTGATTCTGGGAGGACTGGTGCAGTTCTCCTTTGCTTCATATGTCACTTCCAAACCCGACACGATGCTGATAACACCTTTCCCATTTTGCATCCAATTACTGTCCCCAGTGACCTCTGCTTTCTGCTCAACTACAGCAGTAGCCACGAGAACACTCACAGAAGAATTTGGGATGCGCTTCATGTCTCTTGTCATCGGTTTGTTTCCCTTCTTGCCATCCTGCAGACTTTGCCCATTGGTCACAAGTGGATCCAAACACAGCATACACTCCTAAGGGAGAAGCAGGACTATATTTGTTGATATAATAGGGATATGCTGTAGTGATTTAACAGTGACACAGCAGGATCGGAGGTGGCTGGATACACTTGGTTATTTACTGCATGGAGGGTAGGGTTACGCACACACCTACAGGAGGCCCTCCCATTGAGTCACGAGGCTCAGAGTAGGTCTTCTTTTTTTCTCATGTCTTCAGACCACAGAGGTAAGGAGCTAGGATGTGGCTGGATCCTCTCCTAGTCCCAAGCTTGGTCAAGGCTTTGTGTGGAAGGAATCATACGTGCACAGTCCCTCTAAGACAGAACCTTAGAGAATACATGAAAGCTCCAAAGTAACCACGGGTGTCTTACAGAAGATCTGTATTGAGAAGGAGTCTTGATGTCAAGCTGCAAGGGATCTCTGTGCAGGTGTGAGCTGCAGAGACAGCCCTGCTCGAGGGCAGGTCCTGTGGTGCAGCCCGCTGCTGTGCAGCAGAGCTGGAGGGGCACTTGGGCTGCTCCCTCTTTTGGGGTAAGATGACTGCCTCCTTGCCGTGCTTTGTCTTAAGTCCCCTCTCAGTCTCAGCTGTTGAACTAAGTGTCAGCTACCAGTTGTTTCAGCCTCCCAGTCTGAGACAGCTTTGTGACGGTTCATCTCTTTGAGCCAGACTGTTTCCTGTGCTGCAGCTCATTGTCTTCCTCTGCAAGGCTGGGCAGTGCCCTGCAGAAGGGCTGATCTGGGACTGGGACTGCTGCATTCCCTCACAGCTCCCCTGCCATTTCTCTTCTCTCTGCAGGCTCCAGTTCAACTTCTGCCTTCCAGCCGTGATCATCCCAGCCTGCAGGAGAGCAGCAAATGGCCGCAGCACATCCAGTTGAGGTAGGGGTTGGGGAAGCAGGCAGGAGAGGCCAAGGGGCCAGGGATGTGAATGCAGGGGAAGAGGGAGGTGCCCTCAGCCAGCGTGTGTGTGCTGGGGACAGAAAAGCAGCTGGGGTGTGAGGTTCTGTCCTGTGCGAGCTGCTTGCCTGGGCCTTGGCTGTTCCCAGCAAGGAGCCTCTTTGCTTGCAGGAGCCCGTGAGCTTTGAGGAGGTGGCCGTGTATTTCAGCAGGGAGGAGTGGGCGCTGCTGGACCCTGTGCAACGAGAGCTCTACCGGGACGTGATGTTGGAGACATACCAGTGTGTGGCCTCGCTGGGTGAGAGCTTGTCTGCCTTTCCTCCTCGTTAGGGCACCTTTGGCTGTGCAGAATGAGCCTCTGCAAGCCGGGCCTTGAATAAACACCATGCAGCTACATATTGACTCACACCACAGTGCCAGCAAGAAAGGAGATACTGAAAAGCATGAGTTTCAGAAGGGATTAGTATGCACGGCACTCTGATCTAAGCCACAGAGTCAGTGCTGGCAAGCAGGCATCAGCCAGGAGGGAGAAAACCAGCCCTTGTGTTGTGTGTTGCTTGGTGCCACCAGCTCCAGCTCACAGATGAATCCCTGGTTACTGCTATGGAATTGAGGATTTTCCATGCAATTGCCATCAACATTTTGATGCCTTGACCACTGGTAGACTGTAAGAAAATAAATAAGCTGTTGTAAAGTTAATTTGAAAGAAAAAATATCCCTTCACAATGTTCAGAGATGTCAAAACATTCTTTGCTCCAAGGGAAGCTGTAGGCACAGTGTCATTTAGACCTAAATGGTGGTTTCTCCTTGGGGAGGGGCACAGAGTGGAACTGTTGAACAGGCACTGTGCCAGCATGAGGGAAATGCTCTCTTGTTCCCTGTTTCTCTCCCTGAAGCTCCACTTCCAGCCCCCAAGCCCATGCTGATCTCCCTGCTTGAACGAGGGGAAGACCCCTGGATCCCAGATGTGCGTAGCCCTGAGGCCATGCCAGGAGACCTCAGCCCAGGTGAGGTGGTGGAGGGAAGGGGAATGTTGGGGCTGTAAGAGCCTTCTCTGCCTGTGTTTTATTTTGGGCACCGTGTGCTATTGCTGCATTTCCTCTGTCATCCAGCAGCTGATGGGATCAAAAATACAAAGGAGGTTCCGCAGAGAAATTGTGTAGCGGAAATGCAGCTGAATCGCATCTCTGTGGAAGAAATCAGAAGGGATGTCCAGGAAGTCCTGCAGCAAGGTCAGGGTGAGCACATCAAGAAGCCCCTGGGAAAGCGTCTGGGAATGACACTGAGGAACCCAGTGGACACCAACATAGGTCCAAAGCAGCCTGAGGAAACCAGGAGCAAGGATGTGTGCCAGATGAAAAAGCAGAATCCATGCACTGAGTGTGAGAAAAGCTTTAAACTGGATTCCAGCATCACTAGCCACCAGTGCACGCACTCAGCAAAGAGGCATTACGAGTTCTGTGATTCTGCAGAGAGCATGAAATGGAGTCTCCACCCCACTGGCCAGCAGTGCATGTACACAGGAGAGAGAGCCTTTGAGTGCTCTGATTGTGGAAAGACTTTTACGGACAGTGGGAGCCTCACTTCCCACCAGTGTATCCACAGAAGAGGGAGACTGTACAAGTGCCTTGAGTGTGGGAAGAGCTTGAAAGGTAGTTCTAAACTCAAAATACACCAACGTGTCCACACAGGAGAGCGACCGTATAAGTGCCTTGAGTGTGGGAAGAGCTTCAAAAACAGTTCCAGCCTCACCATCCACCATCGCATTCACACAGGAGAGAGACCGTATAAGTGCCTTGAGTGTGGGAAGAGCTTCAAAGGGAGAACCCACCTCACCATCCACCAGCGTGTCCACACAGGAGAGAGACCATATAAGTGCTCTGAGTGTGAGAAGAGCTTCATAAGCAGTTCTGATTTGAAGCTCCACCAGCGCATCCATACAGGAGAGAGACCCTATAAGTGCTCTGAGTGTGGGAAGAGCTTCATAAGCAGTTCTAATTTGAAGCGTCACCAGAGCATCCACACAGGAGAGAGACCCTGCAAGTGCTCTGATTGTGGGAAGAGCTTCATAAGCAGTTCTGATTTGAAGCTCCACCAGCGCATCCACACAGGAGAGAGACCATATAAATGTCCTGAGTGTGGGAAGAGCTTCAAAAGGCGTTCTGAATTGAAGATGCACCAGCGTGTCCACACAGGAGAGAGACCATATAAGTGCTCTGAGTGTGAGAAGAGCTTCATAAGCAGTTCTGATTTGAAGCTCCACCAGCGCATCCATACAGGAGAGAAACCCTATAAGTGTCCTGAGTGTGGGAAGAGCTTCAAAAGCAGCTCTGAACTGAAGGTGCACCAGCGTGTCCACACAGGAGAGAGACCATATATGTGCTCTGAGTGTGGGAAGAGCTTCATAAGCAGTTCTGAATTGAAGATGCACCAGTGCATGCACACAGGAGAGCGACCCTATAAGTGTCCTGAGTGTGGGAAGAGCTTTAAAAGGCGTTCTGAGCTGACACTGCATCAGAGCATCCATCAGGAAAAAGAGACCCTTTGAGTGTCCTGAGTGTGGTAAGAGCTTCAAAGGGAGTTCTGAATTGAAGCTGCACCAGCATATGCACACAGGAGAGAGACCATAGCTTCTGTCAGACATTTTAGAACATTTTGGCCAGGCCTGCATGCAGGGAGATGCCTGGGAACTTGTCTTTTCTCTCCCTCAGAGAATCCCATCTGCTGTGTTACCAGAATGTCTGCACCAGTGAGCTGAAATGGCAGGAAGCCTTGAGTGTGAGAAGGGCTTTGTGCCTAGCAGAGAGCTCCTCACACTCCCAGAAGAACTTCATGCAAAGCTCAGTCCTCATTAAACATTGCAGTCCACAGGACAGGTAGCTACTAGGAGTGCATCTCCTGCAGGAAGAGTTTCTCTCAGGGCTGGTGCCTCATTTCTCATGGGAAAACCCCCAGCAGGAGAGACCCTCAAAACGCTGGAGAGCCCGGGGATGAGGGAGACCAATGCTTCTCTCCATGCAGGAAGAGTTTGCAAAGGAGACGGCATCACCGACACCCTCTGCAGAAGGGACTTAACCCAGGAGCTTCAGATGGCCTTTCCTTGCTGCCCAAAGCACTTCTCTCACCATGCCCGCTTTCCACTTCTACTCTTCCCACCAGCTGCTTTTTGATGCTGTTTCCTAGTGGAGAAGTGGTTGTGTAGGGATCTGCTGTGTGTCTGTGTGCATGTGTTGCTCTCAGTCATTTCTGAGCGCACTGATGCATCCCAGAGAAGGGTCAGCAGAGCAGTAACGTGGCTCTTGGAGGTTTTCTGAGAATCTTCTGTAGTGGAAAGAGAAGGGGGTGAATAAAGTAGCTGAGTTGTTCTGGAGCTTTCTTCACTGTAGTCTTGTTTTTGCTCTTAAAATAAATGTCAGCATGTGGAATGAGGAGAGGGAAAGGTGCAAGCAGGGTTTCGTTTTGGTGCCCTCTCCAGCCCACTGCTTGCTTCTGGACAAGGCATTTCCTTTCTTAATAGGGGAGATGCTCCAGGCCCTTCACCATCTTCGTGGCCCTCCGCTGGACTCTCTCCAAGAGATCCCTGTCTTTTTTGTACTGGGGAGCCCAGAACTGGACACAATATTCCAGATGAGGCATTAATAGGGCAGAGTAGAGGGGGAGGATCACCTCCTTCGACCTGCTGGACACGCTCTTTTTAATGCACCCCAGGATGTCATTGGCCTTCTTGGCTACAAGGGCACACTGCTGGCTCATGGCCAATCTGTTGTCCACCAGGACGCCCAGGTCCCTCTCAGCAGAGCTCCTCTCCAGCAGGTCTTCCGCCAGCCTGTACCGGTGCATGTAATTATTCCTCCCTAGGTGCAAGATTCTACACTTGCTTTTGCTAAACCTCATCCGGTTTCTTACTGCCCAGCTCTCCAGCCTGTCCAGGTCTCGCTGAATGGCAGCACAGCCTTCAGGCATGTCAGCCAATCCTCCCAACTTCGTGTCATCAGCAAACTTGCTGAGGGTGGTCACTATCCCCTCATCAAGGTCGCTGATGATGTTTAACAAGACCAGACCCAGTACAGACCCCAGGGGGACGCTGCTAGTTATACGCCTCCAGCCAGACACCACACCGGCAATGACAACCCTCTGCACTCTGCCAGTCAGCCAATTCTCAACCCACTTCACTGTCCACTCATCTATCCCATACTTCCTCAGCTTTATAAGGATGTCATGGGGGACAGTATCAAAAGCCTTATTGAAATCAAGGTAGACTACATCTACCGCCCTCCCCCTGTCCACCCAGCTAGTGACATCTTCATAAAAGGCGACCAGGTTGGTCGAGCACGACCTCCCCTTGGTGAACCCATGCTGAGTACTCCTGATAGCCTCCATATCACCCAGTTGTCTGGAGATGGCATCTAGAACAAGCTGTTCCATCACCTTCCCTGGGACAGAGGTGAGGCTGACTTGCCTGTAATTACCCGGGTCTTCCTTCTTGCCCTTTTTGAAGACTGGAGTCTTTTTGCTTTTATAAACAAAGCTCTTCTTGTGGGTTGCTGAGCACTCTGAGGTTCTTTGAAGTCAATTGACTACAAACCTCCTGAGTGGCCCTCTGTATCTCATAGGACTGGCACTGCCAGATTTTCTCTTGTATCCTAGGCATAGCCAAAGGCCATGTAAAAGGTGACTGCTTTTTTCATCATGGCCTTATTAAAGCTAACAAATATTGGCAATAATGGATTTCTGTCACTGAATACCAGTGTAGTCTCCTCTGTTTACTGAAGGCTGTGCAAAAGCTCTTGGACAGACCTAAAGCTGAATACTGAACAGCAAAAGATCAGCTATGAGCACAGGTGTAAGAGGTGGTGGAAATCCATATTGTCATTTGGAGCTGCTAGGCATCCACAACGATGCAGGTGGGAATGGCAGCTGGTGAGTAATAGATGCAAAGAAGGACCCAATCAGCGTCTAACAAATACACTGCAGGAAGATAAAGGAAATCCGTTGAGGGTTTGTATCCTTATAGTGCATGAGGAACTACTTGGAAACAGGTTGGGAAAGCAGAGGGGCCAGGAGGTGACCATAGTGGCCTGACGAATGAAAGCAGCCTCAAATAGATTCATCAGACCACCTGCTGTTGGAGCCAGACTCATGCTGAGCCTGCAGTTGCACAAACCCAATGACTTGCAGCATCCAGGCTGTAGGTGCAGGAGAAATACCATGTACCATTGCCTGCTGGTGGGATGTGCATCTGGCTGCTTCCTTGCAGCTTCAGCTCTGCTCTGCAGCTCCCTGTGTCCATGAGGAAAGCATGTCTTTGCTCAGGGGTGCTGTTTGTATGAAGAAGAGCAACTTATGAACTCCTTCTCTTATGTGAGTATAACCTTTCTCCCCTGCAGTCGGAGGGGATTTGCACCAAGAGCCAGTGGAGAGCAGACTTCCTTGTGCACAGCATAGCCAGGACAAAAGAAATTGTGCTACAGACTGTCAGTTCAGACTGTGTGTTTAGGAAAAGTCACTAATTTTGTGTCTTTCCCTCTGGAGTTTAATACAGGGAAAACCCACTCAGCTGCTCTTCCTGCTGGAGTTGCTGGCTTTCCCCATCTGACAAAGTGATCCCTGTGGTCACTGCAGAGGGAGGCAGAAAAGAATGGATGGCACCACAAGCTCATTATAAAAATGTGGGGAACCAGAGTTAATGAATCTTGGATGAGCCCCTGATCAGCCTGGCCCTGGGTGTGGCAATGGAGGGAGCTGGTCCAGGAGGATCTGATTAAAATCTCATAGCAATGACAGTCCCTAGAATGCAGGAGGCTGTGATGTGTCTATCTGTGCTTGCATCTGGTAGGGGCCACTGATGTAGAGCTGGGATCTCTCTGGATTAGATCAGTAGGATTTCTACCAGGACAGATATTATAGGGATTTACATGTTCCCTGACCTGGCAGCTTGCCCTAATGAAACACTGATTATGCAACAGCAATCTAACTTAAGCTCTAGCCAAAAAAATCCTCTGTGCTGAGAGATGGTGAGAGTACTCTCTCTGCAATGGCAAGGATTTGAAATTGTGCAGTGCATTAAGTTTGCAGATAATGAAACAATCAGGCTGTTTATTGTTGGTGCATGAAAAACAAAACTGGAAAAACTACAATTAGTGCCTGCCCTGAGATTCTCCTAGTTGTATGGCCAGATTAATGGATGAAAGTGTTTCCTTTGTGTGTATGGGAGATTAGTTCTGCTTGTCTCTCATTTCATGGCCAGTGGAGCTAAGGATAGCTCAAGGTGTCTGATATATAGCAGAATCAGAACTGAACCCCGGTGTCCTGCTGCCACATCCAGGAGCTGTGAACCCTCCTTTGCTGTCCAGCAGACCCCCAGTGCTGGGCATCCCTGAGAGCTGGCTGCGAGGGATGGAGGAGTTGCAGGATTCCTGCGTTTCTTGCTACCAGCTGCCTCTTCCTGAAGGAGAAACAAGTAAACAGTGAGTACAAGCAGCTGAGCGTGGAAAGGGATAGAAGATGGTATGGGACTTACCACTTTGTCAGTGTGAAAAGGGCTGTTCCCAAGGCAGTATATGTCCCAGAGGCTGGAATGGACTACAGATGGCTGAGATGCTGCATGCAATTGTTTTTCAATCTTTGCTGTGATAACGCTAAAGGCAGGGCAGCTTGATGAATAGACTGCTGAGCTGGCACCTGTGAGCTTTCAGTGGAGTCTGCCTTCATCAGGACATTTTTTCCCCCTCTTTTGCCCATCTCTGAAGAGGAAATAGTGTCATTTGCACAGTGAAACACCCTGAGACCTACAGCACTAAGAACCTGCTACCAGTACCACCAGGGAGAAAATGTTTGCCAAGCAGCCATCAAGTGCTTTTTCAAAGTTCTGCCACACCACATCCATCTTTCTTCCAGCTGCAGAGACCTCCCACCTTCTCACTCCATGAAGGGGATGGAAGATCCAGCCCCAGGCAAGTGGATGGGGTTAACCTGTGGATTCTTCTAGTGCCAGGTTTTAATCAAAGAGCTGGAGTTATGCCAGAGCCAGTCAGCTGTGGTGGTGGGTGTGTGAGAGTCTAGCACATCTTGATTATTAGGGGCATTAAGAAAGCCATTCAGAATTTAGCGATCTCAAACAGCACTAAGTAGGGTGTTAGAAGATGAGCTAATGTTCCCTTTAATACCCATCTTGGTTCTCCTTTTCTTAATTTCTTTTTATTTTCTTCTTCTTTTTTTTTTTTTCTTTTTCTTTTTTTTTTTTTTTTTTTCTCAGACTTTACAAACCTGTATGAACAATAAAACTAGGTATTGTTTTAATAAGGGACTGCCTCTAAGACACGAGTTGCATTCTTAAAATGCTTTAAATGGCTATGGAGGGAGATGAAGGCCAAGCAGGAAGGACAGAGAATACAAATGTCCCAGGGATTGGACATGTGCTTGTGGGTCAGCATTGCCTGGAGCACCTCAGTGTCCATTTGTGTCTTCAACCTACACAAACTGGTGCAGCTGGTCAGCTGGGAGTCAGGGCACAGTGCCTGACCTCGCAGTATCAAATACAACTTGGAATCTCAAGGGGGAAATAGTTGGAAAGGAATTCAAGAGGTCACTTAGGCTCTCTCTGTACTGACAACCTGAATAGTTAAATTATTCCTGGTTTTCAAAGTAATGTATATCCTTCCTTGGCACTCACTGTTAATCAGTGCTTGGTTACAAAAGACTGCAAGTCTTGTTCTGGAGCCAGCTTCCAATTTTTGCAGTGATTCTGTGATGTTCCCATCCTGAGAGCCTAGAAATGAGTTTACATTTATGGTTGTATTTGTTTGCACTGGGTTTTCTTCATTCTGTGTTTTGCTGAACATTTCCCCTAAGTGAAGATAAATATCCTAATTTTTATGTGCTGTAACAGTCTCTTTAAAAGTCCTTTGAAAGGGAAAGCCCTTTCCTGATGTGTTTCCCCTCCCTCCAGTCTTGTAACAGAAGCCACAAGCATTTCCAAACAAAGCTTTTTACAATTCTCTTTCTATCTTTTCATCTCTATTTCATTATATGGCCTATAGTGCTCATTCCTCCTTTCTGCTTGTTGAGTAAGTAGTGAATAAATCACTATTTATTGGCGACCAAAGGACTGCTGCTGTGAAGTGAAACATTAACAGGGTGAGAGAGAGCCAGGACTGCTCAACAAGGTTCATCTCCAAGCACTACATAGCTGTGCTCATCTGGTGCACCCAGAGCAGAAGGAATGGCAGAGAAGGACCGTGAGCTGCAAACTGCAAAGGAAGCCCAAGCTGGTGAGAGAATTTCTTAAAACTCCTTTTGCTAAACTGAAGGCAAAAAGGCACCAGGAGTGATGAGAAGTTTCCCTGATGTGCACAGGCTGACTAGTGACCCGCTAACAGGCACTTAAAGACAGTTTAGGTGCTTGATATTGTTAGTGTTGTTGACTGACATACCTTTACAAGTTTGAGTCCCTAAGGACTAGTGAGTAGAACAGGGAGGCAGGACTGAAGACTTGTGGCATATTTTCTTGGTTGATCAAGTGAAACATTTGTGTTTATTTTTTTAAATTACTCTGGGATGAGTCTGCAGGTGACTGGGAGCCAGTCTTGGTCTGTCTAAATAAGTTAAGCTGTGATCTTTTCTATAATGGAAGAACTGGAGAAAGGAATCTGGAGAGATCATCTTGTCCATCTGAAGACAGACCACAGCCTGAAGTGTTCCTGGCACAGCTGTAACTTTTTCTTAGGAAAAGAGGAGAGAAACAAAGATATGGTGAAAATACTATTAAAGGATGACCAGTGTGTGTGAATTCAAAATGAGACTCATTAGAAAGAGACCAGTGTGGCTGAGCTGAAAATCAAGAAGGAATTGAACAAGATGAATGCAGACATAAATGAATTGATCAGCTGAGTATAAACAGATTAATGTGTACAGCACTGCAGGATAAAGTACTGAGGATCTAAGAATTGTAAATGCAAAAGGAAAATGCAGATTGTCCTCCTGTGGATTTAGGGATCTGAAAAATGTAGAAGATTGACTCGAAGTTGTAAACTAATATATTCATGGAAACTTACAGCTATGCAAGGCATCTGGTAGCCAAGTTTTACATTGAAGCGTGGATCATCTTACAGGTTGTCCGCTTGCAGGAAGAACAATGCAGAAAAAATCTTACATAAAGCAAAGCAGTCCTTGCTTGCCAGTTGAAGTTGTTTAGAACAGGCTTTTCATGGAAATTCAGAAGAGTGAACATCAGAGGGGCACCTGATTCATCTGCCAGCTCTGGAACAGGGCCTGACATATTCAGCCAGTCCCTAAGATGATCTTAAATATCCAACATCAAGGACTGCCTCAACTGCACCACCTTTCTGCCAGTGCTCCCACATCCTTGCAAGAGGGAAATTTGGACAAAAGAGGCCCCAGATCTTCTTTACTGAAGTCAGTTATTTTCCTCATCTTATTAATGAAGGTAGAGAATAGTTGATCTCTGTGTCATTTTTCCTGGGGGTAGCAATTGGCAGCCATTCCTGAATTTCATCTTATTCATTCCAGAGCCACAAGATGTTATCTCCCACATAAAAATTTTGAGTTAATGCCCTATTCTCCATCCCAGTTTTGGGCACAAGTGCAAGCAGCCTGCTGGCTGTGCTTTTGTTCTCTTTGCTCATGGAGAAGTTGGGAACCTGCATGTTTTCTACCTTCCCAGTTTGGTGAGAAAGTATTGTGAGAGGGATTTCCTGTTTGCCCACTGGATGGATATTTCACATGAAGCCTCACTTGCCTTTTTAAAGATAATGGTGAAGCTTGTGCTACCTCTGACTCTTACAAGGAAGTTGGTTCAAAAACAATATCCACACCTTGAAGTGAATTTGATCAGGCTGTAGCAATTTGAGCACAACTGAAGCATCTGAATATTGTATATTGTGGCTTCTTCTTTCTTTTGTTGAAGACATACAAAAAGAACACAACTTCCCTGGCTTCTCTCGATCAGCTTTTGTTTGCTCGTTTTCTAGTTTCAATAAGACTTTCATTTTCCTTCCTCTTTCTCCAGTATTTACAGCATTTCTAACACCTTTTCTTATTGCCTTTTGTGTCCCCTGCTAGCTATAATTCATTTTGTGCCTTAGCTTTTCAGCCTCTATTGCTCCATACTCGATCTGTTTGTTTGTACTCATCTTCAGAAGTGTCACCTTATTTCCATTTGTGGTACAATTCCTTTCCAATTCTCATCCCAGCCACACAGGTCTCCTATCAAGTTCTATTCAACTTGCATCTGAGTTGCTTGCACATATATTCTCCTTAACTCATTCTCACTGTTTGCTTTGACTTATTATTTATTACTACACATTTTTATTCTTTTTTCCCCCTTTCTGTCTGAGAAAACCTTCCAGAAGATAATGGCCTAAACATCTCTGCACTGTATTTGACAAGCAGCATGTTAATTCTACTGACTGATACATATATTTTTTTTCATGCTAGTATTAGAAAAATCATTTAGCTGGTGTAAAGCACAGGTCTGTGTACTCACAAAGGAAGCATAGCTGCAGGATTCTGAAGATAATATTAAGGCATCACATTGCATCAGCATGGGAGCCCTGCATGAGGGATGCTGAAACCTCTCCTGTCTTGCTTTTGTGTAATCCTTCAATAAACTTCACTGTGTTTGTCCTGCTCATCTGTGCATAGCAGAACACATCAGGCTCCTACTGAGGCTTGACTGGAGATGCTTTGGCAAGTAAGAGAGACCAACAGCTGGCTTGGAAATATTTCTGCTGCCTTCAGTAAGGGGTCAGATTGACAGGACTCAAGAGTATATGCTGGCCTGGTGTGCAGGAGACAGGACCAACTTGCACATGATCTGTTATTTGTGTTGCTCTTAGCCTTGAATATACTTTAAAGTCATTCTTGCCTGTGAAATGGGCTTAACAGAGATGTTCTCTGTGTCTTGTTAGCAAGAACTGAAGACAGGCTAAGGATCTGTGGTATGAGCAGATGCCTCTTTCCTGGTTTGTCAACTGCAAACCTGGCTCCATTATACCCAGCACTAGCAGCAACTTGGTGCTGGAGCTAGGGGTGAGTTTATGGAGACACTGGTGCCAACTGCAGATCCTGGGTATGATCTGTGCTTTTTCTGATAAGAAACAGGAGGAATATTTGGGAAATTGCTTTGAATATTTGCCTTTTAAAGAAGCCAAATGGAAGGGGAAGAAAAAGCCCTGCACTGCACCCAAAATGCCACAGAGCTGCAGCCACTCAGGGTGGTTTATGGGAAGGCTGTGAATTTTGTTGTAACTGCAGGCATTGCTGGGGAGTACTGATAAGGAGCTCCCTGGATTCCCGTGGGAAGGGCAAATGAGGAGGGACACCAGGGTGGGTGCCTGCTGGGAGCCGGGGGCTCCCTACCCAGCATAGAAAGCATTTGCATCATAGGGATCCCAGAGGTGGCCTTTTGTATATAAGGAGATGTTACAGCGGATTTGAAGCTGCTTCTGGGTGCTGTCTGTGCCCTCAGGATTAAACTGCCCCATAGGGGAAGTCAAGGATGTTCCAGGGAGTTGGTGTGGAAATGTACCCTGGTCCTGGAACAGCAAAGAAATGACTTAATACCGTGCAGGCACCTATGACATCCAGTGTCTTAGGGTGATGAGTGTTTCAGTGGTTATGACTTGGAGTAACATGATTTTTCAGTGGAGCGGGACCCCTGTGGAATGAACCTGACATTACCACAATGGAGGACAGATTGATGCTTTTCTCCTAAATCAGCAGGCTCTAGAGGCCTCTGGGACCCTGGATTTTTATTCGTCTCACATCTGTGCAGCATACGGGGCTGTGCTGGGTTGATGTGTGTAAGACAGCTGGGAGCATGCCAAGCAAACTGGAGGTCTGTGCTACAAAGTGCTCACAGCCCCAACCTGCAGAAGGTTTAAGCTGCACTCCCCAGCTCTTCCTGAGCTCTGCTGTTGTCTTTCTTTATGGCATCTCCCTCCCCTTTCTGCCCTGGCCGCAGAAATGTGCTCAATTAGGGTTAACTCAAACTGAATCAAACTTCATGCCTGAGGTTGGAAATCTTCCCAGTCAACTCACCACGGCCACAGAGCACGGTGGGAGACGAGGCGAGAGGGGAGATGAACACTTTTCAGAGAAACGAATCCAAGGAAAGTTTGTTCACTTTTATTTCTGCAGGAGATGATCCCCCCAAAGGAGATTTCCCTGTTCAGAAAAAATCTCCGGTGAGTGTTACAGCTCATTTACTTTGCTATGCTTTCTGCTCAGCTTGCTCTAAACATTGCAAGATCTCTCTGTTCTTTCCTCTTTTGTGCTCTGGCTAGAGACAAACACCCTTTCTTGCAGAGGGTTGAAGTAAGCGTTAACAACTCCATGCAAAAATTCCCTCCACTAACCTGATTAAGTTGACAAAGGGCAGCTTAAAGTGTAAAAATGAACTGCATCCTTGGGGAAAAATAAAAGTGAGGGTTTGCATTGCTGCCTTTTTCCTGAATGCTCCTTTCCTTGTGGGAAAGGACTTCCTTCTGTCAATTGCAGGGAGCTGTCATGCATGGGTAGGAGGGAGCTGGGTTGTGCGTTTGCTTCCTTTGGTGAGACCATTGAGACAGGTTTCCAGGTGCTGCTAAGCAGGAGGAGGGATGGGGACTTTGGACAGGCCACTGATGTGTGTCCCAGAGCCTCAGCTTTACGTCTTTGGCTGTGAGTTAAGCCAGATTCATTGTTTGCTTACCTTGCAGCTCTTGCGTTTGTGTAGGTTTTCAGGCTAGTTCCAGCTGAGGGCTTGACACTAAATACCGTACACTATATTGGCTTTGGTAAGAAAGAGGCTTGTTTTGCACGTGCTTTGATTCACAGGACAGTGTGGTAGTAATTGCTCTTGCAGCCAGTTATGTCATAAGCAAGCTAGATATTTAGCTGACTGTTTTAAGTACTGTGCAGGCATTAATTATTGGGTATTCAGAGCTCATGTGAAATACTAATCTTAGTCCTATTTTGCAGCTGATCAGCAAGAGAGAGAAGTGAAAGCAAACAACTCTGCCACTGGCACTTTAAGGGATCCCTTATTTTCTCTCTCTCTCTCTCTCTCTCTCTCTCTCTCTCTTTTTTTTTTTTTTTTTCTTCTTGAAGACACAGATCTATCAACTTCCACAATATTTCTAAGAGCTCCATAATCCTGCACATCCCAGGCTTACAGTGGTTAGCTAAGCACAGCAGTGTAGCTGTGTGATCGTCAATCCAGGTTTAGCCTCTTTGCTTTTGCTGGGGCTATCTGCTGAGCAAGGTCCTCCTCTGCAAAAGTGAGCAAACTGCAGCTGGCTCTTCCCATGGATGAAGGTTGCCCACTTTTGGATGTCCAGGCAGGCCCCATGCAGGTCAGTGATGTAGCAGAGAGAGCACCTGAGTGTTTCTGTGTGCGCTGATGCTGTCTCACAGCGTCCAGGCCAGACGAAAGTGTCCCTGCTTGTAAGTCCCTTGCTCAGCATTTGTAAGCAGTTACTTAAGGTGCTGGCTCAGGCACTGGGGAAGGTTTAGCTGTACAGTCTCTCTTCTTGCTCCCCTTTTCCTGCTTGCAGACACTGATGTGTTGGAGGTGCCCATCCCAGAGCAGGAGCCACTGCCAGGGTTTCTGTCACTACAGGTCACAGCATGGCACGTTGTACCTCCTACTGATGCACACAGATCCTGCAGGGTTTGTGCACGGAGCAGTGATTTCAGGCAGCAGCTTTCCCTACACCTGGCTGCCTTGGCTTTGAGGAGTCCCACTCTGTATCTGCATCAAATGCTATTAATTATCAGAGTACTGACAACGAGGTCTGGGAAAGAGTGGAAGAAAGATATCCCTGTTATGTCATTTTATTTCCAAGTTCAAAAAATGCCACAAAGTAACCAGAGGAAGCATTATTTCCTCCTTATGGCTTTTCCTCTATAATATTAAGAACGTGTTGCGGGAGAGCATTGTGCATTTGTGCATTTGCAGCTTCTATATACTGCCATTTTTCAGGCTGGTCTAAAAGCAGGAGCCCTGGGTCCAGTTTCCAAGGGAGCACCCTCTGTGCACTCTGTCTTGGTAGCCATATGCTGAGCACGACAGCTTCAGCACAAACGATAAATGAAATGGATAATTACATCTTTATTCAAGTGAACCCAAGAGTCCAAGGGTTTCTTAATAACAAGGCATTCCATGAATAGTGAGAGGAAAGTATTTCAAAAATCACAAAAATATCACAGATACTGGGTTAGGGAATGGAAATGGGTTTAGTTACAGTGTTGTGTTGTTTTTGTTTTTATTTTATTTAGCAAACAGTTTCTTCTCTTCTGTGGTCCCTGTATAATCTTGAGTGAGACACCATGATTAGCTAGTCATCTAACCTAGGAGGCATTGCTTTGGGAATCCAAATAAGCTCAAGTCTCGTGGTGGAATAAACCTCAATAAACACATCTATCTTCTTATCTGTGTTTGCATTTGAGACTCTGGGAAGTAACAGAGGAATTCATTACTTCTGACACAAGGTACAGAAATGCATACGAAGAGTTCATCTCACCATACCACGGCTGTTTAAAACTTTGGATGTAAATGCAGATGACAGTATTACACCCCCGTCCCTCACCCCATGTATGGCCAGCCTGTCTCTCCCACTAATTGGCAGAGCTGTGAAATCTTGCTGTCCTTGGTGGGAGGCAGTGGAGATAAGCAGCTTCCAGCAGCTCCCAGCTGCTTAGCTGGGACCACCGTGGGTAGTAGAGGGATGGGGGCCTGCACAAGGTCACGCTAAGACCTGGCTGTTCAGGTGCCTTGCACTTCATTTGGAAACAGCAGATTTTAGCTTGAGTGAAGTTGATGTCAATAAAAAAGTAGCCAATTTCAGACAGGTTTGAGAAGTGCATAGCTCTTTTGTTTGATTTTTGTTTAATGAATTGAATTGTCCATAGCTCTGCCAGCATTCTTGGGATATGAAATAGCTGCCGTGGCTGAAGCTCTGCTGCAGTAAATGCAGTGGTGCAGTTTGGTGTAACTGAGGTGCAGAGACTGAGGGCAGTTGACACTGAGGAAGAAGCAGCTCTCTGGGTGCTGGGGGAGGCAGCAGTTTCAGGGGAGAGCAGTAACTCTGTGTGAAGTATAGGTAAAAATGCATCTGAAGGTGTATTTTGCGTCTCAGTGGGATGTTATGTTGCAGCAGAGAGGCAGTACAATCTTTCCAAAGAAGTTTCTAGAGCTTAGGGCATAGCAGATGTTGGCTGCTGGCAGTTCTGGAGTCCCTTTGCTGTTCCTTATGGGGTCCACACCTGCCAGGAGGGTTCATAGGGAACCCTAACCAAAGCAAGATGGATGTGTGGCCTCCTTACTCCTTTGAGTCCAACCTGCAGGTTAGCCAGGCAGCACTGAGCACCTGGGTTTCAGACTGGACTCCTCTCTGCTGCCCAGGTGCTGTGTGGATGTGTTGCTGGGGTGAAAACTGTCAATAAGCTGATATGTTCTACTTTAATTCCTGTAGAAACTCTGTGGCTCCAACTACCCCCTGAGCATCGCCTTCATTGTGGTGAATGAGTTCTGTGAGCGCTTCTCCTACTATGGCATGAGAGGTATGTGGCCCATGGGAAGAGACTATCCGATCCTTGTGTTTCTGTATATGATGGCCTGGCGTTCCAGAGTTCTGCTGTATATGGTCTCAGTTGTCTTTCAAAATAAACTGGTATTCTGGGATATAAGCATGAACAGCACACCCTGATGTTGAAGCTAGACCTGTTTTAAACACGAATTGGGACTAGAGACCTCCAGTGTTGCTTCCAGTCTGAATTTTTTATATCATTCTTGGTCTCAAACCAGTTTTTCCAGCATGTGATGTCTTTCAGTTGTGTGCATTCTGTGTGTCTTTGAATTGAATCATATAGGCACCTAATTTGCAAATAGAAAATATGCATAAACAGAACTACAGGTTCAGGTGTGATAAGCTAGAAAATATATCTTCCAGCTAAACACAAATGCTTATGAGCAGGGGAAGCCTGATACTCACATACCTCATTTGAGCTTCTCCTGTGTCAGGGATTATGAGGAATAGATCTGAAAGCACAGATCTTTCCACAGCAGTGCTCATAGCTGGTACGCAAGTCCTTGTTTTCCTTGTCACTGTGATGTAGCTTCCTGCTTACCCACAGAGATGCACATCAATTATCTGATGTGGTTTGCTTGCTTCCTTTTAGCTGTCCTGACGCTGTATTTCATAAGCTTCTTCCACTGGGATGAGAATCTCTCCACTGCTGTGTACCATGCCTTTTCTGCTCTCTGTTATTTCACACCTGTCATTGGAGCCATCGTGGCAGACTCATGGCTGGGGAAATACAAGTAAGTAGACATTTCTCTAATTCAGACAGGATCTGTCTGCAATGTACAGCCTGCATGAGATTCAGTGCTGCCCGCGCTTCTGATTTTGAGCTAGTTCGCGGTGCAGCAAAGACACACTTTTGACATATTAACAGCTTCTCTATGTTAACTGGTGAACAACTAATGTGTTTGCTCATGCTGTTACATGCTCCCCTTTCACCCAATGACCAATAGGCAATGCAATTCAAATCAATAAATTAAATCATAGATCACAATGTTCCTCCCCTCTCCTTCCCCATGAACCTTGAGGAAACTAAGATATAGGGTGGTTAACCCTCAGCTTGCCAAGTTCTGTTGCTGAGATAGATTCAAAGTGGTAAGGAAGCAGTATTGTCCTCTTGATCTAGTAGTTTCAGATGAAATGTCACTAGCTGTACTCACATATGCTTTCTCAGTTTAGGGAATGCATTAACACAACCATTTTTATCCCAGAGTAACCTGGACTCAGACAAATCATCTCCCTTAGTACAAAACCAGCTAAACTCTCCCTGAGAAAATTAGGGACTCTTCCCTTAGGCTGATAATTTGCAGGCAGGGCCACCGTCTGACCCAGAGTGGTGGTGAGCAGCTGTACACAGGCCATTCTTTCCTTGGCACTGTCTGCTCTCTGCCTGAGGAGTCTTGCTGTTAGTGATGAAGTGCAGCTGAACCCTTCCCTATAGGTCTAAGCACATCTGGCGGTGTGAGTCTCTACATGGAAAAAAATGGCTGCAATATGCCTTTGTAGCAGAAAGCTCTTCAAGAGATATCACTATTCCTTTTTTTCTTTGTGCTTTATTTTAGTCATTTTCTCGAGTGAAATAAACCTACACACACACACATACACAAAGTTGGCTTGTTTTTTAACTTCATTAGTTGTCTGTGAATACTCATTGCTGTTTGAGGATGGATATCCATCTTGCAGAGTAATGTTGTGAAAAAATAAACCATTAGGCAAACTTTTGTGCACTAGGCAAGAGGTTTTTCCCGGAGTAATCCCCTGGTCTTTATAAATGGTAGTTTTTGCTGCAATAGCTAAACCAATACTAAGAACAAGATAACAGATTAGAGGAGCTCATGGGGCTTCTTCTAGATTCTATTTCCTAACAAGTCCTTCCATTCTCGCTTTGAGCATTTTGTCTGCACATAAATAAATAAATGTGTTGATCTCGAAGACAATGAAGCAACGTAATGTACTCAAAAGCCTGACCCTTCTGGTCAGATTTCCTGCTCACACTCACCAAGATGTGGGAAGCAGATAGATGAGCTCAGTCCTCCAGAGGTGCTTGAGATTCAATTCAGTCTTGTAACAGGAAAACCACACTCCTAATTTGGTTGTAGTAATCAGGTGGGTTGAAAGCGTGCAGCAGTCCCTATGGATT
This sequence comes from Coturnix japonica, assembly GCF_054131305.1. NCBI lineage: Eukaryota > Metazoa > Chordata > Aves > Galliformes > Phasianidae > Coturnix > Coturnix japonica. The sequence continues at coordinate 4,334,989 of NC_140688.1, read as the reverse complement.
CCTTCCAGCACAGTTAAGTGCATTCTACAAACTGCCAGTTATTAGTAGTCTGGAAACTGAGTTGGACCTGAAGAGTACTCATCTATTTGCAGTGTAGAACATTTAGCTTATTCTACCCAGCAATCTCCCCAAAGAAAGTAGCATCTATGCTTCCCTAATCTCAGCCCATTTGCCTATCTCCTTTTTCCAGCATGCAAAATGTTGACGTGAAAGTTATAGCTGTCTGCAGTACTGGGGATATGGACAAAACTATTCCTTGTGCATCAGCCAAATAGACCTTTCATATCAGGAAACACAGGCACACTCTGTTTAGAGACTGTACATCACACAGCACCTTCAGTCACTGCTGTTTGCTTTGCTCGCAGGACTATCATCTACCTCTCCATTGTGTATGTGGTTGGCCATCTGATAAAGTCAGTCGGTGCAATTCCATCCCTTGGCAACCAGGCAGTTCACGTGTAAGTAGCAGCTGAAGCTGAATGTTCTCGTAGGTTGCAATGGTAGGTGGTTTACCCACTACTGTCACTTGTTTCACCTCCATCGGGCCAGCAGTTTGGAGGGGAAGTGTGAATTCACCAGGAAAAGCTTGGAACAGTCACCAGGACTGAGCCCTTTGATACAGGGACTTCTGATCATGCCTCTCTGCTACATTATGCTACTGGAGTTTGGTCTCTTCCATTCAATTGCTCATACAAACTCCTTTCTTCCTCATTTTCTCATTGCTATAGCTGTCCAGCTCAGCAAGTCCCTTTGTGTACATGGGAAGACTAAATCCTAAATACACTTTTTTTTTTTTTTTTTTTTTTTTTTTATGTGTGACAGAGGAATTATCTGTGTTACTTAGAATCAGAGGATTGCTCAGGTTGGAAAAGACCTTAAAGATCATTGAGTCCAACTGCAACCTAACCATACTGCCCTAACTAACAACACTCTGCTAAATCATGTCCCTGAGCACCACGTCCAAATGGTTCCAGGGATGGTGAGTCAACCAACTCCCTGGGGGGCCTATTCCAGTGCTTAACTACCCTTCCAGTAAAAAAGTTTTTCCTGATATCCAACCTAACTTGTAGGATACTACTCTTCTTGCCCTCTAGACTCTGAACTGATAGGAATGTCAAAGTAGTTTTCCAGCTGGCATTTCTGAAGCCACTGTGCTGTTTTTACCAAGGTGAACCTGGCACTGAAAATACATGCATGCAGGCAGGAGTACATCTGGTTGATGGAGCAGCTTTCTTTTGTCCTAGATCTGGACAGTCCTGATACTCCTGTTCCACCCAGAAATAATCAGTAATCCTTTGGACCAGCAATGGGATTTTGAGGAGCGCTGGGAGGTAGAAAGCACCCAAGAGCCTATTTCAAACAGAATTGCTTTGCTTATCCAGACTGGAAGCCTTATATGCAAAGGGTCTTTTTGTTTTGTTTTAATTTTCCTTTTCACAATTGATTTCTGCAGCCTTTTGTTCTCAGATGAATGAAAAATAGTCCCTTGGATCTTTGATGTCTGGTGGGCCTCCGAAAAGCAAGAAAATGACAAACACTGTTTGTTCAGTTGACTGATTCTGAATGCAGAAATGAGGATAAATATATATATGTGTATATATTTGCAGTTAGCTGGCTCATCATCATTGGCAATGTGCAAGAGACAGTGATACGAGAGGAATTATAGTTGGGTGACACTAGAATGTTCCCATAAGCAGTGGAAGGGTTCTGCAATGGTGTTGTTTTTGTTCTTGCATGAAGGGTCCTGTTTATGGTGGGTCTGTTTTTGATCGCCCTTGGAACGGGAGGTATCAAGCCCTGTATCTCTGCATTTGGTGGGGACCAGTTTGAAGAGGAACATGTAAGATTTATTTTCTTTTCTAAACTCTGCAGTGTCTGGGTATGTTATGAGGGTGTTCATGTTTTTAGATTCTGTTGTACTAGAGCCTGTTTGCTAGGAAAATATATAGGAATGATTTGCTAGGACAAGATGTGAGGTAGGATGGTTTGCACAAGACCTGAAAGAATCAATATGCTTCAGAGAAGGAGAATGTCAAAAGAACACTATTGATATCAAAAAGGATAAATTATAATACATACAATAATAAATGATACAAATATTGGGTGTTGGAAGAGTTGGAAGGTCCTCTATAGTACAGCGTAGAAAGATTGCTGTTTTTGAGCCAGCATAACGACCATGATTATAACACACTGCAACACAATGCAGCAAACAAAAAGGAAGACTGTACTGCTAGCCTCTCTGCTTGGGTATTTTCCCTCAAAACAGGGACCGGTCTGTTGTAAGAACTATAGAAAATTATTGACTTCTGAAGGTAATTCTAATACCCAGCGTGGTCAGAATGTTTTATAGATATTCCAGAATAGGAAGTTCTGGAGAGCTGGAAAAATGATTATTTTTAGTTCTATATTGCATCCTGCAAATTTCTTTCCAATTTCTTCATGTTCTCATTCTCCATCACAAGGACTTTAGCACTGGCCTTCATGTCGTG